>NC_047572.1:31493006-31863006 GCF_011004845.1 Esox lucius | reverse complement strand
GAGAGAGAGAGAGACAGAGATGGAGGGAGATATGGGAGAGGAGAGAGAGAGAGACAGAGATGGAGGGAGATCAGGAACAGAGGGAGAGATTGGGAAAGATAAAGAGAATTATCTAAAAAGAGAGAGAAGGATGCTCTTAGGATAAGTGTTGTTTTAGATTAATGCTAAGAATAAATATAAAAAAGTCATAGGTGTCTGAGCAAAGATGAGCTGCTTTCACTCTCTGTGCATGGCTAATGAAATAACCTGTCTTATCATAATTCACTGGGCTCTGCAATCTGATTAATACCTGCCTAAAAACAGCTACTTTCACAGCTCAATGCCCAGATATATGGTCAAGAAAACGAGAAGGATGAAAAGGTGGGAGAAGTGGGGAAGGTATGAGCATGAGAGGGTGATGGGGAGGGCAGGGTCTTCAGTGGGTCATAACGTTCAAAGGTGGTGGAAAACATACATTATTAATAATAAACAAACAAACAAAAAAGACAGTACGCTCCCTCTGTCAGTGCACCCAGGACAACACCCCCAGAACACACAGTTGATGCAGAGCTCAAGGTGACCAGGGGAGGATGTTCTGTTGGAAGTCGGCTGTATATTCTGGTGGTTGTGTACAGGGAGATGACCTCAAGACATGTGCACCATCTTGGCCTCACAGGCTTAAAGTTACTTAAGGTGAAAGTCACCTGGATGTTTAACCTTGTCCCCCAGGCTATTACCAGGCTATTGCCAGGTTATTACCAGGCTATTACTAGGTGATTGCCAGGCTATTACTAGGTTATTGCCAGGCTAAAGCAAATGATAATGAGTCTTTGTGACTACATTGAGGAAAGTACAGGTTATATTTTGACTTCAGCAAATAGAAATATTGTGCTACGTGACTTCAAATGGAATGTTGTTTCTGACCTTTTATTAATTTGTGTAGAAGTGTCTGTAACCTAATGCTAATCTATTTTGGAAAGGTTGTCCAAACAAGAAATTACATTTTCACCAGAGAATTTTGTAGATCACAGTAAAGCAACCCCACCAGATAAATCACAACAGAGGGGGGTATGTTTTAGACGTTTGGTCAGGTGGTTAAAGTGACTATACAGTGGGGAGAACAAGTATTTGATACACTGCCGATTTTGCAGGTTTTCCCACTTACAAAGCATGTAGAAGTCTGTAATTTTTATCATAGGTACTCTTCAACTGTGAGTGATGGAATCTAAAAAAAAAACTTAGAAAATCACATTGTATGATTTTTAAGTAATTAATGTGCATTTTATTGCATGACATAAGTATTTGACACATCAGAAAAGCAGAACTTAATATTTGGTACAGAAACCTTTGTTTGCAATTACAGAGATCATACGTTTCCTGTAGTTCTTGACCAGGTTTGCACACACTGCAGCAGGGATTTTGGCCCACTCCTCCATACAGACCTTCTCCAGATCCTTCAGGTTTCGGGGCTGTCACTGGGAAATACAGACTTTCAGCTCCCTCCAAAGATTTTCTATTGGGTTCATGTCTGGAGTCAGGCTAGGCCACTCCAGGACCTTGAGTTGCTTCTTATGGAGCCACTCCTTAGTTCCCCTTGCTGTGTGTTTCGGGTCGTTGTCATGCTGGAAGACCCAGCCACGACCCATCTTCAATGCTCTTACTGAGGGAAAGAGGTTGTTGGCCAAGATCTCGCGATACATGGCCCCATCCATCCTCCCCTGAATACGGTGCAGTCGTCCTGTCCCCTTTGCAGAAAAGCATCCTCAAAGAATGATGTTTCCACCTCCATGCTTCACGGTTGGGATGGTGTTCTTGGGGTTGTACTCATCCTTCTTCTTCCTCCAAACACGGCGAGTGGAGTATTTTTGACCACATGACAAAATATCTCCTGGGAGATATCAGACCACATTGGCTATTGTGGAGAGGTTGGAGTCTGTTTGACTGTGTGTGTGGACAGGTGTCTTTTATACAGGTAACGACTTCAAACAGGTGCAGTTAATACAGGTAATGAGTGGAGAACAGGAGGGCTTCTTAAAGAAAAACTAACAGGTTTGTGAGAGCCGGAATTCTTACTGGTTGGTAGGTGATCAAATACTTATGTCATGCAATAAAAAGCAAATTAATTATTTAAAAATCTGACTTCTAAATGCTTTGTAAGTAGGAAAACCTGCAAAATCAGCAGTGTATCAAATACTTGTTCTCCCCACTGTATATTAACCTTAACCCTATCATTAATACGTAAGGTTGGGTCTTATGGGTAAATGCCTTTTCTTAATGCAGATCAAAAGATACCAAAGACTTTAGCCATATGGCTTAGTACTTTGGTGTCTTAACTAATCCACTCATATCGCTTTCATTCTCAGAACAAAATGAATTTTCAATCTCAGATGTCTTTTCAGGATTCCTAACGCAGATCTTGCTGATGTATCTTAATGGTGAAAAGTCTTTGATTAAGTAAAACAGACCTGCCAATTTGTGGTTCTACAAATTTTTTTTTTATTTGGGTTATGTCCATGAAATCGATCTGACTTATATAAATGAGTCCCAATGCTAGAATCCCCAACCAATCCCTGTCACATGAGTTAACTTCCACATAGAGACCAAACAGGGATGTACACTTTTGCTGCAATTTTTTTGTAAAACCAGAACAGCATCAGATGTGCTACGTGATTTGAAACGAGGAATTAATCCCTGGACTTAACTGTGAGATGTTGTTGCACTGTGAGAAGTTCTGGCACAGTCTGACTAACAGTGGAGACATACGTTTTGAGTTTCACTTTACACTGTTTGACCAAAAGCTAACAATGCCTAAAAATTTGGGCAAAATCTCATCTTCTGCCAAAGACGTTTATCCCCCACAGAAAAATTTGAAATTGCGAAAAATGCTTTAAACCCCTAACAAAACCTAAGATAAAGTTAAACAAAAACTGTCCAGTTTGACCCAGCCTGGCCCAGTCCATCTTAGCCCAGTCCATCTTAGCCCAGTCCATCTAGCCCAGTCCATCTTAGCCCAGTCCATCTTAGCCCAGACCATCTTAGCCCAGACCAGCCTAGCCCAGTTGAATTAAGTCATTAAGCTCAGTTTAGCTCAGACTGTGTTAATCGGCATCACAGTGATCACTGTCAGAGCTCCATCTTTTTACCCACAAACCCCCTCTCACTCACGCACGCACTCAGACATGCATCTCCCACTGTTAGTTATTTGAATCATTGCTGTGCGAGGGAGTGGAGTTGATGAACCGCTATTAGTGAGGACTGTTATGTCTGTGTGAATGGCATTTCATGTTTTTTTTCATTGTCTCGTGGGGGAAGAAGGAAAAGGGAGATGGAACCAACTGGTGTGCGATGGCAGTGATGTGATGAAGCAGAATGAGAATGTGTGTGTGTGTGTCTGTGTGTGTGTGTGGATGCAATCTTGCTCTTATTTGAGTAATGGTTAGACACTGAGGCAGAGACGAAGATTGAATTACAGTCATCTGTTCTTATTCACAGCCCCTGGCAACACATATATGCACACACAGACACACAGACACACACACACAAACATTTACACACATTTGAATTGCCACCGAAAATGTTATATATTTCAACAAAAACTCAAACATGTTGCTCAGTTTATGTGTGCGCGTGTGTGTGTGTCTGTTTGTTTGTGTACGTGCGTGTGCACATGTTCCTCACACAAACACTCCCAAACAGTCATTTGAATACCCCCACAAAGCCCTAACTAAATCTGCCAAAGAGAAAAGGATGATAATTCTATGAAAAGCAATCTTGGGGCGTTTGGTGATTAGGATTATTTATTTGAGCCTGCAGTACATTTGGCTCCAGAATAAACGCCACTATCGATCGCTTTTAGGATCTGAAAACACCTGACGGCCTCACATCACTCTCTCTCTTCCTCTCTCTTCCTCTTTCTCTCTCTGTCCTTTTTTGCCTGTTCCTTTCTAGGTCTTCCTGTGTGATCCTGCTTGACCAAGCCCATCAGAATACAGACCACCCTAACCCAGATGAATCCAGTCCAGCCCAGTTTAGCTCAGACCAACCTAATTCTGACATGCCTATCTTAATCCAGACCAGACTATTTTAATCTAGACCAGTCTATCTTAATCCAGACCAGCTGTTATTAACCCAGACCAACCCATTTTAATCCAGACCAGACCATTTTAATTCAGGCAAGGACATCTACATCCATCTCAGCCCAGCTAAATCTGGTCGTGATTAGCTACTGTACAAGCTTAATCTATTCATCACCACCGCAGGATAAGTAACAAGCAGAATGTCCTCCTCACCTCCCTAGTCACCCAACAACCCTGTCTATCATTAGGAGAAAGAGATCAGAGAATGGACTGGACAGTGGGAAGGGAGAGTTTGCTATTTAAAGTTTGAGAGGACAGAGCAACCATAGTAAAAAAAAAAGATTGATGACCAAAGAGATTTTTTTTGTTATGAATAATTTACATGCATGAGGGATTTACAGTATGTCAGCTGGTCAGATATCGACTGGGCACCTCTCCCCTCGTTCCTTGTCCCTCCCTATTCTCTGCACCCTCTCATCAGACCTCCTCCTCCCTCTCCTCCTCCTCCTATCCAGATTATCGTTAATCTTCTCCCCTTTCTCCCCTTCACCGTTCAACTCACCTCATCTTCTCTCTCTTCCCTTTTGTTGAAAATGTAGTACTTGTGCTCGGTAAGACTGTGAGGAAGACATTGTGATGGAGAGACAGTGGAGGGAGAGACAGTGGAGGGAGAGACAGTGGAGGGAGAGACAGCGGAGGGAGAGACATTGGAGGGAGAGACATTGGAGGGAGAGACAGTGTGAGGGAGAGACAGGGTGAGGGAGAGACAGAGGAGGGAGAGACATTGGAGGGAGAGACAGTGGAGGGAGAGACAGCGTGAGGGAGAGACATTGTGAGGGAGAGATAGCGTGAGGGAGAGACAGCGTGAGGGAGAGACAGTGGAGGGAGAGACAGTGGAGGGAGAGACAGCGGAGGGAGAGAAAGCGGAGGGAGAGACATTGGAGGGAGAGACAGGGTGAGGGAGAGACAGGGTGAGGGAGAGACATTGGAGGGAGAGACAGTGGAGGGAGAGACAGCGTGAGGAAGAGACAGCGTGAGGGAGAGACATTGTGAGGGAGAGACAGCGTGAGGGAGAGACAGCGTGAGGGAGAGACAGTGGAGGGAGAGACAGGGTGAGTAAAGACAGTGTGAGGGAGAGACAGTGGAGGGAGAGACAGGGTGAGGGAGAGACAGGGTGAGTAAAGACAGTGTGAGGGAGAGACAGTGTGAGGGAGAGACAGCGTGAGGGAGAGACAGCATGAGGGAGATCGTGTGAGGGAGAGACAGTGGAGGGAGAGACAGGGTGAGGGAGAGACAGGGTGAGGGAGAGACAGTGGAGGGAGAGACATTGGAGGGAGAGACAGTGGAGGGAGAGACATTGTGAGGGAGAGACAGCGTGAGGGAGAGACAGCGTGAGTAAAGACAGTGTGAGGGAGAGACAGTGGAGGGAGAGACAGGGTGAGGGAGAGACAGGGTGAGGGAGACAGTGTGAGGTAGAGACAGTGTGAGGTAGAGACAGGGTGAGGGAGAGACAGGGTGAGGGAGAGACAGGGTGAGGGAGAGAAGGGTGAGTAAAGACAGTGTGAGGGAGAGACAGGGTGAGGGAGACAGTGTGAGGGAGAGACAGTGTGAGGGAGAGACAGTGTGAGGTAGAAACAGTGTGAGGTAGAAACAGTGTGAGGTAGAAACAGTGTGAGGTAGAGAAGGAAAACATTGATATACAGTTTAAATGATGCTCTGCCACACCTCTGGACGGGAAAGCCACTGACGCTACCAAGAGAAGACAGACCATAAATAACAAACCCTAAATAAAACATCCCTATGGGTTAGTACCAGAGTCAGTTGAGCAGCTGTCAGTAAGATGTCTCCCAGACAGAGAACACACGGCACCACAGGACCACAGGGACAAACATCATCGATAGGTCTTTGCTGTTGAAGAACACGGTCCACACACACCTAGGCAGTTGTGAAGAAATCACTTTGGTGCCTCTCCCCACATAGTGGTGCTGGGCACTAAAACCCTCTAACAGTTCACCAGATGACTTGAAGAGAGCAACCCGCGCTTGGTGTTGTGAAAGGCTGAATTCAAGACCAGGCCTAGCTGCCTACTACCAGGGACCTCAACAACACCCAAGACCAGGCCAAGCTGCCTACTACCAGGGACCTCAACAACACCCAAGACCAGGCCAAGCTGCCTACTACCAGGGACCTCAACAACACCCAAGACCAGGCCAAGCTGCCTACTACCAGGGACCTCAACAACACCCAAGACCAGGCCAAGCTGCCTACTACCAGGGACCTCAACAACACCCAAGAACCACATAGCAAGGAACCAGAAGCTGAAGTCTGGGACAATCTGGACCTAGCACAGCTTCTAACCTCCAGGCCATAAGACTGTTAAACAGATCTTTCAAATAATTCTGTGTGGCTAACTGGCAATTCATATTTGTCCCCCCAGTTAGTGTTTAGTACTGGCTGTGTGTACACTAACACACACACAAGGAGCCAAAAATATGTGCGCGAGGAGCCATTGAGAGAGAGAAAGGACAAAGTCAGAAGGGGGGGGGTGAGGAAGAGGAACAGGAGGGGAAGAAAAGCAGGTGGGGAAGAAAAGCAGGTGGGGAAGAGGGGCAGGTGGGGAAGAGGGGCAGGATGGGAGGTCTAACTGAGGAGAAGAGGATGAGGATGAGGCATATAAGGTCCAAGCGGAGGAAGTGAGACATGGTTGAAGGTGAAGGAAGAGAGAGATGGGAGGAAGTAGATGAAGACTGGAGAGGAAGAGAGGGAGGTATAAGAGGTAATGGAGGGGTAGAGGAAATAGAACAACTCATTAAGTACAGAAGCTCCATTAGTCAGCAAACTGTCTGTGTGTGTGTGTGTGTGTGTGTCAGGGTGGGAGGGCTCTGTGCTCCAGAAGTTTAATGAAGGGACAAAGGGATAACAAAAACTCTAGGCGTGCGCGCACGCGCATACACCACACACACACACACACACACACACACACTTTCTCTCTCTCTCTGGATCTTACTGCAGCAATACATAATCGGTAATTATATATTGATACTGCAAACAGCAGCACAGACCCATGGCCTGAACGATGAAGAAAGGCTGGTGTGTGTGTGTGTGTGCTCGTGCGCTTGTGTGTTCAATTCAAAGTCGCCCGCATCCAACCAGGAGGTCCAGGAACACTGCCATGCAATGATAACGCCGAATAACGAGCGAGCGACACTCCGGGCAGTGCAGAGTCTCTCACAGGCGGACCCAGTGTGTGTGTCCTGACAGGGAATCGATAAGGCTGATCATACGACGGCGTGCCGTGATTTAACGAGGCCGACAGCGGGCGCAGTCACGGCACCAGTCACTATCAGCCTCCCTGCTGATCAACACGCCAAATATTACCGCGGCCTGGTGGAGTTCAGCCGGGGACTGGGACAGACGGCTGGGAGAAGGTAGCACGGCTGTGAACTCTCAGACACCTGGAACCAGGTGTGTAATACGACATAACATGACCCCCGGCTGGGCACCAGCTGTTTAACCCCAGTGACCCTGCAACATCGCAGGGGGTGGTCTGTCGGCAGGGGAGACGGAATCTCATCACTCCCAATAAAAGCCATTCAGACTGAGTAGAATCTGTTGTTGGGCGCCCCCAAAGACTGCATCTATTTCTGAATGAAATTCATCTTTGCCTACCCCGGCTATTCACAGACACCCCAATTTCTGACTGCAGTCTCAGCTATTCAGAGAGTACAACATATCTCTTCATTCCAAACCGATGGAGAGAAACGGAGAGAGAGGGACAGAGAGAGAGAGAGAGAGAGAGAGATGGAGAGAGACAGAGAGACTGAAAAAGAGAAAGCTAGAATGTGTGTTTCATTCCCTTATAACAAACCAAAAATACTGTCACTCAGACAGGAAGGGAATCACTTCAACCACTGAATCAAGACCCAAGGGATTTTCACGAGGGTTTCTGACAGACACTCAGCCGAACGTTTTCAAAATGGCTTCTGAAAAATACACCCAGTATGGATGCCCACTAAATATGCCCTAGAAAAAGCCTGACTAAAATAAACACGTTTTAGGGTAGGCAGTAAACAAAAAAAGACTAGGAAAACCAGGAAGGGGAGAACAAAAGTTTCAGACTTGCATTATCTCACCTGTGAAAGTGAATGAAATGAGTGAGAGGAGTTGCTCCTTTTCCCAGTCTGACTGAAATGTGCCAGCAGCTGTTAAACATCCGCTGTCCCAGCTAAGGTGAAAGACATAAGGACTCATGAAAGAGAAAGGGGGTATGTGTCAGTTTTCATACACGGTCCGGACTAGTTTTGGTTTGGTTAGACGGGCTAACAACTAGGAGCCCATCTGCCCTGAGGTGACCGGCACAGGTGAAACACACGCCAACTAACGAGGTGACTTCAAACAGCACCAACACTAATCAGGTCGCCTGCTTCAAAACAGAAGCTTGAATTCGGTCGAAAATGCATTGCCCGTAACAAGAGAAAGAAAGAGCTAGAGAGTGCGAGAGAGTGCGCGCGGGAGTGAGAGCGCATGAGGGAGAGAGCTTGATAAAAAAGACAGTGAACTAAACTACAAAGTGAACAGAAAAAGACTCTGGGTCGCCCCACTTGGATTCCTGTGTACAGTCAGTGTTAAAATGCAGTTAATTTACTGACTGTGTAAAAGGGACAGATACCTCCTTTAAAAGCTGATCCGAAGTCAGATACCGGTTTTGTGTTCTACCCCCACCCTTGCCCGTGCAGTTCCGAGTAGGGATTTTAACCAGCATTGATCTGATTAGGCTGCAGTCTTTCTTTGTTATCATCAGGGTCATAAATGTTTAAGAAGCATTAGGAGGCACAAAGGAGGCGGAGAGGAGGGCTTAATGTTTAAATGACCATTACTGGATACCTCGCTCTCCATTTACAGATTAAATGCTTTACTGGTCTCCTGCTCCTCCATCTCTCTGTCTGAACAGACTCAGGAGGAAAACTTTGTTGGGTTCCTGGGGGGCGGGGTGTGGGTCGGGGGGTGTGAGAGAGGTAGTTTTTAGGTATGACTACACACTTACACACACAGTACACACTACGCGCACGCTACACCCTACACAGTGAGTTTGATGCAGTGCCAATGTTTACTTGTCTAATTCCAAGTTCCTGTTGTTCTTTTAATGATTGACTGAAAGTGTTGGAGATTGAGTAATGACACACGACCTGCGTTCGCACGCACGCACACACACACACGCTCGCACACACACACAACCCTACAGAGTGACAAAGTGATGAGAGCGAGCAGGAGACACTGCATTGGTTCTGATTGGACACAGTAGGAGAGAAACTTCTCTGATTATTTAATAGGTCTTTTGATTGCGGCTCCTCTGACTCACAGACAGTATGTGTGTGTGTGTGTGTGTTGTGTGTGTATGGTGATAGCCAAGAAAGTGGCACATCCTCCATTGATACTGTTATACCACATGCAGTTAACTGACACTTAAACTATAAACCCAGGCTTTCTAAGTTCGGTCAGCCTCCACTAATGTCGGAGCACAGGAAAGTCTCAAAAACTAAGAGGAGCCTATTATGAAGTATTTACCAAAACATACATACCCAGGGGAGAGAGAGTACTCTGGCTGGCAACCATGACTGAGTTTCAAGCATCCAACTTACAGGGAGTCACTAGAGTGTGAAGAGACAAAGCAGCGTTGTTTGACTTCATACCCAACCACCCCAGAAGGTGTGGAGAATATTTATCACCCTCTTACCCTGTAAATCCTGAATATTTATCACCCTCTCAACACGCTATATTGTGATTAGTTGAAGGGGTCACCAGGTTTACTTCAATTCCCCAAAAAACATCGCCTGTCAGACTGACTAATCTACAAATCACCTTGCAGCATAACTAATGAGTCAATATCATCTGTAGATCTGTCAGTCACAATTTACCTATGATACACTGTGGGTGGAACGCTGTCAAATATGGCCGTGGCCCCGAGTGTAAAACAAAACTGCAGGCAGAAGTGACCCGTGATGTCGCCCCCCCCCATGTCAGCAAAACGGACGTGAATTGTGCACAGCTGAGTGGGTGTGGGGGTGGCGTCTTTGGTAATGCTCCAAGCATCAATCAGGCTGGACAGGCCCCAGTCACGCAAGGCGTTCTTAACTATGGAGCAGATCACAAACCAGGTTGTGATTGGTCGTCTCGCAGCTTCCACCGTTGTGCCAGTTTCTGTCTGTCCCCTGAAAACTTTCTAGTTGAAAGCCTTATTCATTGGGATGCCGTGGCAACACACAAATGTGCAAAAAGCTTCATCAAAAGGAGGAAATGAACACATTGTTTAACCTGGCAAGCAGGAAGACGGAGAGGGTGACGTGCAAACTGCTTTGCTTCTCGTCAGCCGGGCGAAGAACATGTGTTCTTCTAATGGCCCTCTGTTTTGTACTTTGAGGAGAGTTACTGGCTGTTTATCAATTCCAAGTACACTAAGAACGTACTTGTGTCATTGAGAAGAACGTTCTTGCCAAGCGTCCTTGCGAGAACGTTCTTGCAAGATCGCGAGGACAGAGAACGCGCCAATCTGGATTGAGATGCAGGTACTTGGCTATTGCGCAATACCCCTCCACTCTATGAGGGCTGTAACCTCCTCGTAGTCCCTGAATAAAATATGAATGTGAATATGAACAGCAGAAGGTTGTATGGAGACTATAGCCAAAATCATATGATATGACATTTGTATATAAAAAAATGTTGAAAGTGAAAATCAACTGCAATTCAAAAAAGCTGCCTCTCTACCGGTACTGTAATTACTTAACTTAGCTAACGTTAACTATCCTCTCCACTGCACTGAATAGCGTTAGCTAGCTGATCAAAAAGTCGGAGCAAATTTATAAATAAAATAAGCAAATATTCAGCGACTACAATGCCCATTTCTCGTCTCATTTTTTTTCAGATGCTGATTTACAGGTACCGTTTACCTGAAATAAGAAAAGTTTAAACTTATTACAGTTGTGGAGTTTTTCCTGCTCTCCTTACATCTTGCAATGACTTCTGGGATATCAGATGCGTTCTCGCTGAACAGGTCACCAACCCATGCATCCTGGATAAAAGAGGCGGATCAAGTACACATCCGGGCATTTTAGGCGTTCTTGGTTATTTGCGTTTTTTGGATTGGAACCGTACTTGGGCAATGAAAGATGACGTCAAAACGAGTTCACAAGTACGGACAAAAACGCAGATTAATAAATGGCCACTGTTGATAAATATCGTCATGACGATGGAAACAATGGGTGTGTTCTAGTTATGACCACAGGTGACGAGGTTAACGGAACTCCATCCCATCATAGCCCCCAGGACAAATTTGCCTCGATTTAGGCTATTCTTTCTATTCATTTCACACTATTTTAAGTTGGAACATGATGCTTGTTAGGATGTCGAGCCCAGTATATGTTCATGCCATCGCCACCATTCCACAGCATTTGAGTTCAAAACCACTGTCACTATAAAAACTGATTTCTGTAAGCTAGTGACGCCGTCTTATACGAATTAGAGGTACCTTTTAGTGGTCATAGAGAATGAAGCTCTTTTACTATTTTAACTGATGTACCACAAGCTTGGACCAATTTAATGAGTTTCATGATGTGTTACTGGGGGTGGGAAACCCCATTCATGTGGTTTTTTTTACACTTAATATGTCACCATGTATATATTGTTAATGCTTCAGCAACAAACAGATGGCAGATGATGAAACATTTGCAGAGTTAAAAGATAATAACAGCAGCTGAGATGCTTTTTCCATTAATTAGACCATTTTCTGTCACATGGAACTCAGGGACAATATGGCCAGTAATAAAGATGAATCAGTGTTTAACTGGAGTTTCCAGAAATGTTGATAAATTACTGGTAGCTTTTGAACCTTGACCAGGCCTGTATGTCATTGATTATAGGTGATGTTCTGATTTGAATTTGACGAGTCTTGTCATAACAGTCCCAAGCCATTTAATGAAGTCAACTGTACAGATAAACAGAAGGGAAAAGAAATATGAGGTCATATATTTATTTTCACTGACATTCACACTGGACGTGTGTTTCTGAACACCAGATAAAGGAAAACACAGAAAACCACCTGATCAACAGAACACAGTGCAGGCAGCATAAAGGTTGGATCAGTTCTGAGGGCAGGAGGTCAAAAGACATGCTCAGAAGAAACAGAGTGAAGAGAATCAGACTCTCATCAGCCTTTTGTTTTGTTATATTCTGAAACACCAGTTCAGTTAATTGTCCTTCCCGGGGTGATCTTGTAGCCTGACCAGAGAGATTGGCCCAGTCAGCGATGTATTCAGGGGGTTGAGAGAGCTGGGAAGAAGAAAGGTTTTCATCATCACATTGTTACTGTGCAGGGTAGTCAGACAGTTCAGTTCTGCTTCGCTCATGAATGTGCGTCTCATTTGCAGACCCAGCGTGTTTCCTCCCCCCTCCTGAACACCCATCAGCTCATTCAGCCAGCTACCTGCGAGAGGCAAGGCACACCCCGGGTGGAAAAACACTTCAAATGGCTACTTCACCTCCAGAGGTGCCGACATAGAGAATGCGAACATCTGAGCATTATTCAGCATCATTTAGCATTACGTTATTCAGCGCCACAGCGAACCGAGGCACCCGTGCTGCGTCACCATGGATACGCAGTGACAGACACGCAGAGACGAGTACAGGTGCAACGGGAGATCGTTGCGATCACACCGAACATCCTCCGATCCGACGGTATTACGGCCAAGTCCAAGACGCCGATATGCAATCAATACAACATTGCATTGTTTGTGATAATCACTGTGGTCATACATTATGGCGTACACGTTAGTCGTTCGCGTTTTAATTAGCATGTTGTACAGTACTTATAAATAAAAGGTCAGTGGTTGTTAAAAATGGAAGGTGATTATGAGTGTTCAAAGCAGAATGTTCAAGCAGGTCAGGCTGGTAGACAGGATAGCAACACCAGTGATTTACACACAGAAACATCTACTAAAACAATGAATGAACACAATAAATGGGTTATAAAGGTGAGATGCCATTTAGGATAAGTTGGGCCCCAAAACCTTTCTACTTTTTAAAATGTATTATTGTGTAGGCCTATTTGTGTTGTCATTTTCCCCAGTTATGTTACCAGGTAAGAAAGCAAAGTACATACTTCTTATTTACAGCAACGACCTGGAAGCAGTTAAGAGTTAGCTGTGTTGCTCAAGGACAGAACGACAGTTCACATAAATACAGACCTAGAAGTATGCTGTTACTCTGTTCTAGGCTGTAGCAGCAGCCAAGTTGTGTTTTCAACATCTTTTCAATTCCTTTCCAACCAACAGCTAAGTATTCTCCACGTCTTGCTCTCTTAGGGAGAGCTGTGTCTGAAGTTGTGCTCATATAGACAGCTGATGCTGGAGGACCCACAGAGTGTGAAATAGATCCACGGGCAAGCCAGGCTACAGCACTAATACGGTTATAAGCCTGCCGGCCGAATCCACCGTCACTCTCTGCCACCCCCCCCCCCACCCCCCACCCCCCCACCGCCTTTCTACCATCCTGCCGCTCGCTCTAACGGTTTTCTCGCAGGACGGTGCGGTGTCATTTTCGTATTGTGAGGCCCTTCCTGTTTGTGCTGTCCTCAGTTCATTTTTACCCCCCCTCACTGGCTGTCTCTCCCAACGTTGGACAGTGTAACCAAGCCAGGATGCTGTGAGCATCCCTGTATCAGGGCCTGTGATGGATTGGAATGTGTGGGGAAGTCCAGGGGAGACCGGCCACCATCAAACCCAGTTTTGACAGTGTGATAAAGCTGTAATCTGAGGGAACAGTGAGATGATCCCAGTCTACGTGTGGTGATTTAACACGTGGCTTCTTGACATATGTATCTCAGAGACATTGATGCAAACGATCGGCGTACTCCCCTTTCTCTTCGTCTCTCCCTCATTCCGTACACGGACAGCCGTGACAACAATTAAAAACGAACAACAGGCCCTGTAAAGACCCACCCGCGGCCCTGACGGCCACATCAATCTCCCTCCTACTCTCCTCAGTGCTCTCAATTACCCGCAGCCCGAGATTTGCAAGCAGCTGTCTGACCTGGGCCTCCTCTGACATGAAACGGGGGGATAAATCTTCAGGTTAGCGTGTTGCTCTTTCGAACAGAAGGACTGATTGACAGGCGCTGTGTTGCCCTAGCGGGGGTCTGTGTGTGTGTGCATGTTGTCCTTAACCCCTTCAGGGACAGGAAAGCCAGGAAGATGCAGTCTTGTGGAGACACTTTGCTGACCCCCCATTAGGAAAAAGCTATGTCCGGCTTAGCATGTAAGGTTTGGGGTGAAACAGTCAGTTAGGGTGAGGGGTTATGAGTTAGGATTAACACTCTGTATTTGATGTTAAGTAAAACAGGATTGTTTTTTGTGGGGGGGGGGGGGTCACATTTTCAGGGGATTTTATAAGGATAGTAAAGTGTGTGTGTGTTTAAAACTCAATATTAGTTCCTGTGAAGGGAATGATGAAAGAAAGACCCCCCACCACCTCCCGGATGGAAGTTAATTTTGCATTCCTCAGAAATAGGAAAGAACAAGAGAGCCCGTAAAAATGAGTGTCAGCAAAAGATTTATAAGACAGGAAATGGAGGGCCAGCGATTCTCTGTGGTACGTTCGCGCTCTAGGGCCTCTGTCTTTGGTTCCATCCTTCTCTCTCGGTTTCGCTCTTTCTTTCATTCTTTCTTTACCTCTCCAGTTCACTCTTTCACTCACTCCCACTCTGCTTAACGCTGTCACTCATTCTCTCTCAATGGTTCATTCTTTCGCTCTCTTTCTCATTCCCTATGTTATTCTTACGCCCCCCCCCCCCCCCCCCCCCCCCGCCCGCCCTTTAGAAGATAGCGTTCATGCTACTGGTTTTAATATCTACTCTCCAGCTCACCAAGCCACCCCACTCCCCCCACCTTTTGTCTCTCACACCTGATGGAATTATTTGATTTCTTTCTTTCTTTATTACTCATATTGTTTCAGGAGCATTTTTTTTTTTATTCTGCCTGTTTTATTTGTATTTATGCCGCTGGTTATTCAGCCTGGTCTGTGCTGAGTCATAGGAAAGCAGATATGGACATAGATAGAGCAATAAGCCAAAAATGCTTGCATCTGCTGGATCTGATGTTCGCCTGCGTGGGACGGCTGCCAGTGTTTGTCAATGTGTGTGTGCGTGTGTGTGTGTGTGTGTGCGCGTGTGTGTGTGTGTCTGTCTGTGAGTGCTGACAAGGGTGAGAATGAAATGATGTGAAAAACACTCTACTCTTTGTGTAACACACACACACACACCAGGACACACACTCTGTAAAGCTACATGGCTGGAGACACTCTATAAGCACATTCATAACACTATGTTGTGGGGACATTCTGTAAGCACTTCATCACTGGAGAGTATAGCAGTGTGAATGGACAGAGTGAAGCTTGGGTACACTAAAGTGCCGCCGGACCCCTGATAATAGCCTGGCACACAGTTTCGCCAAGGGAGGAAATGACTCACACATCAAGTCAGTCCGTTTAACTCCCTTCTATTATGGGAAACTGGGTTCACCGGGACGTGTCACACACGACGGATCTCCATGGAGATAGCAGGAGGTGAGGCCAACAAGGAAGTCTGGCTGCACCAGGACCGTCTGAATGGGTAGAGGGAAGGAAGTAGCCAGTGAACACCAGAGGTCCTAAATCTTCTCTCTCTCTCTCTCTCTCTCTCTCTCTCCTCTCGCTGCATTTCGTCAGACACTCTGGGACAGTGTGCTTTGGGCCGTGGGAGGGGGCTCCCCCCCTCTGCCCCCCTCTTACCACCAGCTCAGAGAGGCTGACAGTAGCAGAAGGAGCAGCAGCAGGGAGGGAGGTGGGGCTGGCGACAGACGGGGTGACGCCGCCCCACCCCCAGAGCCCAGGTTGGACACAGTGGCCTTTTCGGCGTAGAGCGAGATCACGTCAAACTGGTCCTCGTCCTCTGATTCCTCAACTCCTTCTTCCTCGTCCTGCTCCACCTGAGACAAACAGACAGAGACTGTTAGACTGTGAGGAAGAGAGAATGAGAAGAGACATGACAGAGGAGAGGAAGAGAGAATGAGAGAGGAGAGGAAGAGAGAATGAGAGAGGAGAGGAAGAGAGAGGAGAGGAAGAGAGAATGAGAGAGGAGAGGACGAGAGAATGAGAGAGGAGAGGAAGAGAGAGGAGAGGAAGAGAGAATGAGAGAGGAGAGGACGAGAGAATGAGAGAGGAGAGGAAGAGAGAATGAGAGAGGAGAGGAAGAGAGAATGAGAGAGGAGAGGAAGAGAGAATGAGAGAGGAGAGGAAGAGAGAATGAGAGGGGAGACATGACAGAGGAGAGGAAGAGAGAATGACAGAGGAAACATGACAGAGGAGAGGAAGAGAGAATGACGGAGGAGAGGAAGAGAGGAGACATGACAGAGGAGAGGAAGGAGATGGATAAAAGAACGAGGAACAACATATTGTGGAGCAGTGGGAATGGACTGACAGATTACAATGTGGAACGTTGAGCGGAGGAAGAGAGAGAAGATGGGGAGAGGGGAGAGGGGGGAGAGAGAGGGAAGAGGGGAGAGAGAGCAAAGAAGAGAGGGAGGAGGAAGGATTAGGGTAGAGAGGGAAAAAGAGAGAGGGACAGACAGATGGGCATGCATAAATTAATACTGATGAAGTCTGATTGATATACTGCCTCCTGAAAACACCTTCATCTAATCCTCACAAAGAGGACAGGAAAGAGAGATGGGGGGGAGAGAGAGAGAGAGAGAGAGAGGAGTTCTTTGCCATTCTCCCTGAATAGTGAGGGACAAAGAACAAAAACTGAGTAGTGAAAGTGAGACTGAGTTGTAAGTAAAGCAGAATTGGAGAGACAAAGACGGAGAGACGGTGGACAAGAGAGGGGGTGCTGGAATAGCCCTCGTCCCGCTGCCACTCGGATAATCTCAAGCTTTGTTGAGCTGTGTGGGGAGTGGAGGAGAGACAAAGCCCATCACTGTCACTCTGCACAATGGACCAGAAATGCTTCTGTGGTCTGCCACCAGTGGCCAGTCCTGTGGTCAGGGTCTTTACAGCAGCCTGTGGTCAGGGCATTGCTCAACAGTAAAAGGTCGGCACTGGAGTTGGTTAGTGTTCAGTCAGGTATTTAGCGTCCGATAGGACGGTCCGTCAGTAGTCAGTCCGTCCATTTGTGGTTAACCTGGCGTAGTAGCGGCGACAGAATGGCATGCGATCCCCCCACACAACGGCCTTGGCAAAGGCCACCCGTGAAACAGTTCCTGCGCTGTTCAACCAGTTCAGTCAATGTGGAGGTGTCAGGATGGAGTGCTGTGTTGTTAACATGCAATCATTGTTTAATGTTTGGTGGGAGTATTGAGTAACGGTAGGCTGTGCTGGAAAATGTAATGTAGCATTAGTCGGTACTGGATAACGGTGAGTCATTTTAGGTGGTACTGGATAATGTTGAGTAACGTTAGGCAGTGCTGGATAATGTTTAGTGAAGTTAGGCTGTGCTGGATAATGTCGAGGAGCGTTTGTCAGTACTGGATAAAGATAAGTAGCATTAGTCAGTACTAGATAATGTTGAGTGAAGTTAGGCTGTACTGGATAATGTTGAGTAGAGTTAGTTGGTACCGGATAGTGTTGAGTAATCCTAGGTGGCACAGGATAATGTTGTGTAACGGCAGGTGGTACTGGATAATGTTGAGTAATGTCTGGGCGTACTGAATGATGTCTTTAAAAAATTTCCTATATTTGAGGAGATAGTTGCTTTAAATAAAATAAACTGCCGAGACGAGACAAATGACTTGATATTCAAGGCATATTTTCTAAAACTAAGCAGAATTATCTAATACAACTTTAGCTTGTTAAGAAAAATTAACCTTATTTTGAAGGGTGGTTAGACTTGTAACCTGGAAACAAGATAAACACATTTAATAAGACATTCTTCGCAGTGTTGTAGCACTTACAGCATTGTTGCCGGGCTCCTGGTGGGCGTTGCGGCGGGCGGTGTCCTGCTGGTCCATGGCGGAGGGGCGAGGGGACGGGGGGACGTTCTCCGCTGGTCTAGGGGCGGCGCTTCCCATGGACCTGATGGAACTTTCTGTGACGGACAGGCACATTGCAACCCCATGAGCGTCTGGGAGCATCCGACATTTTGAAAGACAGATCGATTGGCGTGTCGAGTGGCAAATAGATTCCCGGCTGCATGTCAAGTGCATTGATTGATTGACGGACAGGTGATGGATGGACAGGTGGCCATGCAGCCTCACCCAGACAGCGGTTCCGGGTGAACATGTGCTGGATCCTCAGGCAGTCATGCCACTGGTTGCCACTGCCATCACAGGTACACCACAGGGCCACGCTCACGCTGCTGTTGCTGACATAGTTGGGGGTCATGATTGTACCTGGACGAGGGTGTCAGAGGGCACGGAGGTCAACTCCCACTGCAAAGGAGCCTGGGGCCTCACTGACCCTTCCCTCAAGGACCCTTCCCTCAATGACCCTTCCCTCAAGGACCCTTCCCTCAAGGACCCTTCCCTCAATGACCCTTCCCTCAAGGACCCTTCCCTCAAGGACCCTTCCCTCAATGACCCTTCCCTCAAGGACCCTTCCCTCAATGACCCTTCCCTCAAGGACCCTTCCCTCAATGACCCTTCCCTCAATGACCCTTCCCTCAAGGACCCTTCCCTCAATGACCCTTCCCTCAATGACCCTTCCCTCAAGGACCCTTCCCTCAATGACCCTTCCCTCAATGACCCTTCCCTCAAGGACCCTTCCCACACTGGCATGACCTGCTCCCATCCTCTCTTCATCACCCTCTCAATCCACCTGAATCACCCTCCTTTTCAACCTCAATTATCTCCACTCCCTCCTCTACGTTCTCTCTATAGACCACTGACCTGGAAGGAGAAACTAGTTTAAACTATTGTAATGAAAAAAATGCTCAATAACTCAAGACGCCACAGATTTTTCACTAGATTTGGGTGAATGACGCGTCCTGTCAGAGATATGGCCTCTACTGAATTACTCTGATTGTCCCCCAGGGCAGCAATGAATCATGGGTTGGGGACAACACGTTTACTGTTGCTTTGTAACTCTCCTTTCCTCCTCTCGCAGGGTGAATCCACAGTAACGGCTGCACTGAATGCCTCCTCTGCCCCCCCACTCCACTCCCCTCCCCTCCTCCTTTACCAATGAGTCCAGCATAGGATTTGAGGCACGCGGCTCCAGTCTCTCTGACACAGCCACTGGGGGACTGGGGGGAGGGCTGGCAGTTGTACTGGAAATCGGCCAGTCTGGACCTGAGATTTAAAAAAATCACCAACACCAACAATGGTATAGCAAGTGCTAAAAAAACTAAGATCAAAACATCCTTGGGTGTGTGCACGTGTTTGTGAGCGGCTGACCTGCAGAGATTTTCTTTCCTGCAGTAGCTCTGCATGTGTAGGCAGTTGGGCTGTATCCCGTCTTTCTCCTGGTAGGAGCAGGAGGGGACGATGGTCTTCCTCCGTCTCTCCCCACACAGCCTGTCTGTACAGGGGCAGAACAGCAAGCCCAGGCTGTACTCCTCCGGGACGCGCTCCAGGAAGCGGCGCAGAGCGCGGTGGCACTTCTGCCTGTTGCAGTGGTCCGAGTTGGGGAGGCGCTTGGTGCAGGCCAGGACGTACTCGGACCTTAGGGCACCACACTTCTCATACAGGCCACAGTCCTGAGCCGCCTTCAGACACACATTCTGTCCATCCAGGGGGAGAGAGGAGGCTGGGAGGGAAAGGGATGAAAGACCGAGAAAAAGAAAGAGACAGAGGATGACATCTGGTCACTTGAGGGATGTATAAATGAGTTGATTGATTGGGGTTAGTGTTGTATTGATCTGTTGATCGGGGGAGCTGAGCGGGGGTGTGGCTGTAATGTTGTGACTACCTTCTGCCACTATGGAGGCCATCGGAGACAGCTCCCCCGGGAAGTCATCGTAGGGACTCTCCTCCTGGTCTTCATAGCCTAGGACAGAGAACGTCACGTCACAACCGAGTCACCGTGGACAGGGAACGTCACGTCACAACCGAGTCCCCTTAGACAGGGAACGTAACGTCACAACCAAATTACCTTGGACAGGGAACGTCACGTCACAACCTAGTCACCTTGGACAGAAAACGTCACATCACAACCGAGTCACCTTGGACAGAGAACATCACGTCACAACCGAGTCATCGTGGACAGAGAACATCACGTCACAACCGAGTCACCTTGGACAGAGAACATCACGTCACAACCGAGTCACCTTGGACAGAAAACGTCACGTCACAACCGAGTCACCTTGGACAGGGAACGTAACGTCACAACCAAATTACCTTGGACAGGGAACGTCACGTCACAACCTAGTCACCTTGGACAGAAAACGTCACGTCACAACCGAGTCACCTTGGACAGAGAACATCACGTCACAACCGAGTCATCGTGGACAGAGAACATCACGTCACAACCGAGTCACCTTGGACAGAGAACATCACGTCACAACCGAGTCACCTTGGACAGAAAACGTCACGTCACAACCGAGTCACCGTGGACAGAGAACGTCAAGTCACAACCGAGTCATCGTGGACAGAGAACATCACGTCACAACCGAGTCACCTTGGACAGAGAACATCACGTCACAACCGAGTCACCTTGGACAGAAAACGTCACGTCACAACCGAGTCATCGTGGACAGAAAATGTCACATCACAACCGAGTCACCGTGGACAGAGAACGTCAAGTCACAACCGAGACATAGCAGGCAGGGAGACATCATACTGTAACTTAATCACAATAACACGGGGCACTTCAAATTACAATAGTGACGTCACATGAACACAGAACAATAAACGGGCGTACGTACAACCAATCCCATGTCATTCAACCAACGCTACGTGGGACAGAGTCAGCAGACAACTGAACACGTAGGTTGTGGAACACGACCCCTGACAGAGACTCACACAGTCACTGCTGGCTCACAACAACGCCCACTCCAAAATCCATCATGGATGCATTTAAGTAATTACAGACAACACATTCGAGATTTGACATAATTACATAGTGTGGATGCAACCTAAATATAAACCTATTAATCTGTTCGACTCCCCATCTTCTCTATTTTTCTCATATTGACGCTGCCGTGTGGAGCGCATGTTAAATGCTATGTAATTATTGTCCGCGTTGTGACTATCTGAGCTTTGGTCATGGCTCTGTTTGCTGTCATTAACTCACACTGGATGCTATTTTGGACACACAATCACCCTCTCAAACAATGCACCACTTTTGGCTAAAAACACTTTGCTTGGGGAAAATCAGGGAATTTATTTAAAAGCTCTACGTAATTTTGCGATCGTCCTTTTCACTTGGGCTGAAAGGATGATCACCAGTGTTGGTCGCTCTGGGTGACAGCACCTGCTGAATGTCTAAAATGTACCCGTGTGGCGAGAATGAGGTACCAGTAGAGAGGCAGCCTGATAGGTGAGTGGTCCTGCTGTGATTATAGCATGGTTGGCAGCACACAGTGGCAATAAGGCTGTGCCATGGAGGCTGTGCCGTGGAGGCTGTGCCATGGAGGCTGTGCCATGGAGGCTGTGCCATGGAGGATGAGCCATGGAGGATGAGCCTGGTTCTAATCCAGCATTCCCAAACGAGTCAAATGGTCGTATGAAACACTACCTCCTTACAAGCTAACAATCAAACGTGCACACTCTTACGGTCACACACACACCCTGACTCATCCGGACAGTCCAGTAGACATGGAGGCAGTGGTCCTCCTTGCGGGCCCCGCGATGACATCGGCACGCCAGCAGGGGGAGGTAGTTGTGTAGGCCATCCAGCGCCTTCTGACACTCCAGCCGGACCTCGCTCCCAGACGGCGCCTCCTTGGACACGCAACGCGCCAAGGTCCGGTACAGCAGCTTACACCGGAGGTCGGCCTGGCAATCCCTCTCGGCATCCAAACAGTCCACGGTGGTCAGGGGGAGGGGCGACGCGGAGGGAATGACACCTAGGGGGGGGGGGGGGGGTGGAGACAGGCGGAATGTCGCTTAGAAGACAGTCAGGACATGGATGTCGGTACAGGAGCAGGACAGCTTGGAAGGCAAGAGGTTTCATATTTGGGAAACGCCTCGTATTTCACCACAGACATGTTCGGCGTTACATTTTTATATTTCTATTTTATAAGAATCTGTATTTTTAAAACAATATAAGAAGTATCCTTGGTCACACACACGCGCACACACACACGTTCAGGTGAATGGGAAAAGAGGGACACCATGTTGGCTGGGACACTCACAGTGTGAAGCACAATCCGCATGTACCAACACACGTACACGCGCGCATGCGCACTCACACGCACTCACACACACGCACGCACGCGGAGAGGGACCTTTTATGTCTGGGTCGTGCTGTGAGGAAGACTGAGGCACGGAGCCTGTCCTTATTACAAAAACACTACACCGAACATACACAGCAGGAGGGGGTAAAGTAATCTGTCTGTATATCACACACACACACAGAATGTTATGTGCGCGCTCTCAATGAATTGGCGGAGAGATCAAAAAGGAGCTTAATATTCAACAGAGCAGCAAATGTAAATCTAATATATTGAGTTTCATGAGTTACAGACTACCCAAGACTCTAGGTAAAACACAGATCAATGTTGGGAGAATGCAAATGTAATAAATAAATTACAGATAAAAAAAGATAATGGCTTTATTATCCCCAAGGGGTTTGTGGCACAGTGTATACATGAAACATTCAACATACACTGACAGCAAATACTGTTAAAAGTACAATTCCTGTTAGATGTTTTATCTGTGCAGACAAACTACAAACACCTGTATGCTCATGTGTCGCCAGCAGGCCAGCTGCCACTGACGGTCTTAAACATTCAGAAGTATTACCGTCACTGGAACAAACCCCTGCCTTGATCCGTTCTTTCTGTGACCTACGCCTCACCCCAGGATGAGATGCCCAAACCCCCGCCGTAACACGGATCAGAACTTGCGCGCAAAACAATACACATTTTGGCCTTTATTAAACAGCCGAGCACCAACGACTGCTAAAGGAAGAAGATCAGTTACCATTTTAAAGTGTTAAATGCTCAGACTGTCCCGGAACACCGGTCCCTCGCTGACACAGACCCAGGTAATATGCACAGAATACACCGGTCACACAACGAAACAGCCTCTCAGAAACATTGATTGGCTTGGGGAGAGCTGACCCCAGGTCAACCCAGAGACCTTGGCTGCAGTGCGGTAGGCCCACCCACCACAGAGTCCTGTGGATGGCGCTGCGACGTCATCCCGTCCACATGGGGACAGCAAGATGGGCATACGACAGAGTTTCAGCAGACACACACACACACACAAACACGGGCTAATCTCCCAGCCAAGGAGGCAAAAACCCAATGCACCATCTGGTGCTCCTGTGTTCGAGTTCCAAATCCCAGCTATCAACAGAAACACACATACAGAATGACCCCCAGCTAGCCCAGGTTTAGTTGAAAATCTGCTTCAAATTACAGGCACACAAATGTAACGTCAGCTCTCCTGCCCACAGACACACACAATCCCTAGACACTATCACACACACATATATACACACACACACACACACACCCCTTGGCTTTTACTGTCACTAGCCACACACCCACCAGAACAGGCAGCCTTTTCCAAACAAAACCTATACACTCTCTACCCACCACCCTTTCATCATATGCTGGGTCTGTGTGTGCACCTTTAAATCTGCATGTTCTTTTCCTTCCCTCATCTCTCTGTACATGAGGAAATCATAATAGGGTTTACAGCTCCTCTTTATCTCACTCTGACCTTTTCCAAAGCACTGCCGTTCAAACCCGAGCTTCCCGCAGTACGGTAAAACCACTGCCTATCTAGTGCTTACACATCGCAACACCTGTCACCCGAGTGTGCACAAGCCCGGCCTGTCAACACATTGCGCGCGCTCCAGTCGTGTGGCGCCCCCGTCCCCGTGTCGGCCGCTACTCAAACACACCTGTACGCGCATCTGTCGGCCAGACGCACCTGCGCGCCGATAAGACGACAAAAACCACGATTTCTCCTGTTTGCACACTGGCGTCGGTTGAGTGGTCTTCCTCATTGAAAAACTTCACAATTTATTCGGTTGGAGGTGAGGTGAAAATATAGGACTACAGATGGAAAAAAAAACAAGAGACCTGCCAACGAGAAGGGTTTCGCATAAATCAATCCACGTTCACTCCGGGCGAGAGACAGCGAGAGAAATACACACCGCACTGATATACGACGCCACCCATGGGACAGTGGCTTACACCAGAACATCAAACACAACAATTAACACATAACGGTCGATTCGCGGGGGAATTAGACCCACGCTTGTAGTATTTCTGCGTCTGGCAGACGCAACTCAGATAGGTAGAGGAAACGCTGGGTGAAACTTCAACATACCCCAAACAAAAAAACAACAGCCTTTCTCACGTGTTGAATGAAATGTTAATGAGCAGACTCATTAATCAGGTCGCAAAGTTTAAAATCATGTCGTCTCAAAGTGGCTGTCGTGGGTCCTAATTTTGCTGCTTTCAACAAATTGTCAAGCGGTCATCAAGGTTTTATTAATAGCCGTTTAAGTAGCCTAGAGCCAAGGAAAATATCGAGATTTCATGCATAGAGCATATTTCCCATGGGTGACATTTTAAACCGTGCATCTGAAACGCTTATTAAAACGCGCATTTGACCCAGGTATGTAAAACGTTTTATTCGGCGTTATGGGGGCAAATATCCTTATTAGGACTTCAAGCAATCAAATACTTTCAAAACGTTGCCAAAGACATTTAAGGTTCCAAAAAATATAGTTAGATTTCCCAACGATAGCAACATAACATTTTGTACACCTTCCTGCATCTTACCTCGCAGGCAGAGGCTGAGCAGAATTCCTAGGAGCAACATCTCAGTTACGAGGAGGGCAGAGGCACCAGGACACGGGAAAAGGGAATTGGACTTCGTGCGTTTGGTCCACCACTGCTCAATTCGTCCGCACGCAGACCCCCGCCACTCCGCTCAACGTTACATCCACTGGTCAGTAGCTTAACGCTCCAGCGTTCTGGATATGAGCTGCAGGTGAACAGTCCGGTAAAACGATAATTCCTTTAAATTCTCTAGTCGGGGACCCAGCTCGGATAGTTTGACAATCACCGCGAACAAAGTGCGCAGCGCGTGCCCCGTAGACTGAACACAACGAACAAAGCCTCCAAAACCCACTTACAACTATGGATCATCAGGTTACTCTGCATCCATAGATGATGTCAAAATTCGAGAACATTTCTCTCACGTCATGTCTCCGCAGTGACACTGTAGGAGCCCGTCTGCACGCCGCTTGAGACAGATGCAGAACCGTAGGGTCATTAAGAGCGCTCCCTCCTCCCGTCCGTTAACTGTGCCAGTGGGTGAAAAGAAACGACAGCTAGTGCACGAGCCACGGCTTTCAGACACAGCTGCGTCCTGGTGATTGGCAGAAGTGCTCAGATGCGACGACGGGTCGTCACTAGCATCTAGCCACTCATGAACCACGCCTATTTTATTTTATTTTTTTAAACAATTTGTCTGTAACCTTTTGTTTTAAACCTCGCAGTAACTTTAAAGCCAAGCCACCAATATATTGCCTAACATATTGCGGAGATGGCAACTCATTCTCTAAACGATGCCATGCCCTGGTGTTCATTTGTTGCAGGCCAATTGAATTCAAGTTATCCACATAAATATTGCCCTTTGGACTTTATGTCAACACCTCACTCTTTTGACTCAACTCAGCCGCGTATTCTCAAGCCAAAGGTCCCTTTTATTACCTCGCCAGCAGACTATTATTTTTATTGAAACGATTCTATTATAATCTCCAATTACATTTGTGAAATTGTATATATACATGCCTATATGTTGTTACGTAGACTATATATACAATGTTACTGGAGATTATAATGGTTTCTATTATATACACTCACACCTCGGTTTACCTTTACCTTAACAGGTAAGACAGAAAACATACAGCAGCAACCCGGGAGCAGTTGACGGTTAATGGCCTTGATCAGAGACAAAAGATGGATTTGTTTCACATTGCTGCTAAGGGATTGCAATATTTCGTTACTGTTTAGATTATCTTCCTGACACTATTGATGGCTGTGTTTGAAGTGGATGTGTAATGTGTACGAAGCTGAGGGAAGCCATAAATAATAATGCCAGAGGCGATGAGAAGAAAATCACGATACTTTAAATTATTCACACAATTTCATAATTGGTAAGACTCACTGGCTTGAGAACTCTGTAAACTCTGAAAATCTGCAAATGTTAATAAAGCCAACCTGTCGGGACACCATTGATTAGCGAAGAAGAACAAGAACACTCGTACAGTGATGAACGGAGTATTTGTGAAGTCGAATACAGAGACAGACATTGAGGGAATGAAAAACCTGGACGGCCTCTTACAGCCAGCCTCAATTGCAAATTGCGAACAGCAATCATCAGTGGGCAATTTTAATGACGACGCGCACAAACATCCGCCCTCCAACCCACACGTTACGGCCTTGTCCCATCAGACAAATTGCATGTCTCCGTTAGTCAAACCAGAGGTCGTATAGCCCCCACAGCCTGCTGGGTAATCATCAGGACCACCCAATCCCTTCAGCTAATCAGGGAAGAGCTCCTAGACAGCACTATGTCAATGCTGTGAATAGAGAAATGTCTCCACAACTCACTAGGTCCCTCTCAATACTGTACACTAACACCATTTACCTAAATCAGTCCGGGACCTTTATCTAGAAAGCACAAGAGCAGAAATGCAGGAGATCCAGGATCAGTTTTGCTAGATCAGAACCTATTTCTGGAAACATGCCTAGATTTAGACTTTGTTCATAAAACAAAGCAAAGAGAATATATGTGCCTTGAACATCCATGCTAAGAAGAGGCGGGTAGGGTGAACATCCACACTGGAATGTAATAACAAGATATCGTTAGAAAAAAAAATATGAATGTTTCTTTCCCGATCTTACCCGCACTCAATCTCTGCCGTTTTATAAGCTACTTAGTTCCACTTGAAATGGCAAATTATGAACAATCGAAGGCAGCGAGGCGGTAGTTTACCAGCTCACAGAACCAAAAAAACGAAATGAACAAGACATTTGATAAAACCTACACAATTCCGACTCCTTCGGATTATCCTATCAGCATATTCATATCTCGGCTAACCTCGAACTAGTCTGTTCTGGGTCCATGTGAGTCAGGAAAAGCTTCATATCGAAACTAAAGGAACTGCACCAACCCCTCACTTTTTCAAAATCAGTCCCTTTCAAAAAGTATTTGAAGTTATCTCCTCTCTACCACTCCCTAAATTAGAAAGATGCTAAACCTGTGAAATAGTTACGTCCAAAGCACTGCAATTGTCTGCCTGCCGGCTGATTCATGACAGCAGTCCCATCCAAATTGTTTACATATTTTACCTCAAACATACACACTAATGACTATGACAGCATACATAATAGACACGTGCACATTAAAGCCTGGGTCAATAAACAGAATATGATCGACAACAAACCACACATTATTTTGCAGCTATTGTTAAGGAGCCTACTTCGTGTGTACTAAGTTCGCCAACATGTGTCATTGTTGATGCAAACGCGTACAGTAATAAAGAACGGTGTAGTGTTATGCTATACACGTTTAGTTGAAAATCTGCTTCAAATTACAGGCACACTCTTGCCCACAGACACACACACACACACACGCGTTGCTCACCACACTGCTTTATTAAGCATCTGCTGGTGGCTGTGTTTTTATTGTTGTCACAGTAGACACGCATCTATCCTGGTGAGTGACTGCTCAGTTCCAAGCGTGTCGCTATCAGGGACATCAGAGGGACGGGAACGGGCTGGGGGAATGAGACGAAGCGGACGGGGGAGGGGAGGGAGAACAAACAACTGCCTTTGAGAAAGACCCTCCACCTCCAGAGCTAATATTGACCAGCACGCTCGACTACACACGGAAGCACAAATTTGCAACAGTGCCGACGACCACAAAAATCACCAATGACACCTTATCACCTGGTTGAATTAGGCCCGCAGTCTAGCAGGGATCATCAGCCTAAGTCACATCTCTACGTACGCGAGGACGGGAGAGGAGGACAGTGTAAGAGAAACAACTAACGGCGTAGGTTTGTATTGTATATTGGCGGGGGCTCAGGGTCAATGGATCCCAGGATTTTCACTCTTTTCCAGGGGGGTTACATTGACGTGTCTGTAATATGGGGGGGGGGGGGGGGGGGGGGGGGTTCATGACCCCCGTCCCCCCTATTCACCCCTGGAAACAACCATTTCATAACGGAGAGGCAGTGCAGGAAACCAATAAAATACTTGATAGAATACTATACTTTTATTTAATACTCATTCTTTATAGAACATCACCATAAAACTACCCTTTTCCTTCCACCAACAAGTTGCTTAATTTTACCACAATGGGGTTTTCTTGTCAAAAAGCCCCATTCCAAAACATTAATATATGTAATGTGCCGATGCTGTTAAATGCTGCACACGTTTAAAAAATACATGAACACTGTTCAGAGTAAGAAAAGGCCCTGGAAGACAGTCTTTCTGCTCAGAATCCAACATCAAGGTTCCCATAACCAAGCATGCAGCTTCTTATGTCGACGCTCGCGCACACAGATGATTAAAGTTTGTTTCAAAGCCTTGAAGTCTTGGTGGGAGTTGTATAATGGAAGAGCTGCGCTGAGTAGATGCAGGGTGACAGGGAACAGATTGACGCCGCCGGGGGCACACCCTCAGGTTAGATTGGGGAAAGAGATCACTCCCTCCCCCTGATGTTTAAGTGGGAGAGGCGGGGACACAGCTGTATATATGTGTGTGTGTGTGTGTCAGAGAGGGAGGGAGCACGCCAAGACCCTACGGCTCAGAATCTGCTACCGCTATGCAGTTGACACTTAGCAACAGAGTGACAAGAGTCTCTGTGACTAATTTGACTCAGAAGACCGCAGGAGTGGCGAGACAGTCTGCAAACTTACAACTCTACCTAAAACGAACCTCCTTTTAAAAAACCATGAGGGCTCCACTGGAAATGAGCCAAAGGCAATAGCACAACACAGTAGAAGCAAACTAGGCTGCTTTTCCCACTTAGAAACCGTTGTTTCTTCACCCACATGGTTGCCAACAGCTTCACAGTCAGAACACTTACTGTGCTTTTCCATGGACAGCCCCTGTTACAGTCATGCACCTGACTGCTAACCAAGCCCAATAATTCAGGCAGGCGTTGTGCCCAGCAATGCCGTGACGACTTACAGCCCCAAAATGATACGGTTTTGCACTATGTAGACTAATAAAAGTTATTACTGTATTCCACACAATGTGATAGACTGCCTAGTAATCACCCAACAGCTGTACTCACTGGATGTCTGTGCCCTTTCTGCATGTCAACACTTGATATTGCACAGTCACTCACCACAGCCTGTCATGGAAAAACTATACACACACACAGGTGTAGAGTGAAAAACGGAAACTAGGGCTGTGAAAGGAGAGATATGATGTGTAGGGACTCGCACAATATCGATTGCAGAAATTGAGTCCCTGTCGTTTTTTTGTTTTGTGAAAAGACTGGAGGGGCACATTTTTACCTTCTGTGGAGTCGTGGCTGGTTGGCAAGCCAATTCTGTTTTCCCAATCAGTGTCTGACTCCACACCCATGGGTGGTCAGAACTGTGAGATATTCATTCAATACAGCAGTCACAGTCACTAAGAACTGCCTCAGTACTTGTTTTAACCTCAAACTGCAGGCCAAGATAGAGAAGCAGAGTGTAAGTGCGGTGAGGGTCAAAAATAATACTGGGATGTTGTAAAAATGATGTGACACGTAATCGAAAGATAATGCAACTGTATTGCTTTCCCCTCATCACTACGGAAACATTCAAACAAGCAAACATGGGCAGACAACCTCGCAGGACTTACCCACCTCAGCATTAACTGCAGAAACCGCGGTCAATAAAAATGTTCGGGACCAAGACGTACATCTCATTAAGCTGAAGCGTGGCGCTTATTGGGCCAGTCTAGGTACAGTAATTCACTTTGTTTCAGAGATACCTCAGATAAAGCACTCCGGGAACAATCTGAGGAGGGGAAACTCTCTCTCTCTCTTCCCTTCTCTTTCCATCTCTCAATTTTTGGCAGCAGGAAATAAACAAGCTTCTCCAAAAAGCACAATCAAAAATCCATAAAGGTTTTCTGAAGGCGCAGTGCAGTTCACCCCTAAGGTCAAGAAACAGCCACCACCTCCACGACCTCTGGTGTTTTTTTGTACCCAGATAGGGACTCTTACTATGACAGACTGAACCAGAGGAAGCCAGGTTGAGGATGAATCTAGCTCATCCTAAAATTGTCCTCCGCATCAGTAAAATAGTTTTTTTTAGAATGAGCCAACCTTTTGTGACATGCTTGTTGTAACTGGGCAGTTGCTAGCAGCAGGAAAGCAACGCTCAGATATGCCTGGTAACCATCCCACAACAAGGCGGGACGCAGAAAACTCAGTCAAACAAGGCTACCTTCATATCCGTGCTTTGCAGTGCAGGGAGTTTCACTCAACCGTGTTCTGACACCAGATCTGCCCTGAAGGCAGAAATTAACATGATTGGTTGACTCTGGGGAGAGTTCGGAGCTTAAGTTCCAACTCTGAAATCACTCAATTAAGGTTCATTCTAAAACTTTTAGGGCCTGTTTCGCAGAAAAAATCTGTATTTTAGTCCAAGACTAGGCTTAATCCGTGATTTAGTCCTAGACGAGGCTTAATCTGTGTCTGCAAAACCGGCCCATAGGGTGAGAGTTGGGGTGAAGTAAGGGTAAAGGACAAGTGTAAGGACAGGCATGAACATAGGTCAAATGTCTATTTAGCGCATTAGTTCTGCCCTCCCCATTGGGTCAACCAGTCAAGTTACTTTCTGCCTTCAGGGCAGATCTGCCTCCAAGTCATGTTTGATTAAGTGAAATTCCAACTAGTGATGGGTATTAGTGAACGGAATTATTCAATACTGTTCATTTAAAAGATTCAGTTCTCTTGAATCACTAATTCATTGAATAATTTTTTCCATCTTTATCTCATGATAGGACCTTATTGCTTACTATGAAAGCACTCAGTTTAATGTATCCAGCAGAGGAAAATATTAATGTCAACAAATTTACCCTGTTTTTTTTTTCCAACTATAACCAAATTATCCAGTCTACAGAAAAGAATATCACAGGCAAATGTAGTAGGCTTCAATGAACAACAGAAATAAGAAAAGTTTCATAATTTACTTGCATGTTTGGTTTCTTTTAAGTTAAGGAGCGTGCACATCTTAGGCCGCAATGAAAAACAAGTGCTGTCATCTAATTATGATTCACACTTGTTTCCTGCAGAGCCGGAGGCACTCTGGTTCATACCACTGGAACACCACCTGTTTCAGAATTGGCCAAAGTTGTAGGTGGAGTTGTTGTAACCAGTTGAAGATGTTAGTGAGGTCATTGTTGTAGCTTCGGTTGAAGATGTTAGTGAGGTCATTGTTGTAGCTTCGGTTGAAGATGTTAGTGAGGTCATTGTTGTAGCTTCGGTTGAAGATGTTAGTGAGGTCATTGTTGTAGCTTCGGTTGAAGATGTTAGTGAGGTCATTGTTGTAGCTTCGGTTGAAGATGTTAGTGAGGTCATTGTTGTAGCTTCGGTTGAAGATGTTAGTGAGGTCATTGTTGTAGCTTCGGTTGAAGATGTTAGTGAGGTCATTGTTGTAGCTTCGGTTGAAGATGTTAGTGAGGTCATTGTTGTAGCTTCGGTTGAAGATGTTAGTGAGGTCATTGTTGTAGCTTCGGTTGAAGATGTTAGTGAGGTCATTGTTGTAGCTTCGGTTGAAGATGTTAGTGAGGTCATTGTTGTAGCTTCGGTTGAAGATGTTAGTGAGGTCATTGTTGTAGCTTCGGTTGAAGATGTTAGTGAGGTCATTGTTGTAGCTTCGGTTGAAGATGTTAGTGAGGTCATTGTTGTAGCTTCGGTTGAAGATGTTAGTGAGGTCATTGTTGTAGCTTCGGTTGAAGATGTTAGTGAGGTCATTGTTGTAGCTTCGGTTGAAGATGTTAGTGAGGTCATTGTTGTAGCTTCGGTTGAAGATGTTAGTGAGGTCATTATTGTAGCTGTTTGCGGTCGTGGATGTGATGGAGGCTGTGGTGGCTAGAGCTGAAGTAGGTCTAGCATCTGTTGAGTCATCCCCACTTCTCACCTATACAGGCCTCACAGTTGGGTGTTTGGACCTCAAATGTCTGTGGAGATTTGCTGTCGATCAACCACAGGTTGACAGATGGATTATGCAAATTGTGTACTTGGCAATACATGAATAGATTTATTTTTAAGTTGGTCCAAATATTTTTCCTTTGTCACATTCACTGAATGTTTCCGTGTAAAGGTCTTGATATACTCCAGTATCGCAGGTGTACGTGTGTACATACGTGGACGCTACGCAAGCAGTATTGCTAACATACTCCACAGTGTACTTTATGTCTAAACAGATATTTAAAAGCTTTGTCCACAAAGAGGCAGTGTATGAAAGATTTTTTTGTACCTTTTCGGAAATACGTTGACAACTGCTGATTTTGTACAACCACAATGAACTCGGCGACAGAGGAGGTACTGTTATTAATGTCTTAAGAAAACAACAAAAAAGGAGCGGCAACGCTGCCAACGAAGATGGTGCGTTAGACCATTAAACTTAGTATTTACTACTACTTCGATGTTTCAGTCTCACAGAACCTCAGAGGATTTTGGGTATACTTCCCCAAGTTCTGTTGGTGTAGCACCTGCATATTTGTACACTCAAAGCCTAGGGAGACATTCACAAAATACGGACCAAAAGTCCACAGGATAGATGTGGAAGCCATCCTGAGTACGCGCACTTTGCCTGAAGTATATTTGGGCCTTTAACTGGCATGTCTCTTGCCGCCCACACACTGACATCATACCCAGAATGTTTAACTAAGTTGAACATATTCACTGAGATACTTTCTCTGAAGGTAAATAAATGAAGACACATTCTATGCTCATTATGTATGCTTAAATTACAGCCATTTAAAAAGGTTTATTAATTTAAAGATAGCTTTGTGTCATAACTGAGCAGAAGGTGTTGAAAATACCTCTTCCCGGTTGAAAAAGGGGTTGAACAGACTTTGAAAACACGTCTTTCAAATTATTTTGCTCTGTGGGAAATGTTTCATCATGAATGCAATCTAGCGAAATGGCTTTGAAAATACCAATTAAAACCTAAAAGAGAAGGCATACATATTTGCTTCCAGAATAACTTTTTAAATTAAAGTTCTTCAGGGCATTATGCCATCTGACAACTATTTAACATTTGTGATGAAAAGGTTTTCATTCAGACTTCATGTTAGCCTAAATCAGTGATTCTCTCCTGCACGAAAGTGATAAACTTGAATGAATCTTCTATAACAGTGGTTCAGTACACAGTTCACTGAGGTGTGGAAAAATAACTCCAGGATCTGGAGTTAGGCTACACACCCCTGCCGTCAAGCCCTCTATTTAGATACCTCCGCGACAAGACATTCAAGTGAGTTGCAAACACTTCACCACTGGCCCGGGTACCAAAAATCGTTGGAGAATTATGTCTATGCGTGTGTGCTGAGGAGACAGACAGTTCTCGCAACAGAATTGGGAAAATGCTGACATCTTGTGAGAGACAATCGTAGTTGCATCCTTTACCATAACTGAACCTTTCAGAATCCCTTGTTCATTAGCAGCTGGCAAGTAGCCTAACCTTTAACACAACGAACGAAGATGACGATCGTTCCGTAATAAGGTATGTTTACGGGCACGTCAGTCATGAATTCACTCTGTTGCAACCGGGTGCATCCGGAAAACTTTTCCGAAAAAGACTCTACAAATTAGTTCAGACTTGTGCTTTTCAGTCACCAATAACGTATGACATAATCACATCGCAGTTACTTAGAAAAACAACAACTAGCTATTCGCAAAAAGTAATCTCACTGTGCCTAGATATGACCTCGGCCTGTCTCGTTTGTCACCACCACCCATAATGAGCCCACTCAAAAGGTCAAGTGTGTAGTGGGTCGTTTGGGGAGGGATGCACTGTAAGCCTAAATCTCTCTTATTTTGCTTTGGAAACCAATAACTCGTTAACGAGGTAGAAGTTTTCAAATTGTGGCCCTCGGGTGAATAGTCATGTGACTGGACTCATTTATATATTTTTGCCGACGCGCCTGACCTCACCAGAGATCCAATCGCTTTTTACCTGGGGTCACGTGTTTTCACGGTGGTACCGCACTAATTAGTAGGAGATTGGACTTTGAAAGAATATTGAGTGCTGTGATGATGGAAAAGTTTTCGAGTCAGGTAAATTAAAGTTATGGGTTCGGGGTTTTACCATTTGTTGTTTTTGATACATTGCCATATAGACCTACGCGTTTGAAAGCAGTTCGTACGTTTTTCCAACGTGGACAATATTATTAGTGTTTCTTGTTTCACTCAAAACAAATGGTTCCATACACTTCAAGGTCCATCGCCTAATCAAAACAAAACCAAAACATGTTTTAAATAATCACGCAATTCTTGGGTTTAATGAAGCGCGCAACATGGCTAATCAATGTAGCGGGTGTATTAACTTTTGATCTGCCAATCCCAACTACGTTTCATCAAGTAGTCCAAGGAGATCGTTAAATTGGCCAATTCAGTTCGAAAGGTCTAATGTCTCTTTCTGGCTCAGGTGTTGAACCCGGAACGTCTAAAAGCGCTGGAGATTTGGCTGCAGGAGACGGGCATCAAGCTGAACCAGGTCAATGGGCAGAGGAAATATGGAGGACCGCCCGATGGTGAGCAGGCTACCTTGTGGCTGTCTAATTAACACGGCAACACAGGCGTACCTACCGGGGTACAGGGGGTTCGACTGCACCGGGGCCCGCGGTGGGTAAGGGGCCTGTGCTTGGCCTCTATGATAAATATTTTAGTGTTTTTATTTTATGTTGTTCTGTTTGGACGTCGACTGTATATACCGCATCGTAATTTTTCGACCCGCGTGTTAAGTCAGCCTGCTCCCCGGCCCAGCGCCAAGTTATGCCACTACAGAGCAGGGGATATAGAGAGAAAACATAACTAAAATGTTACATCCAAGTTGAGCCTTATCTCCGTGACCGTCAACGGGCCTTGTAAATGCTCTCCTGCATTCCTCACGCTTGACTTAACCACACTGAACAAAATTATAAATGCAACGCTTTTGCCGAGATAATCACAGGTGTGGCATATAGAGATGCTGATTAGACAGCATGATTATTGCACAAGTGTGCATTAGGCTGGCCACAATAAAAGGCCACTTTAAATGTGCAGTTTCACTGTATTGGGGGGGTCCAAAAACCAGTGACCACCATTTGCCTCACGCAATGCAACACATCTCCTTTGCATAGAGTTGATCAGGTTGTTGATTGTGGCCTGTGGAATGTTGGTCCACTCCTTTGTTGCTGGATATTGCCAGGACCTGGAACACGCTGTCGTATACGCCAATCCAGAGCATCCCAAACATGCTCAATGGGTGACATGTCCGGTGAGTATGCTGGCCATGCAAGAATTGGGATGTTTTCAGCTTCCAGGAATTGTATACAGATGATAACTCCAAGGTGATTGTCGTGGATGAATGGCACAACAATGGGCCTCAGGATCTCGTCATGGTATCTCTGTGTATTCAAAATGCCATCAATAAAATGCACCTGTGTTTGTTGTCCATAACACACGCCTGCCCATACTATAACCCCACTGCCACCATGGGCCACTCGATCCACAACGTTGACATCAGCAAACCGCTCACCCACACGACACCATACACACTGTCTGCCATCTGCCCTGTACAGTGAAAACCGGGATTCATCCGTGAAGAGAACACCTCTTCAAAGTGCCAGACGCCATTGAATGTGAGCATTGCAGTCAGGTCGAGACCCCGATGAGGACGACGAGCATGCAGATGAGCTTCTCTGAGGCGGTTTCTGACAGTTTGTGCAGAAATTCTTTGGTTATGCAAACCGATTGTTGCAGCAGCTGTCCAGGTGGCTGGTCTCAGATGATCTTGTAGGTGAAGATGCTGGATGTGGAGGTCCTGGGCTGGTGTGGTTACACATGGTCTGCGGTTGAGAGATTGGTTGGATGCACTGACAAATTCTCTGAAACGCCTTCAGAGACGACTTATGGTAGAGAAATGTACTCACTAAGAAGCACTCACTCACACAGATTTGAGAGAAATAGGCCTTTTGTGTACATAGAGAAAGTCTTAGGTCTTTGAGTTGAGCTCATGATAAATGGGGTCAAAAATAAGTGTCGCGTTTATAATTTTGTTCAGCGTATGTGTTTTTAAGAGATCATCCTTCAATGTTGTAAACATGCGAATGCATGAGGTTATATCTTGGGTATCATGTGCATACTTGTATGCAACAAGGTAGCAGATCAGAACCATATCTGAATCTCAAATCGTACTGGCCGATTCGTATTACAAGTACGTACTGTTTAGTATATAGTAAGCCAGTATTGGGACTTACTGAGCTGTATGGTTTTTGCCACTGGCCGTTTTAAAAGCTTACAAGCCAGTCATACTACTATTATGCTACTTGGAAGTCATAAGAATTTAGCAACTGCTAGCGAGATTGAAAACAAACTTTACACAGCCAAAACATTTTCATTTCATGGCACAACACAGTTTTTCTTTCATCCGTCAATGACATTGATACAATCACCCCACAAAGCATGCACGGATGCCTAAATTCCACCAGAAATTGTAGACCATCTGGGAACTTTTGGCATACTATTTATTTATATATCTATACTCCGGGAAACACAGATCTTCTCGCATACTAATCCGGCATACTACATAGTATGCAAGTATGCGATTTGAGATTGAGCCCCTCACTCACTGATGATAGATCTGCTGAATGTAAATGCATTACAGGCCACTGATGTACAAGCTAATTAGAACTGAGGTGTTTACCAGGCCTGTTTAAACTGAAGTTATTGGTGGATCAGATAGAACTAACTATAGAATTATAACTAATGCTTGCACTTGTTTTTATCTTGCCTTCTAACAAAAACTCTGCAAACTTTTAGTAAAATGTTCTATTATTGGGTTGTGAAGTTTTCCTACCAGCATTCATCAGATGATTGCAGTAACTCTTTAAGCCAGGTAAATTTATTGAGAACCAATTGTCTTTTTTGACAACCTGGCCAAGCACACTCATTTGCAAGACAAAACAAAATACATAGAATAATAATTGCTGTAACAACAAATGAACAAGTAAACACAGAAAATAATAAATACAGCTGGACATGAACAGATATCATTGGGGCTGCAATTATCAGACAGCAGCTCACTTTATTTTTGAGTGAGGAGAGACTTTGTCAAGCTTAAGGGTCTTTTCCACTTGCTCCCAGGCGTTGGTGTATGCTGAAAGAGGAGCAGCCTGTAGAAGTGACCCAAGTAACTTCTCTCAGAGCGGACGTTAATATCGGAGTGGCATTCAGTTTCCTCGAGATTTGACACCTTCAGTGAACATGAACAGAAACTGGCTGTGATCAGCTTGGTCTAACACAAAAAAACAAACATGAATCTAACCTTTTAATTGGACGAATCAGTCTGGAGGATGGCAAATGTGTATTTTTTTCCCCACACAATATTTATGCAGTCTGCAATAGTAGGGTTAATCCTGTGTCCTCTACCCCACCTGGTGGTCAGACTGGTGTGGTGCCGCTCCTGGGATGGGCTGCGAGGTGTTCATCAGCCAGATCCCGCGGGACATCTTTGAGGACCGGCTGATCCCGCTCTTCCGGGCCGTGGGGCCTCTCTGGGAATTTCGCCTCATGATGAACTTCAGCGGGCAGAACCGCGGCTTCGCCTACGCCAAGTACGGGAGCCCAGCCTTGGCCGCCGCCGCCATCCGCACGTTGAACGGCCACGCCCTGGAGCCGGGAGCACGCCTCAGTGTCCGGCGCAGCACGGAGAAACGGCAGATCTGCCTGGTCGGGTTACCGGCCAACACCGGGGAGGAACAGCTGCTGCAGGTCAAGGAGGGAACCGGGCGTGTCCTGAACGGACCATGTTACGGAAGGGGGAGTTTCCTGACATGTGTCTGTGGTCCCGCCCGCAGGTGCTGCAGGAGTTGTCCGAGGGGGCAGAAGCCGTGTCCCTGAATTCGGAGCCGGGGGGAGGGAGTGCCAGCGCCGTTGTGATGTATGCCTCCCATCACGTGGCGTCCATGGCCAAGAAGGTGCTGGTTGAAGGTAGGCCTGGGTCGTCATGGAGCTTCAGCTTTGTGCTGTCCGCTCCTCTACACTTTGACATGCTTTTAATCTCCCCCCTAATGATTTAAAAACAGCCCCCCCTCCCTTCCCCTGCAGCCTTCAAGAAGCGCTTCGGCCTTTCCGTCACTGTGAAGTGGCTATCTTCTGCCAAGCTCCTGCACGGCGAGCCGCCGAGACCCCCCAAAGCCCCCTCCTCTCCCCTCAAACCCCACCGCCGCGCCTACCTCGACGCCGTCCAGCCTTCCCCGGAGCCCCCGCTCGCCCCTCAGCCGCCGCCGCCCTTCTCCCGGGCAGTGGGGGGGGCCTCTTCCGTGGCGGGGCCAGCCGCGCCCGTTTCCCCCGGCGCACCGTTCCGGCTGCCTCCCGTGGACGAGGTTACGCTGCTCCAGGGGGTGTGTGAGGTGTACGGGCGGGGGGAGCCCCTCTACCACCTGCAGTACCTTTGCACTGGGGCGGATGGGTTCCTGTACTTCAGCTACCAGGTGTATGTGCCGGGTCTGGCCACGCCCTTCACTGGCACGGTTCAGACTCTACCCGGCCCAAACCCAGTGGCCGTTGAGAGGGAGGCGCAGAAAGCAACGGCCCAGCAGGTGCTCGGCGCTCTTTACAGAGCGTGATACCCAGCAAACCCCCTTCTGTTTGTTTTAATGTTTTAATTATATTTTGTGTTAATTATGATTAGATCGTTTTGCACTATAATGGAGTTAAATGCACGATTTTTGCTTCCCCTTTTACCATTTGCATGTTTCACCACCTTTTGCCAGGTGTGTGTGTTTGTGTGTGTCTGTGTGTGCGCGCGTGTGTGTTGGTTTCTCTTTTGAATAAATGAGGAATGTTTTCTAACAGTTGATGTTGAGTTAATTTTTATTTTTTGGTCAAGTCATTGCGTCTCCAGTGTTGTCAGTGTGAAGACACCGCTTGAACCCACACAGGGAAATGCACTCGATCCTGCTTTGGGGACATCTGTCTCTGTACTTCTTCGGAAGCGCTGTGTCCATCAGCGCTGCTATTGTCATGTGTCCACCTTGAGTCAAGCCATGAATGGCCAGCGGTCAGATACACTTGTTGTAAATCAGACACAGGCCGAAGTTAACACCACATTTATCAGTTTATTGGTGGGTTGACAGGCCATTTATATTTTCCCTACATTTAGTGTGTTAAGATCTGGATGCAAGACTGAAGCTGTAGTACAGTGAACATTGCAATGTCGCCTCTGATGAATGTACATGACATAGAAACATAGTTACACAGCCGAGTAGCCTTATGTGAATGTAGTGAGTACAGAAACACTCACTGCCTTTTCTGAAGGGGACCACTAATATGAGTTTTGGGCAACCTGAGTGACTTTGTTGGCATGTGGTGAGTCTCAGGTGGTCAGTGTTGACCTGTTTACTTGGGGTAAACAACTGTTTTTGGACTGTTGTCGGGTTGAAGCGGTGACTTAGACATCGGCAATCCTTTTCTTTATTTCCTCCACGAGTTCTGCCCTCAGCACATCAGCCTGGGAAACACCAGAGAGGGAGATGAGTTTGCGTTTTATTTAAGGATGCGTATTTCCCCGACACGCTGCGTGTGAGGGAGAATCTCACCTCCTCTCGGCTGTGGACGTCTCTGAGCTTCACCACCCCGTCCTTCAGCTCTTGCTCCCCCAGGATGGCCACCAGGGGAATCCCAGAGTCTTCACAGTGCTGCAGCTGGCTTAGCAGTTTGGGGTTCTTCTTATACATCACCTCGGCCTGACACAAACACAGCGCCCTCTTGTGATTGGCCACTGCCCACAATATATGCTTTTTCAGCAGTTTAACACACACACACACACACACACCTTTATCCCGGCGTTCCACAATTCAGCAGTGAGTTTGAGTCTCTCCTCCAGAAGGTTCTTCTGGGCAGAGGCCACCATGACCTGAGTCTCTGTGGTACGCACCTTCTCTGCTGACGCCTGAGGAGTCAGACCAGAACACAGTCTCAGACTTCTGAACAGAGAGCTGGCGGAAGACCGCCGCCACACCCTCTTACCTCCGCTTTCTGCTCCAAGATGGAGAAGACCCTCTCGATACCGATGCTGACCCCCACACATGGGACTTTCCTGCCTTTGGGGTCAAACATTCCCACCAGGCCGTCATAACGTCCGCCACCTGCCACGCTGCCCACGCTCACACCCTCTTCGCCCTTCTCACCTGCCTCGGGGGCGGGGCCGTTCTGGGTCAGAATGGCCTCGTAAATCACACCTGTGTAGTAGTCCAGCCCACGGGCCAGACTGAGGTCAAACACCACCTGAGAGAGAGGGAGGACAGGTTAAGATGGTTAAGTCTTCAGATCTCTCAGGGACCCTCTGCCAATCAGTATTCGATCAATTCCAGAGTTGGCACTGGTCAGAATCATCAAACCCAACGAACGCAACTGTGAAATGTGTGAGGGTCCCCAAAGGCTGAAGACCTCGGGACTGAGAGATGGGAGGATTTAAGTTAATGTCTGTCACTGAATTCAGAACTCTTGTTTAATCCAGTACTGGGTAAAAGGCAACATCTACTGTATTGCTACTTAAACTATAGTCATCCGTTGCCATGGAAATGCCCCTACAGAGGAGGCTGTTGGATGGGCTGTCACCACGTCACCTCGGACCCCTCACCTTGTCTGTGACCTGGAACAGCTCCAGGTAGCTGAACAGCAGCTTCATGTCGGTTAGGCCGGCGCATGCCTGCTTGCTTTGCGACATCTTGGCATCCTGCAGCAGACGCTCAGCCAGGTCCTTACCCCCTGCCAGACAAACAACAACAGACAGGGTCAGGGGTCACACGGGGGGGGGGGGGGGTGCATGATTTGTGTGTGTCTGAAAGAGGGGTGGTCCTCACCCTGCATGCTGACATACTGTCCGATCTGATCTGCGGCCTCCTCAGAAAGACCCTTCTCCTTCACCATCTCACTCCTCACATCCTCCCAGGACATCTAGAGGGAGGAGCGAAAGGAGATTTGAAAGAGCCCAAAGGGACAGTGTTAAAAGGGACCCAGGAAGTGGGCCGGTGCGTGTCACAGTTTGGGCTCCTCAACACGTGGTCCCTGCCAGGTAGGACTAACACGTTGCTCGGGTGTCTTACCTTGTCCAGTTTATCCACCGTGGAGCAGATGGTGCGGAACTTGTCGTCTGGCACGCCGCACACCGCAAACATTCCATCGAGGATACGTCTGTCGTTCACCTGCAGAGGTTGTGTGGGGGTGGGGGGTGGGGTTAAGAGGAGTAGGAGGACACACCGTGGCCACGCCCCTCACTACATGATGCTGCTGAGGTGTGGACCTCTGACCTACCTTGATGCGGAAGTCTCCCAGCTCCAGTTCACTGAGGATCTCGTGGACGATCTTCAGACACTCGGCGTCTGGGATCATGGGGTCATACTGGCCAGCAATGTCAAAATCCTGGGGGGGACGGGGACGGGGGGGGGACGTGCCATAACAGAAGTGTTTTAGTACATGTCAACAGTCTAACACCGGGTTGTAAGTGTCATCCGTGGCTCCGCCCCCGATGCTTACACACTGATAAAACTCCCGGTAGCGTCCTCGGGTCATGGCAGGGTTGTCGCGGCGGTAGACCTTTGCGATATGGTAGCGCTTGATGTTGGAGATCTTGTTCATGGCCAGGTAACGGGCAAAGGGCACCTGGAACAGGGCGGGGTCAAGGACTAGCAGACAGCTGATTGGGTATTAGAAGACGGATACAGTGAGGTCATATCTAAGGGACAGTAACTACTAGAAGGATACAGGATACAGGGAGGTCATATCTAAGGGACAGTAACTAGAACAGTGTTTCCCAACCCTGCTCCTGGACACACCCCCTGCCTACATGTTTTAGATCTCTCCCTGCCCTAACATACCTTATGTAGCTCATGAAGGACTTGATAATGAGCTGATCATTTGAATCAGCTGTGACTGAGCAAGGAGAGATCTAAAACATGCAGGGCAGGGGGGGGTGCCCAGGTGCAGGGTTGAGAAACACTGGAATAGAAGGATACAGTGAGGTCATATCTAAGGGACAGTAAGTACTAGAAGGATATAGTGAGGTCATATCTATGGGACAGTAACTACTAGAAGGATACAGTGAGGTCATATCTAAGGGAGAGCAGCTCGCCCCCTTGGTCCTTCAGGTCATAGATGAGTTTAGAATCCTCTCCATACTTTCCGGTCAGGGTTTCCTTCAAAATGACAGATTACAATAGATGATCAACTGAGGTACGAAATCCTGACATTACACAAAATCAGAGCTAGTCCACCACTCTCTATTGCTCATCAACAGTGTTCCGTGTAAGTGTGTGACCGCCCACATACCTTCAGCTCAAACACCGGCGTGTCAATGGTCTCCGCTCCGTGGCGTTTGAAACAGCCGATGATGGTGTTGAAGACTTTCTCTCTGATAGCCATCTGTTTGGGGTTATAGTCCCTGGTGCCCTGACAGACAGATGGAGGAAGACAGGAAAAAAAGAGCCCATAAGCAATACATCACCTAATGATCTGGACAAGTAGTAAACAACACGTAGCATGTTCTCTTAAAAGATCATCTGGCAGAGAGAGGCACTCCTCTTGGAGGCAGGATTTACCTTGGCAGTCTTCAGAGTGAACTGGTGTTTGCCTTCATCTCCTCCAAGCTGAGCCTTCAGCTCTAACAGTTTTGCAACTTCCTCATCGATCTAAGGAGGAAAAACAAACCCTGTTACACCAGTGTTTACCAAGACCTCAAAAAGATCAACAGCTAGTGAGCCACCCGCCCCTCCCTACTTCCCCCCCAAGGCTCCTGTCAGGGTCCTACCTGAGACACCGTGATCCCAGCGAAGGGGCGTAGAGAGTGGGCAGACCATCCAGACACACGGCCAGCCACACCCGCACAAAGACGCCGGGACACCACACCCAACGCATTCATCCCAGGAGGGAAAAAAGCAAAATACAAAAAAATAAAAAATAATAATCAAGATGGCCGTTCAAGAGCGCAGCGTGAGGGCAGCCGTAGAGTCCAATGATAAAGTCCACCAAGCCATGTTGTCCAATTGCAGTGAGTTCCGGGCGACGGAAGGGTTATCCCATCCAAATACAATCGGTAGTGATGTGAGGAAGATGATGATTTGGCCCAAGCAGGGTAGTTGGCATCGAGCAGGAAGAACAGGAGAAAAGTGGTGAGCAACCCTATCACTACTGTGGCCTACTGAACACGACCCTGGCCTGGTGATGTAGGAAGGTGTTGAGAGTCAGTGAGGTCCAGCCCCCTGGCATACACACAGGTAAATAAAAAGAATATATATGTACTTAAGGCAGGTTTCCATTGACTCGGGTTTATTTGACAGAAGCCACGTGGCACAAATTTCAATTGCAACATTTACAGGTTCTAATTATTGAAATAATTACGTATCTGTTGTCAGATCTCTAAGCAAAGCAGTGGCGAAATTAAGCACGTCAAAAGTATTCCAGAATGGCAAATTAGTCACGTTATACTACAGTATGTACCCAAAATAATGTTAGTGAATTCTAAATTCGGTAGCAACTTAGGAATTTTCTCCGATCAGTGATCGGATATTTACTTCGAAGACAACCTTAGCTGCGGGTCGTTGTATAGGTGGAGACAAACAAGTTAAAGCTTTTTTTTTTATCGACAAACATCCCACCTGCATAAGTTCAAGTAACTCATTATTTTCAAGCCACGGTGGCTTCAGAACACGTTCTATATAAACGTGTCGGGTTGGGAATACCTAGGAAAGATTGTGAATGATAATAAAAGTATGTATACCTATCGGTGCGCAAATGAGAATGTCGACAAGTCAAAATATCCCATCACTGATATAATGACGTGAAAGCAATTCGTTCCAACAACAGATGCTAGGACAGCTCACGCAGGGGATTTGTCACATTATTAAAAGACCGTTAGGATTTTTGTATTTTTTTTAACTTCCAGCAGTTTTCAGTCGACACTAGCTTTTTAACTGGAAGAACACCGTGACAGGTAGACACACAGCGACATTAAAAGATTAACACAAACACATCGTTAACTTGGCCAGATGACAGGGAATTGTCGCATTAAATTTCTACTTTTTAAATGTTAAAAAAAATCCTAAACAAGTTAATGGAAACCTTAACCTAGTTAAAAGAAAAGTGTGTAAGAGAAAGTGAAAGCCCAGTTAGGAAGATTCCGTAACATTCAGCCAGGAATTAGTTGGCTGTGTGATGTTCAATTCTACAAAATCCGCAAAACATTCAGCCAGGAATTCATTGGTTTTGTGATGTTCAAATCTACAAATTCTGCATGCTACAAAAATTACTGCACACAGCTTACAATATAGCTTGTTAAACACCTTACAATACCGTACAGAGATAAATTACAGGGAGATTGCATCAGCTTGGATTTATGTTTTGCTGTATGATGTGGGAAACCTATTCGTTACGTGCATAAGAATATTATACATCATTTTCAATGGCAGTGACATGCTTATTTTAATGGAACTATGTTTTGCCATTCATTCATCTGACAGTGAACCGGCGAGGCAAGTCCACGGCATGGCAAGCCAGATAGCTAGCTACCGTTAGCTTATGGCATAAGGACGTTACGCATGCAATTGTTTCCCTGGCATTTCAATAAATCGTGACATCGTGCTTGGCAATGAATACTGACCTGTTCCTTGCTTGCTTTTTCTGTCTTTAGTTTCCGCACGACTTCTCCTTGTGTTTTAATTGCCTCTTGTATTTGCGCTTTGTCAGACATGGTATTTCATCTAATGCCACACTAGTAAGAGGGCTATGCTAACGCTAATAATGCTAAGTCTTCTTCAAGGACCGGAAGCTGAGAACCCAATGACATACCTCTACGTACCACACGGTGGCAGAAGATTATGCTGGTTCGTGCTGGTGTTTATGGAAGAGTGAGATTAAAATGACTGTTTTTTGTTGCAGAAATTCAATGTAGTTACATGAATAATATCGTAACCGACACTATCAACCATTTTTACCACTCTGTAAGAATCGTTACATTCAAAATCTTCACATGTTTAGGATATCTATTGTTTATTTACCACGTTTCGTAAGTAGGGGATGTAGCTCAGTGGTAGAGCGCATGCTTTGCATGTATGAGGCCCCGGGTTCAATCCCCGGCATCTCCACTTCTTTTGACTAAGATCGACTTTGTGGTTATTTATTTCAAGTTGAATTCCAATTTCTAAATAAATTGTCCCCCATTATCTAATTTACTATCTATGCTTTTTAAAATAATAATATGAAGAACACCAAATCATTGATTTTGAAGAATAGTATACATTTAACTCAGTATCCCAAGTAAACAATAAAAACAAAAATGTTTGGGATTCAGCATTAATAACCAAAGTAATTATTTATGTGATAGAGGATTTGGCCAACACTAACCCTTTATTAATAAATGTTGGAAACATATTGTATGATGTTGTTTAATCTCAAGCTTGGGCACATGTGCCAACAGTGGCATGCTTTAAAACAAACTTCAGAGTTGGTCTGAAACACGAGCGATATTTGCTTATTTAAAATGCTTTTCCGGAATGAATATGTCTATCGGTTAGTTTGCGCCCGTAATGTTTAGTTACAAGGGGAATGAGGTAGACAATACACTCATTGTGACAATACACAGCAAAAAACAGCAGGACCTATACAGTCACAGTACAGAGTTAATACCATTTGTCTCAGCCAGGCCTACTGAATTTTAAAGCAGACCTACAGTGGAGAAAAAAATGATATGCACAAGTGTTCACTTTAATCTGGTAATTTTAATAACAATTTAAACCGACTTCTTGTCAGCTGAAAATAATGTCCTCAGTCAATGAACACCCTTAGAGTGAGCGCTATAATTAAACCACTAAGAACTCTTATTCAGTCAAAGTTCTTTACCAGGGTTACCCAAACCTCTCCTTTGGCCTCCCCAGTATCTTTTACACCTGATGCAATTAGTCAACAAACCTTTAAAGCTTTAAGTAACTGAGTCATGTGTGCCAGTTTACGGTCTAAACAAAAATATGAAACCTTTGAGGAAGCCAGAGGAGAGGTTTGGGAGACCCTGTAGAGCCTAACAGAAATGAACGATTTTAAAGATGTCAATTGTGAGAAATGCCACGTGCGGACTGAACAACAAAGACTCCATGCAACGCTGATTGGCCGAAAAGTGCCTTAGTTGCCTGGGCAACCACATGTTTAGCCCCACAATTGGGCATTTGCAGATTCCCAGACACACAAACCCATTGACACATCTAACCCTATCCTTCCTGTTTCAGGGATCTAGCAACACCCCCTCCATGCCCCCGCTCCAGCCGGTCACCTTTGACCTGGCCCGACCACCGCACACATTTATGTGTGGCTTGACCCGGTTGTCAAGGGAGCACTTTCTACATTTTATCAACCTAGTTTGGCATTGAAATTTAGAGATTCAAGGAATTTGAATATAGTGCATAGAGTTCAACCAGAACGAAGGGATTGAATGAGTTGCTTTTGTTCATTTTGCTGTTAGATGGGTATTTTATCCCGTTCTGTCTCAGCTTCGCCAGGCGCTGGTTAAATATGAAGATCCATTTAAGGGGGATGGACTTTCCTAATATAGTGAGTCCCACACGTGCTTTTCTCAATCACACTTTTCCCCCGAGAGAGAATGGAGGAAACGGGTATAGGTATGAATTCACAGTACACTGGTGTGTCTGGAGAAGTACTTTACTCACACTGCTTTTCTCTCTGTCAGTTTAAGGTTTCATCAGGTGCAGGTGTAGTTATCCTGTGTTGTCCCCAAGATCTACTTAACTTTGTCTTTGTACCTCTTGCTCTCATCTATTTGAAGATCATTTGTCTCAGTCAGTGAAGATTGAGACAGATGAATAATGCTCATGGAGAGAGAGAGAGAGAGAGAGAGAAAGACAACTAAACAGAGATCTGTTCCAATCTTTATCTTAAATTTTTTTAATCCTGTCGTTAAGAGGATTTCAACAAAATGTTAGTAACCCTGCTCACTACACACGGTCAAACACGACGACACACACACACACACACACACTATCCTTGCTGTTTCTGTCACTAATCTCACAGAGGCTTTAGTTCCACACTACATTTATTTTTATATGCGCTGTCAAAAACGTTTTTGAGCCTTATTGTTTTATTATAATAACATGGATTAATTAGAAATGCTATTTTCATTTTGATTGTGTTACAAGCAATATATGGGTGTGTGTGTGTGTGTGTGTAAAATATATTAGGAATTATTTAAGTAGATATGGAACACTTGAAAAACCACCTTAAAGCAATATGCGCTATAAGAAAAGACGGGAAGCTGTAAATCTTCATACAGGATGGAAAAAGGCTTTTTCTGCATTGATACCACACACACACACACACACACACACACACACACACACACACACAGATTGGTTTTAGTGGTGGCGGGGGTGGTATGAGGAAGACTATTGTGAAAGCTCAGAAACATGGGGGGGGGTCGGTGGCTGAAGGGGGTTTATAGAGTTTGACAGAGGAAAAGGGAGTGAGTATGAGGAGGGATGATGAGGGACGAGCACATCTGTTCAGAGTGAGAGTGAGAGTGGCGTGAGAGCGAGAGGAGACGAACTACAAGGTAAGCACGGGATAAACTGCACGACTTTCTGTCATATCAGTCATTAGAATCAACTTGCATGTATGCAGACTATTTTGGAGTTTGTGTATGTACTATATTTAAGAAATGTGGCTCGGGCGAATGTTGCACTTTTATAGTTACGTTTAAAGACGCATCATTTAACTTTTACGGACGTCCGATTCAAACCCCCTCTTTATTAGTAGATTAGCAGCACGTACATTGGCAGAAAAACCTATACTTACTAGATAACGTGTTTTTCTGCCATACTGTCTGACAGAGGGTGTTTGAACCATTCGTGCGTGTTGGATCTCATAGCACAGATGGTGGGGTCCAAGTAGAGAGTGCATGTTTGGAACCGAAAATATACCAAATCAATTTAGTTAGTGACCCGCGTTCAATGCACTTTCATTACTTAACCTGACAACACACGACCCCCCCACCCCCTCCAAGCCCAACTCGTATCATAACTGTACCCCTTCTTTCAGTATACAGTACCCCATCTTTCTCTGTCATTCCGGATACTCATTACTTGATTCTTTCCTTACCCTTGAAAGAGAGAGAGGAGAAACCAGATGTATTTTACCCCCCCCCCAACCCCGGCTGCATCTAGTTGTCCCTCGAGAAAATGCCTGAGACCCCATTCCACTTTAATCCCATTTCACAAATGATTCTCCTTCGTTCCTTTCATCCATGCATCCTTCTCTTTACACCCTTTGACTAAATGACACCTACTGATTAAATTGAAGCATCTCAGCCACGCTTACACCCAACCCGATTACACACTCGCTTTCCTTCTGAAATTAAATCACTGACTTGAACACAGTAACACCCCACTCCATATCCGTACCTTACAGAACCGTTTTCATTTATAATTTCAATATTACTTTCAGTATTATATCTGTTTCATATAGGCTTTATTATTAATGTCATTTTTTCAATTATAAATCAGGAGATTAACTTTTATCCGGCGTACAATGATTCTATATGACTTATTGTAATGTAGGCTTATGTTTCTTCATGTTTTAGTTATTTGCACAACGTGCAAAGCCGGAGACAAAACGAAGTCAACCGTTAACGAGTAAATCCGTGGCTGGCCGGCTACCTCCCTCCTCTCCTTTTTCCATCCCTTCCTTCTCCGTGATCTGTTTACCGGCAGCGTCAGACGTCCCGACGGGCTCCGGTCCTGTCAAGGCCTATCTTTATTCCGAACACCAAGACGGGTGACACATCGGAGAGCCGGTTCCATGAACGTCGTGTGACTGATCTGACCAGAGACGATAAACGTCCACGTCCAACTTCGCTTTCCAAGTTTGATTGAAATAATGTGAACTCCAGCGGGATGGGGATAGCGGCGTGGAGTTTTCTCCTCTTGTGCGTGTGGGAGTGCATGCGGATCCAAGGCTCGACAGTTGCCTCAACTGCCACGACAGATGCCCACCGAGTTCCCGTTACCCCCACGGACGACGAAAACCCCGGACTGGTGGTGAGACAAAATGCAGGAAGCGATTAGGACTAAACATAAGCTTGTACATCCACAAATTACCAATTGCTCTTATATATTTACTCATTTATGATTAGTGAAAATAGTCTAATTAAATAACAATAGTGATGACCAAAGTTAACAGCAGTTATACTGCTTTATTTATCCTCACTTAGCCTGTCTTTACCCACTCAGAACGACTACTTCTGCAACTCATGACAGTGTTGCAATGTTTTCAACTTACCTGCTATGATGCCTCTCAATACATTAAGCAGACCTCTTATCCGTTTTCGGTCACAGGATTGGTTGACTAGGTATGGCTATCTCCCACCCCCGGACCCTTCCACTGGACAGCTACAGGCCTGGACAGCCGTCACTCAAGCTGTTCGAGCTATGCAGAGGTTTGCAGGCCTCCAGGAGACCGGAGTAGCAGGTGAGGAAATAAAGAGGATGGACAATATTTGGGTTACTGTAGGCCTATCCATTCTCTGTGTTTTTCATTATCTCCACCACATGCTCACTTTTTGTCTTCCTTTCTCTATCCCTCTCACTAAAACATTCCTTTTTCATTTGTACCTGTTCTCTCTCAGATGAGGAGACGCTGGCTCTGATGCGAGCCCGGAGATGTTCACTGCCAGATGAAGGGGAGGAGCCAAAATCACAGGCCAATCATCTCCTGGAAGGGCAGAGCCTAAGGAGGAAGAGGGCTGTAACCACCTGGTCACGAAGGAGCATCAGCTGGAGGTTCGATAAACCACTGCTTATACTTCCCCCAGCCAGACTTCAACATAACCTCCTAACTGGCACCTTATCTCCTAACCGACATCCCTACAGAGCTCTCATCCTCCCCAGAACACACACCACTAGATGTTCTCTCGCTGTCTTTCAAATGCATCTCTGCAGAACTCACACTCATACAGCTTCTCTCACTATCTTTCTCAAACAAACCTCTCCCCAGGTTGAGTTCGTACCCCACCAACGACTCGCTCCTTTCCCGTGAGACAATTCGCTCCCTCGTGTTCTATGCCCTGAGGGTGTGGGCAGACCAGACTCCACTGGAGTTCCACGAGGTTGGTCTTTTCCTTAGGATGTGTTGGCTGAGTAAAATAATTGCCCCCCCACCCCCCTCCCGAGGTCACTTCCCGTTTCTTCTGTTGCCAGGTTGGAGGCCCAGACGGGGCGGACCTGCAGGTGGACTTCCTCCATGGTTCTCATGGCGATAGCTACCCGTTCGACGGGCTGGGGGGGGCCGTCGGCCATGCCTTTTTCCCCTCTGACCCCACCCGAGCGGGAGGAGTGCACCTGGATGCCGAAGAGGAGTGGGCGTTCCGACGGCCGGGTATGTGACTGACAGAAGACCCCAGTGTCAGCAGCTACAGGGAATTAAAGAGCCCAAGTACAGAACAGGCACTCGCTCCTGGAACTTCATGAAGATAATTAAAGTTAAGGATCCTAACCCACCCCCCCACCCCCTCCCCCAGCCTCAGAGGGTACCGACCTGTTCACGGTGCTGGTGCATGAGTTTGGCCACGCCTTGGGTCTCTCCCACTCGTCTGCCCGGCGCTCCGTGATGAGACCGTACTACCAGGGACCCGTCGGGGACCCCCTCCACTACCGCCTGGGTCAGGACGACCTGGAGCTCATCACCGGCTTGTATGGTCAGTCTCCACAGGCTGTTGACTGGTGGCTTCATGCGTGCGCGCCTTATGAGCGTGTGTGTGCATTTATGAGTGTGTGTGTGCATGTGTGAGTGTGTGTGTCTTGTGTGTTCACTGTTACTGTACAGTTGCGTGTCAGTGTGGCGTGCCTGACCTGTTTGTGGGAGACGGTTCTGACACGGACTGCTGTGTTGCAGGAAGTAGAAACCATGTCACGGGCACAGATGCTCCTCTTCTGGCTCCCGAAGCTCCGCAGCATCGGCACAACGACAGATACAGACACAGGTACGGACACAGACACAGGTACGGACACAGACACAGGTACGGACACAGACACAGGTACGGACACAGACAAAGTTAAGGACACAGACAAAGGTATGGACACACGACCGTCACGACAGTTCAATCAACGTGTATATGGCTGCAGCCACTTAAACATAAACTCTTTTCCCCCTCCTCTCCCTCCCGTATCTCCCCTCATCCCTCCTCTCCCTCCCGTATCTCCTCTCATCCCTCCTTTCCCTCCCGTATCTCCTCTCATCCCTCCTCTCCCTCCCGTATCTCCCCTCATCCCTCCTCTCCCTCCCGTATCTCCTCTCATCCCTCCTCTCCCTCCCGTATCTCCTCTCATCCCTCCTCTCCCTCCCGTATCTCCTCTCATCCCTCCTCTCCCTCCCGTATCTCCTCTCAACCCTCCCCTCCCTCCCGTATCTCCCCTCATCCCTCCTCTCCCTCCCGTATCTCCTCTCATCCCTCCTCTCCCTCCCGTATCTCCTCTCATCCCTCCTCTCCCTCCCGTATCTCCTCTCATCCCTCCTCTCCCTCCCGTATCTCCCCTCATCCCTCCTCTCCCTCCCGTATCTCCTCTCATCCCTCCTCTCCCTCCCGTATCTCCCCTCATCCCTCCTCTCCCTCCCGTATCTCCTCTCATCCCTCCTCTCCCTCCCGTATCTCCCCTCATCCCTCCTCTCCCTCCCGTATCTCCTCTCATCCCTCCTCTCCCTCCCGTATCTCCTCTCATCCCTCCTCTCCCTCCCGTATCTCCCCTCATCCCTCCTCGCCCTCCCGTATCTCCTCTCATCCCTCCTCTCCCTCCCGTATCTCCCCTCATCCCTCCTCTCCCTCCCGTATCTCCCCTCATCCCTCCTCTCCCTCCCTCCTCTCCCTTCATCCCTCCTCTCCCTCCCGTATCTCCTCTCATCCCTCCTCTCCCTCCCGTATCTCCTCTCATCCCTCCTCTCCCTCCCGTATCTCCTCTCATCCCTCCTCTCCCTCCCGTATCTCCTCTCATCCCTCCTCTCCCTCCCGTATCTCCTCTCATCCCTCCTCTCCCTCCCGTATCTCCCCTCATCCCTCCTCTCCCTCCCGTATCTCCTCTCATCCCTCCTCTCCCTCCCGTATCTCCTCTCATCCCTCCTCTCCCTCCCGTATCTCCTCTCATCCCTCCTCTCCCTCCCGTATCTCCTCTCATCCCTCCTCTCCCTCCCGTATCTCCTCTCATCCCTCCTCTCCCTCCCGTATCTCCCCTCATCCCTCCTCTCCCTCCCGTATCTCCTCTCATCCCTCCTCTCCCTCCCTCCTCTCCCTTCATCCCTCCTCTCCCTCCCGTATCTCCTCTCAACCCTCCCCTCCCTCCCGTATCTCCCCTCATCCCTCCTCTCCCTCCCGTATCTCCCTTCATCCCTCCTTTCCCTCCCGTATCTCCCTTCATCCCTGCTCTCCTTTCCTCTCAGCCGTTCTCTGGACCGTTGCAACACCAGCTTTGATGCAGTGGCCAAGATTAGAGGAGAGATGTTCTTCTTCAAAGGTGAGTGGGCACGGTGAAGGTGGTGCTTCCCGGTGGTCCTCCTTCCGTCGTTATTTTTCCCAGGGACGCGTGCTGATTCTCAGGCGTGATCGCCCCCTGGTGGAAGGAGCGTGTACTGAACTCCAGTCCGTCTCTCACCCCCTCTGCAGGGCTGACTATGTGGCGGGTCAGTACCGTGGGGCTGGTTTCGGGGCGAGGGGCATCAGTGAGGAGGCTGTGGGGGGGTCTGCCTCCTAACCTGCCCCCTCTGCAGGCTGTTTTGGAGAGACACTCGGACAACGCCATCATCTTCATCACCGGTAGGTAACCTCTGACCCCAGTCCGCGCACACACACACACACACCCCCATGTCCGGGTAAAAGCACCGTTTGGTACAGTTCTAGGATCAGCATACCTTTACAGAGTCCAAACCCTAACACTAATTAGATAAGTGATCTACTGTCTTCAGAACAGACAGGGGTTGGAAGTTGCCATGATGCATCAATACATTATTAACAGCAGATTAGAGTCGGTACCACCAAACTGACCACTGAACTCTTCACTTCTAACTGTTTGTTTTTTTAGGCTCCCAGTTTTGGCTGTTTAAGGACCTCTCTCTCCAGGAGGGTTCCCCCCAACCCCTCTCAGCTCTCTGGAAAGGGGGTGGGACAAAAGAAAAGGGAGGAGAGGGAGGAGGTGAAGGAGAGGGAGGCCAGGGGGAGCAGGGCCTAATGTGGGACTCAGAGGAAGGACCAGTTTGGGGGGAGATTGGAGAGGGTGAAGCTGGAGGAAAAGAAGAAGAGAGCGACACCTGGACAAAACTCATCAGAGGAGGAGTGAATGGGATTACCACTGAGAGAGATGGTGAGAGAGACAGTGAGAGAGACAGTGAGAGAGTGAGAGAGACAGTGAGAGAGAGGGAGAGACAGTGAGAGAGTGAGAGAGACAGTGAGAGAGTGAGAAAGACAGTGAGAGAGAGAGACAGTGAGAGAGTGAGAGAGACAGTGAGAGAGAGAGAGTGAGAGAGACGGTGAGAGAGATGGTGAGAGAATTTAATTTTAAAAGCCCTCTATTGGTTTAGGATTTAGAAAACCCATCTTCAGAACTACCTCCTCATTGGCCGAGCTCAACAGCCCCTTGAAGGCCCCATGGGTTTGTAGTAGACATACTGACCCCTTGGCTGTCTGCCTCCATTACCTCCAGCGTGACCAGCACACCCACAGACCCGCCCCGGATGCCATCTCCCCTGTCTTTGTGAATAGCGGGCTTGGCTGCCACTGATGTAAGAGAGGGGATAGGGAGGAAGTGAGGGAGTGCAACAAGACGTCCCTCTGGATGGGAGCGTACGCTAAATGACAACAGAGACTGTAAGATTATTTGGGGGAAAAAGTGAAAGATCTCATCAACACACAGTATATTGAGCCCTGTTCTATATCACCTCTGCAGGCTCCATCTACCTCTTCAAAGGAGATTTCTATTGGAAGTTCCCCCACCCTGGCTCCCCCCCCGAGGCGGGGTACCCTCGATCCGCAGCCACCGATTGGTTGGACTGCCCCCGCCCCTCTGCACCTCTCCTAGAGGACCGCGCGCTCTCCCTGTCTCCCCCTACTGGACGGCAGGGGCGTCGCGAGTGGGAGAGGAGAGAGGAGAGAGGCGGGGAGGCGACTGCAGGCCAGAGGAGGGGTCCGAGCCTGGACGGAGCAGCCGAGAGAGAGGGCCTGCAGCGATGCACGTGTCGAAGTGGAGCGTCAGAGACGAGACCCGTGGTGTTTAAAAGTGCGCTCCTGTCAGCCTTTCTTCCTCTGATGACGGTGTCACGCCTGGCTACAGCCCCGGGTTGAGCCACGGCCCGTCATCCCCTCACCGCTTCTGTTCGCCGGGCTGACCGCTCCATTCTACGGGCGTGCCTTACCCTCAGGACGCAACCGACTGATTCCAACACGGCAGGACATTCGGGACATTTCGTCAGATTCCCGATCTTACACGTGATGTCCTTTGGCACCTTGGGCTAAATAAAAGTTAACAACTCTGATGTCTTCAGTGGTCACTGTTAAATGATGCAATGACTCACTCTCTGGCCCCTCCACTCAACTTCCCAACTCTTATTTGCAGTTTTCTAAAGAAAAAATAACAACAATAAACTCCTCACTAACTAATAAACCCCCCCCCACTGTCAACCTCCATATTTGTCCACCTGCTGCCCGGGACTCTAACCTCTCCTCATTCAGTCCTGATTCCCATTACATCACTAAAGTCATAATGACATCCAAAAATACTACCTGCTTTCTCGATCCTCTTTCCTTTTCCTGATTAAAGCCTCCATATCTGCTCTCTGTCCACACATCACAAGCATAGTCAACCTCTCCCTCTCCAGAGGTGTTATCCCTTCCTGCTGTATGGTTGCTGCTGTTAGCCCCATCCTCAAGAAACCTGGACTAGACACCACCATCCTTAATCATTTCTTCCCCATCCTCGCCTAAACTCTTGAAAGAATTGTTGCCGTACAGCTCCAAGCTTTCCTCCTCAAAAACAATCTGTATGAGCCACTTCAGTCTGGCTTCTGCCCAATCCACTGCACAGAAACGGCACTTCTCAATGACCTTCTCCTCTCTGCTGATGCCGGTTCTCTCAACATCCTGATTCTCCTCGCCCTGACTGCTGCCTTTGACACCGTTAACCACCAGATTCTGCTCACTAGGCTCGAAGGGCTGGGTGTTGAGGGAACTGCACTCTCCTGGCAGCACTCCTATCTCACTAACCATACCCATTTCATCTCACTCAAAAGCCTAAACTCAGACTCGGCCACAGTCACTCTAGGTGTCCCCCAGGGCTCAGTACTTGGTCCCCTACACTTCATCTACATCATTCCTCTTGGTCAAATCCTCTGTCACTTCAACTTTAATTTCCACTGCTATGCTGATGATATACAAATGTATCTAGCCAGCAAATATCTCACCAACCCACCTCTGACCCAGCATATTGAATCCTGCCAGACTGCAATAAAAGCATGGATGAAGGAAAACCTCCTTAAACTAAACAGTGACAAAACTGAACTCATACTCATTGGATTTTTTTTTTGTCATGTCAGTCCTAATTTTAGGACTCCTACATTTTTGGTCTAAGAGTATTTCACAAAGTGTTTTAGCGCTAAAACCAGCTCCTAAATCTGTGAAAAGTTAGGAGTAGTCAAGAGGACTCCTAAGACACTAAGACCAAGTCACCAACAATCCTAAAAGGGCTGCTGCCAGCAATCCGCCTTGTAATCAGGTCGACGTTTTAGAAACATTTGATGATACTGAGCTTTTTAAAAAGGCATCGCCTTAATCACGAGGGTATTATGATCATATTAGAGCTAGTAGTCTCTTCACCAACAAACAGAAACAACCCAATAACATTGGACATCAAGGTTGTGACAACTCTACGCAACTTGGCCACAGGGAAAATGCAGCTATGCAGCGCAAACGAACTCCGTTTCTCAGTTATCTGTCAGTAGAACATTACATCAAACAATAAATGCTCTCTCCAGACCCCATATAGTCTGACAAAACATTGTTTCCTCGTAATGTTCGCCAACTACAAAAAAACTAAGCTGACTTCATGGCCATAGCTGGACCACTCAGGGTAGTTGGTTCTATAGATGGGACACATGATTGCACAAATTAATACAGCATCAAAAGATGAACACACATTTCTTTACGAGCTGCCATGTAAAAGACTGACAATTATCTGAACATATCTTGACAAGTCAGTATATCATTCTTGGTTCCATGTTTAATCAGTGGCACCTACCCTACATTTTAATTTTAATATCTTTATTTCAATATGGCAACATGACACATCCTTCTACAGTACTGCTATGATGAATTCCCTGATAGAGACCCCTGTCCATTAACCAATCACAGTGGGCATAGTAAGTAAGCTTGTTTGTGGAACACGACGTCATTCATAGCAACAGGGTCAACCACGCCCTTTCTTTTAGCTTAAATCTTGTCCCTGTTCCTTAGTAAAAGTTGGTCTTAGCATTGTGAATAGGTTTTAAGAGGAAACCTTTAGCTAGGAACTTTAAGTGCTGTTTAGGTCTAGTGGTAAGATAAAATGTTTTGTGAATACGGCGATAGAGGATGTGATTGGATCCGGTACTGTGGGTTACCTCATAATCCCCAAGTCGAAGCTCAAAGGCTTTGGTGACAGGGCATTCTCTAGAGGGTTGCTCCCAGGCTTTGGTGACAGGGAATTCTCTAGGGTTGCTCCCAGGCTTTGGTGACAGGGAATTCTCTAGGGTTGCTCCCAGGCTTTGGTGACAGGGCATTGTCTAGGGTTGCTCCCAGGCTTTGGTGACAGGGCATTCTCTAGAGGGTTGCTCCCAGGCTTTGGTGACAGGGAATTCTCTAGGGTTGCTTCGAGGCTTTGGTGTCAGGGCATTATCTAGGGTTGCTCCCAGGCTTTGGTGACAGGGCATTCTCTAGGGTTGCTCCCAGGCTTAGGTGACAGGGCATTGTCTAGGGTTGCTCTGGAACTCAAAATGTATTCCATTGCTCACGTTCAAATGTGTCTCTGGTGTCGATGGCCAAAGAACAACTGGTGGTTTTATTTGTTAATAATGCAAATATATGACAACAAAACATTTTATGGAATGGGTCCGCATTTTGTAGTTGGCAAGCAGTGTGTGAAAACTTATTACAAAACCCGAAAAGCAATTAACACAGCCTGGTAAAGGTAATTTATTCCTCAGTGGCCAGGTGATTAGAAAACCTCTACATAATAAACCCTTAGTCACTGTCAGGATTGTAAAGCATTTTGCTTCTAGAACTCATGGCTCTAGAAGCAAGGAGACAGTGAATTAATTATGAGAACAGCTTTGCCTCCAGCTAGGAAAAGAATAACTGACCATGCACTTTAAGGATTCTTTTTGGTCTAGTATCTACTAGACAAGTCGACCCATACAATCAACTGGGTGATGTGGTGATCTGGGCCACAGGTCAGTGATTTAAAAGTTATATGGCATGTGATTGGATCCCCAATCTCCCATAACCACAATAAACAGCCATGTCATATTCATACACAATCTACTGATAATCAGACAGGCCACTAAAAAGTAAAACAAGGTTAAAAAACAAGAAACCAGGCAGGCCTAGTTCAGCTGGCCCGCAATGGAAAATTATTCATTTGAGGATTGTGTGAAATAGGCTTACTAGTCTGCAATAACTTCCTAGGAATAATCATAAAAATTGAGCAATTGCTAGCAAGACTGAAGATGAACTATTCCATGCCAGAAACAGTCGCAATGTAATCGTATACAGTTTTAGCCAGCAACGTTTTCAACAATACGGAATAGTTCACAATGTGTAATTCGCTTCGCCTGCGAGCAGATACGAACTTGGGACCTATAGTTCATGAGTCTGCTTCTCTAACCACTACGCTATTTAACAAGGGGTAGTCAGTTAGTCAGTCACTCTGCCGGCAAAAAAAGGGGTTTTATGATTTGTATTTTTGGTAACGGATTACCCCTTCAATAATGATGTCATCTGTGCAACCACATGTAAATTGACTTTGGGGATCAATAGGAGTCAAGCCTTCACCGGCTGAATTTGGTAATTTCAGTGTTGCATAATTCGGGGAGAAACATTCTCTTGAAACACTCTATTCTCCATATGAACTGAAGGTGTTTCAACTCACTTGACATCCAAGGTGCACTTCTTGCTACGACTTCCCTCTCTGACGGCTTAGTTTACCAGGATACACGTCTGTGTCCATGTCTGTTCTCTACATGTTCCCTCTCCTGGTTCTGTTCTCTGTGGGAACCGTAGCACGAGAACCACAGGACTGTGAGGATCTGGTGAAACCAGTCACTCTGGAAGACAAATGCATCGTGAGTACATCGCTAATGTAGTAACATATCACCAGTGTAGTGACATATCACCAGTGTAGTGACATATCACCAGTGTAGTGACATATCACCAGTGTAGTGACATATCACCAGTGTAGTGACATATCATCAATGTAGTAACATATCACCAGTGTAGTGACATATCACCAGTGTAGTGACATATCACCAGTGTAGTGACATATCACCAGTGTAGTGACATATCATCAATGTAGTAACATATCACCAGTGTAGTGACATATCACCCATGTAGTGAAAATCGAAATAAACCAGAAAACAAAGTGTGTAGACTGTATGCTTTAGAGTTTGTTGGAGTGTATTAGCTTGCGATTAAATATACGTAAGAACCAAAACTCCTCACAAGTATAGTAAACCAACAAAGAGTGTGTCAATGGCCAGATGACGTCTAACATGTAACCAAAGACTTTTGGAGACCTTAAACATTGGCCAATCAAGTCGTGGAATAACTGTAAATGCTTCGTGTTCTTCTTCTCTTTCCAGGGAAGAACCGGACACTGCTAGAGTCAGATCTGAAGTATTTCCGGACACAAGCCAAATGCCTCCAGTACCCTCAGCCAGCACCGTATTCCTACGATGGGGTCACAGGTCAAGATTTATCATAACCTACTAACCAAGAGGAACACCCAGATACATTTAATGCAACATTTCTGCTGACTGCAGATTGCTATCGGTTGAGACCTGTGTTTTTTTTTACTTATTCACTAGCGTCTTCTCTCTTCTCTCTGCAGAGTTCTGCAGTTCTGCAATAAAATAACTTGTACCCTCACTTGTGTTTCATGACGTTTTGAAAATGCATCCTGATCTTTAAATGCAAGCATGTGAACAAGCTACATTAACATGGCTGACCTTGTACTATGGACTAGAACAACCACCAGCCACAGCAGACAGAAGAGACTGGCTTTAGGCTTGAATAAACACCATCTAATGAAGGGAAAGTTCACCATGGCTCCCCCAATAATGATACTAATGACTTATGTTTGCAATGATATCTTTCTGTGATAAAAATGCAACATGTCCTCAACACAACTGAGAACAAATTTGCAGAAGTTCCTGCTTCCTCGGTCTGTTCAAAGTTCAAAGTTTATTTATCAAATGCACTGAATAACACAGTGTCATTCTGAACAATTACATTTGTGTGCTAATAAAATACAGCAACTCCAAGAATTCATAACGAAAGCAGATCCCACAGAATGTGCAGGGCAACCTGTTGATGGATGTCAATGTAAAATTGCTTGCATAGAAATATAAGTCTGGGAATGAATAATGATATCAATTACAAAAATAGTAGAAAAATAGAATAAAGTAAGGTACCTGACAACAGAATAATTACATCAGGACATGTGTCTCCATCCATCCCCATCTCCCGTAACCACAATAAACAGCCATGTCATGTTCATACAATAAACAGACATGTCATGATCATACAATAAACAGACATGTCATGATCATACAATAAACAGCCATGTCATGTTCATACAATAAACAGCCATGTCATGTTCATACAATAAACAGCCATGTCATGTTCATACAATAAACAGACATGTCATGTTCACACAATAAACAGACATGTCATGTTCATACAATAAACAGACATGTCATGTTCATACAATAAACAACCATGTCATGTTCATACAATAAACAGCCATGTCATGTTCATACAATAAACAACCATGTCATGTTCATACAATAAACAGCCATGTCATGTTCATACAATAAACAGACATGTCATGTTCATACAATAAACAGCCATGTCATGTTCATACAATAAACAGACATGTCATGTTCATACAATAAACAGCCATGTCATGTTCATACACAGTATACTGATAATCAGACAGGCCACAAAAAGTAAAAAAAAAAAGGTTTTAAAAAATATTACTTTATCAGCCATTTCATAAGGGTTTTATGATTAGTTTTTCTGGTAAGGGCTTACCCCTTCAATAATGATGTCATCTGTGCCATAGAGTGCAACCACATGCAAATTGACTTTGTGGATCAATAGGAGTCAAGCCTTCACAGGCTGATTTTGGTAATTTCAGTGTTGCATAATTCGGGGAGAAACATTCTCTTGAAACACTCTATTCTCCATATAAACTGAAGGTGTTTCAACTCACTTGACATCCAAGGTGCACTTCTTGCTACGAATTCCCTCTCTGACGGCTTAGTTTACCAGGATACACGCCATGTCTGTTCTCTACGTGTTCCCTCTCCTGGTTCTGTTCTCTGTGGGAACTGTAGAACCAGAACCACAGGACTGTGAGGATCTGGTGAAACCAGTCGCTCTGGAAGACAAACGCATCGTGAGTACATCGCTAATGTAGTGACATATCACCAATGTAGAGTCAAATGCTTTTCAAATACATGCCCATGTTTGAAAGGCATACTTTATTAACATGTACTTTAGAAGTAGTGATAATTTCAGATCTGAAAAGAAAATCTAAAAGTATTTGGAAGGCATTTGACTCCAAATTGTAGTTTCAAAGGCAATATGCTCCAACCTCTAGGCGGTGCTTAAAAGAATAACGACTACTTTGCACAGATCTTTGGAGACTGGATCTTCCTCGAGGGTTTTGGAAACCTTGATATAGTAAATGACATACTAAGAAAGACCAAGAGCTCCTGGATTCAAATCCTACCCACTTCAGATAACGAGACAGCCCTTCTCAACCAGGGAAACTTGATGTAAGTGATCAAGCTCTCTACAGTACACTTTTTTGTCTCCAAACTTTTGTAACTTGAGACACATTGGGTCAGTGATGAGAAATGAAGATAAAAGATTAAAAGGGATAGTTCATCCTAAATTCATATTTTTCTCAAAGTTCATTTACAAACAGATATTCCAGGAGGCCCATAGAGTCATTTTTCAAACAATCCATTATTCAGCTTTGTCCCAGTCTGTAATTAGCATAATTAGCACTGTCTAAATTCATGAATGGAAACGTTTCGTACAGCTATCGCAAAGCTGCATTACAAGTGGAAATGTACTCCAAAACACTTAAAACTACATTTAGTAATCTGTTGAGGTAGCATCGATTTTTAAAACTGAACACTGACAAAACCAGAGGTGGGTAGTAACGCGTTACAAGTAACGCACACGAGTAAAAGAGTACAGTTTCAGAGGAACGAGTACTTTTCTAGTTACTTTCTGGGGGCTGTACTTTTTACTCTTACTCAAGTATATCTTTTTTTTAAATAAATCATACTCTTTACTCCGTTACATTTCTTCTACTCTTTCGAAACAATTTTGTCTTCAGTCGTTTGTCAAAAAATACTGAGATTTTCGTTTCGTGATTTGATTTGAGGTTGTTCCCTCCCGCACCTTTAAATCTGCATCGGAGTGCGAGCACAGACATAGCAAATTAAATGACAGACACCGAGACCGACATGGAAAGTTGTCAATTGGAGGACGTTGACGAGCGAAATTCCAATTCCTGGCCACAGTTACACGCGATGTTTCGATTTAAATTTAAAATAAGCGAACGCAGTCATCATGAAATGTTGTCTTTTTATTCCCAAATATGAACCTATGCTTTCAAAAACTCATCATCATAGCTCCGACAGCACATAGAGGTAATGTTAACGAACCGGCTCGCACTACTTAGCCAGCTAAATCCTTTTATTATAGCTATAGCTTTTTTTTTTAATTCAACTTTTTTGTCATTGAACAAGTTCAAGTACAGTAAACCGACATGTCATTTTTGCGAGAAACATTTCAGTACAGAGGATCGTGTACACATTGTGTCTGGATATTCTGGGCAAGGGTTGTGGATTAATGTGTTCACCATCGCCCGTTTGCTCACCAAAGCTTATTTTCGGTCAATTCATTATCGTGGTTAGAACAAGTATGGCTCTATCCACAGATTGTTTCTTCTTCCTGCTCGTATTCAGAGTCAGACATAATATATATGTATTTTCCTTTCTCTCTTAAGCAAATAAAGTTTGACTGTCAGAGGTGAATATCAAAGCCAAAATAGGCAACTTGCTTTCTAGCTAGCGAATACAAACATTTTAAGTGTATAAACACTTACTGTTCCCAAACTAATAGGTAGGTTGATAAAATTGTGAACAAAACTGACCGGAAAACCCAGGAAGTACCAGTTTATTTTAAATTAGAATTATATCATGGAAATGTAAACTTTATTTTGAGGAATACAACATCTTCATGTTCTTTGAGACTTTTCTGCTTATGTACAGCTTTCTAATGGTATGTATGGTTTCCATTCATGAATTTATACGATGCTAATAATGCTAATTACTGACTGAGACAGAGCTAAATAATGGATTGTTTTAAAAAAAAAAAGGACCATCTGGGGGTAAGGGGACTGTCACCGAAATACGATTTTTGGAGGAACTATCCCTTTAACTAGTATATACAGTACTGACATATCCTCTACTCTGCCAGTGATGGAAAATGCCTCAACTCTTCTGTGTACATGACCTTTTCCGGAAACAGTTTTCAAGCCACACGTAAGTCAAACAATTTTGACTGACTGGCTGGCTTTAGTGCGACATTGTCAGCATACAAGATCATGTTAAGTGAGTCTGCGATTTGCTGTTTTTTTCCCCCCTCATAGACGATAATGTGAGCTCCACGGGAAGATTACTACAGACCTGTCCTGACTGTCTCACCATGCAGCTCAGCAGCGTTATGGAAGGACAGAACGTCCAATGTCTTTACATCTTTGGTAAGGGTGTGTGTGTACACGCATGTGTGTGTTAATTAATTTTCTTTTTATTTGGATGCCCATTCACTCCTAGCTGTTTCTTTCTGTTCTGTCTTTGACTGAATATGCAGAAAGGACGGTTAATGCATTAAGCTGCATGGATCTTTTATTAGACAACTCTACCACTCACAACTCTACAACTGGCACCACTAGATAACCAAAGGCACCAAACGCTGCTGCTCTCCACGGTCTTCATGGGCTTGTGTCACATTTTAAATCATGTGGGCTGCAACAACTAACAAAACTATTGTTGCACTACTAAAGCCAAAGCTGCTCTTCCTAGAGTCACACAAAACGTGACAACGAAAACTGAAATAAACCAGAAAACAAAGTGTGTAGACTGTATGCTTTAGAGTTTGTTGGAGTGTATTCGCTTGCGAGTGTACCTGATTAAATATACGTAAGAACCAAAACTCCTCACAAGTATAGTAAACCAACAAAGAGTGTGTCAATGGCCAGATGACGTCTAACATGTAACCAAAGACTTTTGGAGACCTTAAACATTGGCCAATCAAGTTGTGGAATAACTGTAAATGCTTCGTGTTCTTCTTCTCTTTCCAGGGAAGAACCGGACACTGCTAGAGTCAGATCTGAAGTATTTCCGGACACAAGCCCAATGCCTCCAGTACCCTCAGCCAGCACCGTATTCCTACGATGGGGTCACAGGTCAAGATTTATCATAACCTTCTAAACAAAAGGAACACCCAGATACATTTACTGCAGATTGCTATTGGTTGAGACCTGTGTTTTTTAGAACCTTATTCACTAGCGTCTCCTCTCTTCTCTCGGCAGAGTTCTGCGCAGAGGAAAACAAGAGACTGTACGTGGTAGAGACTCAAAAGGAAAAGGTTGTTCTGCAGTGACACGGCAACTGACAATGAAATAGTTGCATTAATAAAATAACTTTTTCCCTCACGTTGTGTTTCATGACGTTTTGAAAATGCTTCCTGATCTATAAATGCAAACATGTGAACCAATTTATAGGAAAAAAACTAAACCTGCAGACACTCGGCCCTCCTTGGAACCGTTTTGAAACCCCAGGCCTAGAACAACAACAAGCCACAGCAGACAGAAGAGAGTGGCTTTAGGCTTGAATAAACACCATCTAATGAAGGGAAAGTTCACCATGGCTCCCCCAATTACGGTACTAATTGCTAATGTTATCAATGATACCTTTCTGTGACAAAAATGCAATGTCCTCAACACAATCTAGAACGAATTTGCAGTAATATCTGCTTCCTCTGTTAATAAAAAACCTCCCAGAATTCATACAGTACCACAGAATGTGCAGTGTAACATTTTGATGGGCGTAGATATAAAATTGTTTGCATAGCAATAAAAGGCTGGGACTGATATCAGTTACAAACATATTAGAAAAATATAATAAACGTAGGTCCCTGATGACAAAATAATTTCATCAGAATATTCCAGGCAACATGTGTTGATAGATGTGGATATAAACCTGTACAATAAAAAATGTAACATTAGCAGAGCCAACATGACAATGCTAGGTAACAAGGTGATTAAAGCTACACAAAGAAGGCACAATGCGCTTAAAGGTATTTTCAACTGTTCCAAATATCCTTAACCTAATCTCTGTAGGTCAACAATCATCAGTTTCCTTGGCATCTCGTTTTACCCATTTTAATGGATGACAAAGAGATTTTACATGCATGCAACCTCATATTTATACCCCAGGGAAATAGGATCAGGTGAAAGGCGTCAATACAGTTCCCAGAGACTGAGACCAAATTAAAAGCACAGAATTCCTATTCAGATGCTTCTTTGTTTAGTGTTATTCTAAATTTTCTTTAGGGGTGCCATTACTTTTCAAACTTATCTTTAACAGACAAAATACTTCCACACAATAAAATGTTTTGTGTCCCCCTTATGTTTGAGGCCAAAATATTAATGATTATTTGTGTGGTTTTCTGTTTGTGTTTGCTTTTACTAAATTTCATGAAGGGTGCCAGTACATCTTGAGTTGACTCCAGGGAAAGCTGCATTCCATGGTTCTTGAAATACTAATTCTGGTACTTTCTGTGACAGTAATTTATTTCAGAACCTGTCGTAACCCAGGGGTCAAAGTGTGCTAGAACGTTCTACCATATATTCATAGACATGGCAAGATTTGCGGAGTCATGTAATTAGCCAGCTGTAGACAGAGCATGTCCGTATGTCTGCTACCCAAGATTGGTCCTTTATCGGCCATTTTGTTTTTGCTCTGGCCTGAGACAATCTCAAACGTTCTGGCCGGGTGAGGCACCAACAGACTCTGTTTACAGCCAGCCAACGATACCCCAGACAGACATGAGAGAAGCAGAAATAAGAGATAGAAGGTAGAATTGAAATGCAGACCTACATATGGAAATTATAGTTCTGATAAAATACTGAATGTTATAATTATGTTGATGATACTAATATGGTAAGAGTAGTCCATAATGACAACAACATATGTTGTGAAATGTGTCTGCATTTTGTTCAAGCAATATGTGTAAGAATACGACAGGACAGGCAGGAATTTGGCTCAACACACTGAGAACGATGTTTATTTAGCACAAGGACGAGGCAGAAAAGCTTGGTCAGGCAGGCAATGGTCAAAACACAGTAAATCCGAAATGGCAAAGGTACAAAAGGAGCAGGCAGCGAACGTAGTCTAGGTCAGGCAGGGTCTTAGAAAAAAATATATCAGTTCTAGGTAAAAAGTACAGGCAAGGACTGGACTAAACATGGGTAGAAAAACTCCTAGCAACGGGGATCATATGTGGAATAATCATAAACTGGAAAACTTGGAAAAAGGATCAGTACGTCGTATATAAACAAGACAATACCTCTCAAAGAAACACACAAACGGAACTGAACTGTACAGGGGGTGCTAAGGTACAAACCAGTGGGTACAACCAAGACTAATGAATATTGAACCAAGCATAGAAATACAACATATAGACTGAAAAAACATAAACACACAACAAACTACATCTACAAAACCAGAACCTTCCAATATGTGAGATCTAGTCGATTCCAACATCCACAAAGCATTGCACTCTAGACTGGCTGGCTAAGTTCATGTATGTGTGAGCGGCTTGGAGATTGAAAATGTATCGACACAATGTGCTGTAGAGTTCAACCCCATTTAAAAATTGACTGCGGTGATCAGTAGGAGCCAAACCCCCCCAGGCTGATTTTGGTAATTTCAGTGTTGCATAATTTAGGGAGAAACATTCTCTTGAAACACTCTATTCTCCATATAAACTGAAGGTGTTTCAACTCACTTGACATCCAAGGTGCACTTCTTGCTACGACTTCCCTCTCTGACGGCTTAGTTTACCAGGATACACGCCATGTCTGTTCTCTACGTGTTCCCTCTCCTGGTTCTGTTCTCTGTGGGAACCGTAGCACCAGAACCACAGGACTGTGAGGATCTGGTGAAACCAGTCGTTCTGGAAGACAAACGCACCGTGAGTACATCGCTAATGTAGTGACATATCACCAATGTAGTGACATATCACCAGTGTAGTGACATATCACCAATGTAGTGATACATTAGAAAGGCATATAACTCCTACTTTTAGTTTAAAAGGCTCTAACCTATAGGGAGTGTTTATAAGAAGAATACAGTTTCTGCCTTTGGACGCCTCATGGACAAATAATGCAATAACAGACTGGCGTCTCCTCTCTTCTTTGTGCAGAGTTGTGTGCCGAGGACAATGAGAGCACTGGCTTTAACTGGCAGCTAATTGGACAAATCATACAGTACGTTGCTGAGTCCCAAGAGGAAAAGGACAGTTTACAGTGACATGTCTACTGTCGATGAAATGGTTGCATTAATAAAATATGTTCTACACTAATGCGATGATGTGTTTCCTGACAACATAATTATAACATTTTAAATACATCCTCATCCATAAATGCAGGCAGGCCTGTAGACAGGCAGACATCCGGTCAGACAAACAGACAAATAAAAAGATAGACAGACAAATAGATAAACAGAGAGACAGACAGACAGAGAAGCCAGCAGACAGACGAATGAACGAACTCAGACAGACAGACAATTACAAACCCGATTCCAAAAAAGTTGGGACACTGTACAAATTGTGAGTAAAAAATGAAATGGAAAAATTTACAAATCTCATAAACTTATATTTAATTCACAATAGAATATAGATAACATATCGAATGTTGAAAGTGAGACATTTTGTAATGTCATGCCAAATATTGGCTCATTTTGGATGTCATGAGCGCTACACATTCCAAAAAAGTTGGGACAGGTAACAATAAGAGGCCGGAAAAGTTAAATGTACAGATAAGGAACAGCTGGAGGACCAATTTGCAACTTATTATGTCAATTGGCAACATGATTGGGTATAAAAAGAGCCTCTCAGAGTGGCAGTGTCTCTCAGAAGTCAAGATGGGCAGAGGATCACCAATTCCCCCAATGCTGCGGCGAAAAATAGTGGCGCAATATCAAAAAGGAGTTTCTGCAAAGGTTTTGAAGTTATCATCATCTACAGTGCATAATATCATCCAAAGATTCAGAGAATCTGGAACAATCTCTGTGCGTAAGGGTCAAGGCCGGAAAACCATACTGGATGCCCGTGATCTTCGGGCCCTCAGATGGCACTGCATCACATACAGGAATGATACTGTAATGGAAATCACAACATGGGCTCAGGAATACTTCCAGAAAACATTGTCAGTAAACACAATCAACTGTGCCATTCGCCGTATCTAAACTCTATAGGTCAAAAAAGAAGCCGTATCTAAACAGGATCCAGAAGTGCAGGCATTTTCTCTGGGCCTAGGATCATTTAAAATGGACTGTGGCAAAGTGGAAAAATGTTCTGTGGTCAAACGAATACAAATTAGAAGTTAATTTTGGAAAACTGGGACGCCATGTCATCCGGACTAAAGAGGACAAGGACAACCCAAGTTGTTATCAGCGCTCAGTTCAGAAGCCTGCATCTCTGATGGTATGGGGTTGCATGAGTGCGTGTGGCATGGGCAGCCTACACATCTGGAAAGGCACCATCAATGCTGACAGTTATATCCAAGTTCTAGAACAACATATGTTCCCATCCAGACATCGTCTCTTTCAGGGAAGACCTTGCATTTTCCAACATGACAATGCCAGACCACATACTGCATCAATTACAATGTCATGGCTGCATAGAAGAAGGATCCAGGTACTGAAATGGCCAGCCTGCAGTCCAGATCTTTCACCCATAGAAAACATTTGGCGCATCATAAAGAGGAAGGTGAGACAAAGAAGACCTAAGACAGTTGAGCAACTAGAAGCCTGTATTAGACAAGAATGGGACAACATTCCTATTCATAAACTTGAGCAACTTGTCTCCTCAGTCCCCAGACGTTTGCAGTCTGTTATAAAAAGAAGAGGGGATGCCACATAGTGGTAAACATGGCCTTGTCCCAACTTTTTTGAGATGTGTTGATGCCATGAAATTTAAAATCAACTTATTTTTCCCTTAAAGTGATACATTTTCTTAGTTTAAACATTTGATATGTCATCTATGTTGTATTCTGAATAAAATCTTGAAATTTGAAACATCCACATCATTGCGTTCTGTTTTTATTCACAATTGTACAGTGTCCCAACTTTTTTGGAATCCGGTTTGTACACAGACAGACAGACACATAAATTCACATTAAGACCTTGTACTATGGCCTGCATCCAAAACCACACACTGCAAACAGCTAGGAGCTCCGTTTAGACAAACACGAAATGCATTAATCATTATCAAAGCTGCAAAAGCATCTCAGACCTTCTGGACGTCGTCACAATGCCAATGGTGGCCTCCCACAGCCAGCTCCCTTACCGACTTCACAGCACTACCCGCGTCGTAAGCAGGGAACTAACAAGGGAATAGACCACTCTTTTGGACTTACCAAAACACCCTCGGGACAAAGTCAAACCAACAGGAGTCTGTAGTATATATCCGAGGCGCTCCTGGCCTGTGGCTACCAGAAGGTTCTATACTCCACCATGTGTGCTGCGTCTGGTTATGGTGTGGCTCTCCTGGCTCTCCTAGCGGCGGGTGTGGTGACTGCGGCACCGACTGAGACACCGACTGAGGAGGATTGTGATCGGCTGGTCAAGCTGCTCCCTGCCGACAAGCTCAGCACAGTGGGTGTCCGTCCGTAAAATGTGTTTCCCCTCAGGATTGGGAATTCGTGTTCTCTAAAGTAATCGAATTGAGAAGAACAGTTGTGACAGATAGGGGTTGTATGTCTGGTGGCAGAGGGCCAGGTGATTGTTCATGCTGGACTGTTGGGTTGCGCGCCAGACTAAATAATTTTGTGGACATTTTAACATGCATGTTTTTTTCTTCAGGTCTTTGGTGAATGGTTTCTCATTGAGGGCTATTCAGATGACAAAGGTTTCGCGGAGAAACTTAGAATGGGAAACAGCTCGAAGCTGGAGCTGCAAGCAACGTCAAGTGACAAGAATGTGATTTACAAAGAGGGAAACATGATGTGGGTGATTTCAATATTTGTCTGCTGCTTTATCGTACATTTGTGAGACGGACACAAGACAGTTGTGAGTTATGAAGCGATATTTCAAACATGTCCATCTACTCATCTTTCAGTGACGACACCTGTGTTTATTTCTCCATTCATAACATGACGGTGATAGAAAACACTATACAAATAACGAGTAAGTCAAAAAAATATACCCTGTGTGTGAGAGCTGTAATAATGAACTGGAGTTCAATACATATTATTCCAGATCAGGTGTGCTTGACTGGCTGGTGCAATTCAATATCTTATGTCTAAGTATGAGAAATAAATTATGCTAAAAGTTACCGTCTTCTCCTGTGTACAGGGGATGATGGTATTTCCAGGGGACACTTCCTGCATGCCTGCCCTGACTGTCTCGTCATGCACTTAAGTAACATTATCAACATGGCTGGAGTGCCGATACGAATGGTCCGATCGTTCTATATCTTTGGTAGGTGTGTGTGTATGTGAGTGCTTGTTTGTGTGTGGTGTTACAAGGCCGCATACAAGACTCCAGAAATACTGAGGTCATAAATCGCAGCAGCCCCCACCAGAACATTTTTATTCCAGAATTTCAATCTGTGCTTTTTTTTTTTTTAGTTTAGGGAAATACAAATTCCAATCAGTTTGAAGGTATGTAAGTTGAATACATGAGCTCTTGATGAAACATTATCTATACTGCTGTATAGTCTTTATGATTTCAATGTTTAATTTCAGTTCTTTGCTCACTTAAATCAATTCAAAACTCTTGCAAGATAAACACTGAAAAGTTAATCACATCTGAGATACAATTAAAAAACTGTCAACTTGGGATTTACAAAATGTCAGTAATACCTGGTTTAAATCGCCTGTCCCTTTCTGTTTCCTCTAAACACTACTGTCGGATAAATTAAATCAAAGTTTAATACATATGTAATACATACGTCCAAGTTGTATAACTAAACCAACATATGTTTTAGGAAGCATGTATTATGTAATGAATATCTGTTCTATCAAAATACCAACATTCATTGTTTGAATTCCAATTTGCATCCATCATAACAGTTAATGTGACATGCAAGCAGGAGGTGATCATGATTTAAAAAAAATCTTGCTTTGGATTTAAAAAAACAGAAAAGGAACCAGGCTAACCTAGTTCAGACGGCCCACAATTAAAAGTGATAATTGTTGTTGCCCTTCCTGGATTCGAACCCGGAGATCTCACGTGAGCGGGACTGTTTTTAACCACTACAACAGTCACTAGACACTGTTAAACATTGTGTTAAGGGAACATTTCTTATTAAGTTTACCTCCACCATGATTAGCAACTATGAACTGTGTGGCTTTTGCTACTGGCTGTTTTAACAGCTTATTAGCCAGTAATACTCTTAATAGTATCTACTAACTCAACCTACTACTTGGAATAGTGATAAGAATCGAGCAATTGCTACTGAGACTGCAGCTGCGCACTGTCAAAGATATTTCACGGCACAATGACGTTTGTTTTTCATTCATTCTTGAATGACATTGATACAATAACTATGAATATAGGTGACAATAACTTAGTGTTTCGCCCAAGTGAAAAGATGAGAGAATTATGCAAACCCCTACTCTTTTACTGCTCAAGGGGTTTTGATAAAGCCTATATTACCCCAAAAAGCATGCACGGATGCGTACTTCGGAAATCCACCAGAAATAGTCGCAATATAACCATAAACAGTTTTGTTTTAGGCTTACTATAACGTAGCTACTGAAGATTGTATCCAGCCAAGTTTTTGTCCACCCAGAAGAAATCCTAATGCCTAAATAGTTTTGACTGTGACAAGATTCGAAGGCCAGATCTATTGTAAGCAGGTCCGCTTTTCTAACCACTACCTATTTAACAAGGGGTCAGCATTCGGTCAGTAAATCACTCAGTCTGTCCATTACTGGTGTGTGACGACTGCTGTGAACGTGCTTTTGACTTGGTGGGTGTCAGTATGCACTGCGCCCTGAATTTAGACAGAATTGCCCCTATCCACGCCCTTTTCTTTATTTTAGGGAAAACTGACAAACTGCAGGAATCAGAGCTGGAGCCAATCAGAAAACAAGCCAAATGCCTCAAGTTTCCTCAACCCGCACCGTTCATCTATGATGGTGCTACAGGTACGTTGGCTAGTGCACAATAACATCCCAACATTGCCATTTAAACACCATCTGTTTTGTGATCCAAATCTAAATATTTCTTTGGTTTGATTTCTCCACTCTGCAGAGTTTTGTACTGAAACGAAGAATGACACTAGATGAAATGAAAAACTGGATTATGTTAGGAGATACGAAAATAAAACGGACATGAGTATATCACCAACTGCTTTTAATTTAAATGTTGAAATCTGTTGGGAAACGTTTAGTTATGTTTGAGTGTTTGTTTGATTGTTGGTAATAATGTGTTCATTTGTGTTGTTTGTTGTCCAATGTTTTCATTTAAAAATAAATTTTTAAGAATGTCGCAATCACACTCGAACAAAAAAATCCAACAGTTCCAAAACTGTACAGCAGGTGGGGTTGAGAACACAACTCACCTCGGCGGCGGCATCACCTTTCCAAAGGATGTCATATGTCCCCAATTGTAAACTGTCCTGGGATTGTCGTATGTCTACTAAATGTTACGTAACGATAAGGACGTGGCACAGTGCCTAGTAGTATACAGACGTTTTTTGCTTTCAAAGAAATCCCCGGACTTCATAGCGGGAGGTATCATGAATGGAGTAAACAAAGGAGGAACTTTGTATATCACTTGTGGATTCGTTTGAACGACATCGCTATTTTCATCAATACCAAAGTCAGACGAAAGGTTTCCACTGACTGTTTTAAGAGATGAGATGAGGTTCACTCATGTCAAATTTGGATGTTTTCTGGCTTGTGTTATTCTCTCTCTAACCTGGTACAACTCTTATAATGGACATGGTAAGCTGTCAAAAGTCACGCTGTTCGATTACGTTTTTCGGGCTATGCTAGAGGGGTCTCATGATCTGAGTTTAGTGGAGAGCATTCTGAGGACCGGTTGGCTGCTCTTAGTATGCTATACAGACGTTAGACTGGAACCAGACATACATCTGACTACAGGTTACAACTTTTATTTAAAAGTTGTCGTCTTGTACAGACATGAATGCTTTTTCTATTATTCTTAAAACACTTTGTAATTTTATACTATAAAATAATGACAATGGTCTGGAAATATTGTAAGATGATTGTGTTCATAATCTATAATATTGTTGGGTTTATGTTAGTAGTTATTTAACAAAAATACATTCTAGAAAGTTATGTTTAAAAACACGAGAAGGATGTGAAAGTAACATATTGGTTTTGGTTTCAATGAAGTGAGTCATTTGGCCAATCATTTCTAATTGGAATAAGGAAGTTTAATATATTTAAGTTGGCGTGAATCACATTATTAATGTTTTCTATTATACTTAAGTTCAAGTTCTGCTTCCTGTGAGATGTGGCCAATTGTAAATCTAATATCTGGGCTCTATATATAAATATAAATAATGTAAATATACTTAATTAATTGAGGTGGGATACATGTCCTTCAGCTATTGGCACAACTAGAAATATATAAACCTAAACTACAAACACCCAACCAGCATTCAGTTTTAACTATCTATCTACCTACATACCATCTGTCTATTTGTATCTATTTATCATCACACATTCTCAGAAAAAAGTCATTGTTACTTTATTCCATGACACTTGTTTTTCACAATGCAATACTTCAATGATATTGAAAACACACCATCCCACCAGCCTTCTTTTGACGTGTTACCCAGCAACTAAAACTTAGGGCTAACTCTTTAAAGAACTGTGTGGTATGTACAGGTTTACCACAGCAGTGGGATGGAACAATGGAAGGATTATTTTAATAATGTTGGTAGCGGTGTTGTGTCATGCTCCTGTATTTAACTATAGACATACTTTAGTTTTATACCCCACTCTTTGGTCGCCCAACGTGTGTGTGTGTGTAGGCGAGGGTGAACCGCCCCACCACCCCGAAATAGTCCATCTGTACGAGCGTCTGTTGGCTGTGGAGACCAGGGGAGAGCTGGTGTCCAGGGAGCTCACCAGTGTTCTGGTCAACCTGAGGAACCTCACCAGATTACGTATTAACAACACATCCTCTAACATCCCAGGTGAGGTGTCAGGACAACTATGTTATCTTCACAATTCAGGAATCACACAGGTGACAGGACTGTTTTGTTATTATCACTATACAGGAACCTCACAGGTGACGGGACAGTTGTGTTATCATCACAATTCAAGAAAATCACAGGTGACGGGACAGTTGTTTTATCATCACTATACAGGAACCTCACAGGTGACAGGACAGTTGTGTTATCATCACTATATAGGAACCTTACAGGTGATGGGACAGTTGTGTTATCATCACTATACAGGAACCTCACAGGTGACAGGACAGTTGTGTTATCATCACTATATAGGAACCTTACAGGTGATGGGACAGTTGTGTTATCATCACTATATAGGAACCTTACAGGTGATGGGACAGTTGTGTTATCATCACAATTCAAGAATATCACAGGTGACAGGACAGTTGTTTTATCATCACTATACAGGAACCTCACAGATGACGGGACAGTTGTGTTATCATCACTATACAGGAACCTCACAGATGACAGGACAGTTGTGTTATCATCACTATATAGGAACCTCACAGATGACGGGACAGTTGTGTAATTATCACTATACAGGAACCTCACAGGTGACGGGACAGTTGTGTTATCATCACAATTCAAGAATATCACAGGTGACAGGACAGTTGTGTTATCATCACTATACAGGAACCTCACAGGTGACAGGACAGTTGTGTTATCATCACTATACAGGAACCTTACAGGTGATGGGACAGTTGTGTAATTATCACTATACAGGAACCTTACAGGTGACAGGACAGTTGTGTTATCATCACTATACAGGAACCTCACAGATGACGGGACAGTTGTTTTATCATCACTATATAGGAACCTCACAGGTGATGGGACAGTTGTGTTATAATAATAAAAATTCTCATCTGATATTTCTAAAAAAAATACAGCTCTTGAAAAATTACAGCTCCGGAAAAATTAAAACCTTCCTTTTGCAAAAAAGTCGAAAAGGAAGGTTTTGAGTGAGGAACAGAAGGGTTAAAATTAGGAGACCACTGCAAATTCAAAGCATCTGTTCCCCACTCAAAACCTTCCTTTTCAACTTTTTTGGAAAGGAAAGGAAAAGGTCCAGTGGTCTCTTCATTTCTTCCGGAGCTGTATGTGCATTGAGTATGAAAGAAGGTTTTCTACGAGAAAATGTATTATTGGAATCAGAGGTGAGAATCTAGCATCTGTGTGAATGTTTCTTATCCTTACAACTGTTGCTTCCAGTTACAGGGAGACTATTAGTCACGCTCACCGAATATCATGCACATACAGTGCTGGCCACAGTTTAAGACATGATGTGAAAGAAAAGGTTTGTATTTTTGTCTGACCCTTCGTTGTGTGTTTGCTTTGGTTTCCGGTGGTGTGAAGTGTAGGACTGTTGAAGAGAAACCTCAGCCTGTTCTCCTCCAGACTGCCCAACACCTACCTGTACCTGCCCCACCTGCGGGACAACCCAGACGGCCTAATTCCCCATGTGGTGGTGGGTCAGGGTCGGACTGGAGGTGAGAGACCGGACCCGTTTCTTGGTTTTAACTGCACCCCAAACCCTGTGTGTGTAGACACGCCGGATATTGAGAGCCAGTTTCGCAGAAACAGAATAAGCCTGGTCCTTGGCTAAAGTCAACACGACAACTGCCTGGATATCTCTTGTCCACGCAAAACCAACCCATGGAGAGTTAGCACTTCCTGTCTGATGAGTTTGTTAAGTGAGATGCTGAAGTGACTTGTTTCTTGGTTTCAGTCTGTACTGTAGCCTCACCTCAGTCTCTCTGCTCTTTAGGCTTTATTCCAGATGTCATAATGTATTTTCTTCACAAGCGTAGCCATGGGCTCATCAATGTCTATGTTATCACTTGCTTTGGGTGATTGAAACCTGAGGGAGATAAGACTCTTTACCTTTTCGGTGTACGTGTGTGTGTGTGTGTGTGTGTGTCAGTGTCCCTTGTTTTGGGGATCCCTACAGTGAAGCGTCAGAAGCAAAGCTACCTGGTTAGCACCCTCAACTCCCTCCTGTTTGACCTTTCACCTTCCGAACGGAATGACACCGTCATCATTGTCTTCGTTGCTGAGGTAACCTGCTCAGACACTCAGATAGGGACATATTGACAAACACTGAAGACACATTTTAAAACCGAAATCACTTGATGTTAACAACTGGCTGTAGTTAGGCCAATAATGGATTTTGAAGTGCCTTTTTAGTTTTCGTAGATGTGGTTATGCTTAGAATGGGATCATGGTTTAAGGGGCCAAACAACCTATTATCATAAAGGGCGAAATAGAGGGATTATGATGACGATGAGATTTGCGTAGAGCACTAAATATTAAAAATAAGTTAAACGATTAAAACCTGAGGACTCTTGCTTCGCAAGCCTCACTAAGGAAGGGAGTGATAAGACACAGTGGAACAACCTGCCAAACCAGTTGAGTGAAGTATCGGCAGAATGTTACCCAGAGCCAAACCACAGAACAAATGGTGTTAAGGTCAACTTTGGTGGCAACCGTATTTGCATTCAGACCCAGCCACTTGTGAGCATTTTGCATAACATTCAAGCAATTAAACATTTCAATGAACACCTCAGCAAGGTGGTTTGAATACAGTCAGTATCTACACGTTAATTGCAGGCTTCTGCTGGTTCATGCATTGTTATCACTTGTGGAACAGCCGAAAACCGCAGCAGTCTGGACACGCCCAGCCTTGAATGAGTGTCTTGTGTGTTGCCTCTTTAGTGGTTAGCTGGTTTAGATTGCCACAGTAGTCGGTGTGAGAGTATTGATTATCAAGGAAACGTGTTATGTTAGTTCAGGACTACTTCGAGAAAAATGCTTTTATAAGTTTTTAGGGTCAGCCCAGTGAGTTGTGTGGATCAATCGTAGTGCTTTTCCGTGCATGTGTATAGGAAGCCTCTGTTAGTTTGCCTTTAATATTTCTTATGAGAACGTACAAGAGTTCTGCAGTTTGACAGAATTTTTCTCTTCACTTAAGCCAGGATTTCTTCCAGAGGATTTCTGAAAACGAATATGGTCCAATCATATCCCATATGAAACCAGAAAGAAGGTCATGTTTAGTTCAGTTGTTTCATTATCCAGTTACAGATCCCTACTAAATTGCATCTGGTAATTTGAGAGAAGAATTATGAAAAGAAGCCAGGTTACATTTAAACCATGCTATCCATACACCCATAATATCCACCCTTAAAAATATTGGTGTCGTCACTCTCAAAATGTGTGTAATTTAGCTCAAAATGGGATCCAAATGTGTGTGTTTTTACTACAGTGTTTTATATAACTTAATACAATGTTTCAGGATGTGCCATTTGTATGTAAATGCCCTGGAAATCTCTGATTATAAATCGAAACGTTTTGTTATTAGTTTTTGCAGGCAGCAATACCCACAGACAGCCTTCTACAACCAGTAATTGTCATTTCTATTTTAAACTCAACTGGTCTAAATTGGAGAAGTTCAAGACGCTTCTTCATTGAGGCGGCCAGGGAACAATTTAAGCTCACTGTCTCAAAGACAGAGCGTTTTTTACCTTCTGGCTCTGGGATTCGATCCAGCAACCTTTTGGTTAATGGCCAGATACCTTAATGGCTCGGCTGTCTAACGCACAGTTTCAGGAGGCAAGACAAAAGACACCTTTTGTCAGGCTCTCAGGCTCTGTTGATTCTACAGCACACCACAAACAGTACCCAGTGGTATTATGACCTGGTTGTTCCTTTCACTTAACTTCCCTTCTTTCTTTATTCCAGACAGACATAGAGCAAGTCAACAGTGTAGGAGCACTCATAAAGAAGAAGTAAGAGACACTTTGGTTGCTTGGGGTTTGTAGTTTGGCGTCGTTTTAGAGTTTGTTCTTGCCTTGTTTTGTAGTTTGTTTTTGCTGTGTTTTTTGTGCTTTGACTGTTTGTCTGCAGTCTTTTGCAGTTTCACCGTGTCTCAGTGTGTTTTGTAGTGTCACTTTTTTTTTCAATGTTCTGCGTTTGGCTGCAGTTTTCCCAAGGATGTCCACTCGGGCCTGTTGGAGGTAGTGTCTCCGTCCCACGACTTCTACCCCAACTTCAGCAGACTCAGGGAAACCTTTGGAGACTCCAAGGAGAGGGTCAGGTGAGAAACGGACCTTTGCATGACGCCAACAGACAACTCGTGTAGCCTTGGGGACCGTCGAGCTCGCTGAGGTTCACCACATCACAGCGCGCGGCCTGCTCTTCACAGCGTTGTGTTTCTGCCCCTTCTCAGATGGCGGACCAAGCAGAACCTGGACTACAGCTTCCTGATGCTCTACGCCCAGGCGAAAGGGACCTACTATGTACAGGTACCTCCAGGGTTAATCCGTTGATTGGTCAGCAGGTCTGCCTGTCTGTCTGTGTGATTGGACTCAGGAAGTGAATCAGGAAGTGAATTGACACCATATTCATTTATTGACACGTGCTCCCTGTAAACTGGGTTGTCAGCTGGAGGATGACATTGTGGCCAAGCCCGGCTACTCACAAGCCATGAAGACATATGTCAGATCGCTGGCTTCAGACGACTGGATGTTCTTGGAATTCTCTCAGCTCGGCTTCATCGGTACGTGCATGCTCTTGTATGTGTGAATGGCAGGTGAACACATGCATTTAATACCGTCAGTAGTAAACAGTTCTAAAGAAACCCTCTCTTATGTGCAGTATGCAGATGCCTACGATACACTCTCATGACAGGTTGGCCTTCCTTATCCTCGTCACAAAGTCTTCAGGCATTTTTCTGTGTTTTCATTAGGCAAGATGTTCAGAACCCGTGATCTACCAATGATAGCCGAGTTCTTCCTGATGTTCCACAGAGACAAGCCTATTGATTGGCTGCTGGACCACATCCTGTGGGTGAAGGCTTGCAACCCAGAGAAAGATGTGGTGAGTTGTGCAGAAGAAAATCTAAACCATGGCTCGGTGACCCAAGCCGATGGTTGATTTAAAGAAGCAAGGTACACGGGTCAGACAAACACTGGAAGTTGATAGGAGGAGACAGGCGTGAGCAGGTGGATTAGTCATCCCACTCAGGGCCGGTGGAGTTGTCATTCCCCTTTGAGATTTATTCCTACACCATAATAACAGGTTAATGGATAACACTGGGTAATGCCAGGCCATTGAAAACGTGTTGTTGTTTTATATTTGGCTTCCATGCTGCTTTAGTTGAAGTAGTATTATAATGAAGCTGACCTTTCACTGTCTTTGTGTCACTGGACAACGGTATGGCTCCTCAACAGATCAGCTTTCAGGAACTCTGTTCTACCGGCTGTTATTTAATACCATATGCCCGGCACCTGAATACAAACTTCAAATTTCAAGGGCAATATAGTGTGTAGTTGGCCAAGAATAAAACCACGCCTCGACTCCAACCAGACGGATTCCGTTCGCTCTTCACCTTGGCTCAGTCGGAATGTGTTTTTTCCGCTGAAATACCTGGTTCCCGTCTTCAGGGAACCAGGGTTATGAACGTCATTTTAAGTTCCCCCTAAATTAGTCACCCTGTACGACCCACTGGGGAGTACACAGGGAAGTAGGCCGGACGCTGTGGCCCAAAAGACAGCGTGCCGAAGGGCTCAGGTGACAAACAGGTTCCGCGGAGGGCCGAGTGTCTGCAGGTTTTCCTTCTCACCTTGTACTTGATTAATTAGTTTACTAATTAGTTAGGGCCCCCGTTCTCCCATTCCCGCCCCAGGCCCATATGTCAGGTAGTGATTTCGGAATTAATTTAGGATTTGAGTCTCGGGCTGAAAGGTTTAAGAGAATACAATTATTAATTATCTAATGTAGAGTCCACACGGCTGAGAAACCTTAGTTTGCCCGGTCAATGCTTATTTTATTGAAATGCTGGGTTTTATGTTTTAATTTTTTTCCCATTCAGAATGACTGCAACAAACAGAAGGGCCTCCTAAAACTGAGATACAAACCTTCTCTGTTTCAACATGTAGGACTTCACTCCTCGCTGCCTGGAAAACTTCAGAAACTGAAAGTAAGATCTGTCTTTTTATCCTCTCTCAGTAAATTCAGTGTACACTGAACAAACCTGGACACTCAACATGCATCATTTTCAAAGACTTTACGGTTGACATGACTCAGTTGACATCACCCTCATCCACGGAATTTTCATCAGAGAAACAAGAGCAATTTTCTCTTTCCGAGAGAGAAAATAAAACAGCTAATTGACTAATATATTGGTTTGCATGTTTGAGTCATACCACGCAGGTTTGTGGTAGACCGTAGTGATAGAGATGCGCGCCGCATGGAGACTTGATGCAGTTCCGACTGAGTTCTCTTCACACTTGCGAAACTCTATTCAAAATGGTTTCGGGAAGACGCTCTACAGATTATCTACTGACTATCATTAACATTTGAACTACCTATTAACCCTTACCTTTTAGCACACAGGTCTGATTCTTCGGTTATACAATCCGCCGAAAACAACCACAGGAAAATAAATGAACACAATGACTGTTGTGGTGCTGTGGTTAACTCCTCGAGGGGTTGTAGTGTTTTGAAGGCTGAATGTCATTTAGCAGACACTAATCCGGCGCAATGTATAGTAGTGATTGAATACGCTTTCATACTATTTTGATTGATGTTATTTCTGACACATTAAGCAGGTTAATAATGAATTATAATTGATATAACCAGCATCCTATTTTAGACATACAGTAGGTCAAACTTCCAACATGAAATCTGTCTCTCTGTCCGTCTGTCTGTCTCTCTATATATCTCGCTCTCTGTCTGTCTCTCTCTCGCTCTCTTTCTCTGGTTTGTTCATGCTGTGTGAACATGGTGTGGTGGCGGTTTTAATCGGTCAGTGTGTGTGTTTTGTCTAGGATAAGGACTTTGGGAAGGCACCCCTTTTCACCGCCCACAGTAACCCTCCGGCCGAGCTGAGCAGCAGCCTTGAGCACTACCAGCAACACACCCTAGAACGAGCCTATCGGGGCGAGGACTTCTTCTGGGGCTTGGCGCCCGTCGCCGGGGACTTCATCCGGTTCAACTTCCCTGAGCCGTGTAAAGCCACCGGGTCAGTGGACAAAAACCATACATTTAAATGGAAACCGCCACTGACCAAGCAGTGTCCGGCACAAACCCGCCATATTGACAGGCGGGTTTGAAGACCGATGACTCATCATGCCCTACCCTGGAGTCAACCACAATTTAGGGGGTGGTTTTATTTTTTCAACCCGTGGTGACGTGTTTCTACATGGTGACCTTTATGCCCCAACCAGACCATGTTCCTGATATAAACAGCCGTTCGGGAAACAACTTCATAATCAGCCACAGTTGTTTATGTGAGAAATATCTGGAGGTCACTGGAACACCCTAGACCAAGTAATGGATGGCAGTTTGCTGAACCATTTGAATTAATTATTACCCCACTGTCGGCCTAAACGGTTAATCTAGCTGTGCAAATCAGGCTGTTTATGGTAACTGGTTCGAGGGGACTTCATGTTAAAGAGACTAATTGGTAGTAGCGTGGTTAGCCATATGATGGTAGACACATGTTTATAATCATACCACTGAATCATACCACTGACACACACACATACAAATTCTAACTGCAACTGTTGGTCACGTTTCAATTTTGGCCAACCAAGGCTGACGTTTTTCTCCATATAAATTATGTTATCAAACAGGATATTGTGGTTTTTCACTGTTTGTTTTTCTACAGCTCCACACAAGTGCTGTCCTGAGGACCAAGCTTAACGTGTCTTAACGCCTCAGCGTTTACTTAAACAGTGTTGTGTGACCTTGTTGGTGTTACCCACTGACATTAAACACTGAGATTAGACACATAGGAAATTAAGCATAGAAACAATGAGTCATTAGGAAATACTGTGTATTGCAGATTCCAAATTCATGTTGAAATTAATAATGAAGTTATTTGAAAGTTAGTTAATAAATCCGTATAGTAAAAGCTCTCCAGTTGACTGTGGGGATGTATATACTTTTATTTTTATATATATATATATATATATATATATATATATTATATATATTAATATATTTTTTTAAATATATATTATATATTTTTTTTATATTTATATATTTATATATATATATATATATATATAATTATTATTATTATTTTTGGTATATTTATAGCATGAGAGGTGACAAATTTGTAGGTGGAGTGCATTGACAAATATTCCGACCCCTGACAAATGCTCTCATACTGAATGGCCAATGGCACATTTACATTTGGTCCTGTTTCCCAATTTATTTTATAACGTTGACACACCAACTCGGCTATTGTCAGGTTACATTGGTTGTATAATGACATTTTTTTTTGAAGTAAAGAAAATTGAAATATGTATGTATGTTGCTTGCATAACAGTTCAAGTTCTACACCTTTCTCGTCAAACACCTTTGTGTGTTTTCCTCTGTATGTACTGGCTTCCTGTCCGGTGTCGTGCGGGATGTAGACCCGTTCTTTGAGGCAGAGTTGTTTCAGGTGATTCAAGTTAGTTGGATGACTGTGGAATTAAGATCAGGACTTGGCCACTGTAGGACATTCTCCATCTGTCCTCCTATGTGTTGGCTGCCTCAGTGTCATTCCTGGTGGGTTCTATGATGATTGTGTCCCCAGCAAATTTGGTGACTGAATTGGAGTCATACATGGTGGCTGAACAGGCAGTAGAGGTGAGAACTAAGTACACAGCCCTGGGGAGCAGCTATGTTTAGGATTACCGTGGGCTAGGTTGTGGGACAAGTTTTTTTCATGTGATGCGATCATCTCTGTTCTTCTCTGAGCCAGGAGAAACTGACATGCATTTTTAGTTTTGCACAATTTTAGTTTGGGCAAAGTTTAGGATCAGATTATTCCCAATTAACCAGTCTTAATCCGAGCGAAATTAGAGTGGAAGAGATAGCTGCCACTACAACATTTTGGAAACCTTCTCCGCGCTCAAGGCAAATTACGCTTGCTCCACTCCAAACTCCATTCCATCTCCACTCCACACACATATTCTGGTAGTGACACATTGTTCAGTCAGCATTGATGTCTATCTTCCACCAATATTTTACTGCTCTTGTCAACACCAAAATGGAGATATAACCAACTCCAGTTCGCAAGTGAATTTACTAATTATCCTGCATTAATGTTAAACAATGGCGTATTTTCCTGTCGTTTTCTTGGGCTTTGCTTTAATGCAATTGTATTTCTGTATATCTATGTACTGTGGTCTTTTCAAGCTTGCATTTATGGTTCCGCAACTCAACAATCTGATGTTTGTTACACATGCAGCTAAGTATTTGCTGATGATTGCAAGGAGAAAGTCTGGTTGTCCGGACCTCTGGCCTGTGAATTAGGCCGTCACTTCTTGGTTCTGAGGTTCCGCCAGGTTCTCTCAGCAGCGGCCTGATCTCGACCAGTGTTATTTTGTGAATGTTACATAAGCACACTGCACTCAGAGTGCTGCATGCAGAACTATACTGGCACACGGTTCCATGGTTAGGTCACGCCTGACACAATGGGACCAGTGATAGATGACTACGTCCTGCAAAGTCACGTTAGAGTCGGAAGAAAATGAACCGCGTGGCCGATAAGAACCTGCTATCACTGGGTCACGGAAAACCACAAGTCTCCTGGAAGGCTTTTCCTAGAGTGACCATGTCAGTAGGATTTCAATTTGAGCCGTTCACACTGAGTTCCCCCCACCATTACAGTCGCCTAGCAGTGCAATGACAGAGATGTGGGTTAACAGGCAGAAGGCAACATCTCTGGGATCATGTGGGCAGCTGTAGTTTTACGACCATAACACTGAACTAATGGGGCTCGATCAGGTCTATGCAGTCAAGGGGTTTAGCAATGTCGTTATACCCTCTTCGGGTAGGTTGCCTCAGCTGGGGTTTGGTTGAATGTCATTATCCTTGTTTACGAACCTGGAGACTCCAGAATCTAATAGGTGACCAACTCCGTCTTGTCCCTTCAGGTACCGTTTTCGTAGTGGGAACTTGGAGACCAACGGAGACAGGTTTTACAACACCACCGTGGAGGTGCTTCCCAGTGACGTGAGTGTGTGTGTTTTAGGTCTAACCAAAGGTCCCCATGAGTATAGTCAAATCCGAAAGAATGTGACTCATGGGGACCTTTTGCCAGTCCCCATGAAGCAAAAGTCAATTTCCGGCTCAGAGTTTAGGGTCAAACTTACAATTCATTTTAGAGTTAGAATTGGGGTTTCTTTAAGGTCCAGGCTTTGTTGGTTAAGTTTAGGGTTAAGGTTAGGCATTACATCTAGGTAAAGTTTAGGCATAAATGTTCATTTTTTCAGGTTAAGTTTAGGGTTAAATTAGGGTTAGGTTAAGGTTAGGGTAAGGGTTAGAGTTATGGTTAGGTTTAGGGTTAAGAATAGGGAAGGGAGCATGCCATTTCTATTTTCTGGTCCCCATGAGGATAGCCATACAAACTTGTGTGTGTGAATGATCTCTGGTGACTGCGGTCATGGAGATGGTCTGAGACAGCTCCAGTGCTCTCGTATGTCTTGTCCAATAATCTAAGTAACAAGCTGGCAGGAAACACTAACTGCCACAGCTTCTGTGCTGACATCCTGAACATGTGTGTGACAGGAAATTATGAGGTTAGTGAAGAGGAAAGCATATCCAATAAAAGCTTCGCATTTCTCGGCGGAATGCCCACAATTCTTTTGCAGAATTTCTCTGGTCCACAGACCACAAGATACTAGAAGACAAGCGAAACGCCAGTACAATGTGGTGATTTGTTGACCTATTGTTTTGTTCAGTGTAACTACATCCAGCTCCGGGAAAAAATTAAGAGACCACTGCACCTTTTTCTTTCCTTTCCAAAAAAAGTCAAAAAGGATGGTTTTGAGTGTGGAACAGGGTTAAAATTAAGAGACCACTGCAAATTGAACGCTTCAGTTCCTCACTCAAAACATTCCTTTTCAAATTTTTTGGAAAGGAAACAAAAAGGTGCAGTGGTCTCTTAATTCTTTGCAGAGCTGTAAATGCAGCAGACATATTAGCTCTGCTGATAGCGATCTGAGGTCTGAGTGAAGACGAAAATTTCTCACAGTATTATTATTTTTATCCCCTGCAGATTATTTTATTTTATCCATTGCTGATTTTGCGCGTTTGCCCACTGACAAAGAAATGATCAGTTTATAATTTTAATGGTTGCTTTATTTGAACAGTGAGAGACAGAATAACCACAAATAAATTCAGAAAAATGCATGTCAAAAACATTATGAATTGATTTGCATTTTAATGAGTGAAAAAAGTATTCGACCCCTCTGCAAAACATGATTTACTACCTGGTGGAAAAACCCTTGTTGGCAATCACAGAGGTCAGACGTTTCTTGTAGTTGGCCTCCAGGTTTGCACATATTTCAGGAGGGATTTTGTCCCACTCTTGGCTGAGGGAAGGAGGTTCTCACCCAAGATTTGACGGTACATGGCCCCGTCCATCGTCCCTTTGATGCAGAAAAACACCCCCAAAGCATAATGTTTCCACCTCCATGTTTGACGGTGGGGATGGTGTTCTTGGGGTCATAGGCAGCATTCCTCCTCCTCCAAACACGACGAGTTGAGTTGATGCCAAAGAGCTCGATTTGGTCTCATCTGACCACAACACTTTCACCCATTTCTCCTCTGAATCATTAAGATGTTCATTGGCAAACTTCAGATGGGCCTGTACATGTGCTTTCATGAGCTGCCTTGAGATCATTGACAAGATCCTCCCATGTAGTTCTGGGCTGATTCCTCACCATTCTTATGATCATCGCAACTCCACAAGGTGAGATCTTGCATAGAGCACCAGACCGAGGGAGATTGACAGTTCTTTTGTGTTTCTTCCATTTGCGAATAATCACACCAACTGTTGTCACCTTCTCACCAAGCTGCTTGGCGATGGTCTTGTAGCCCATCCCAGCCTTGTGTAGGTCTACAATCTTGTACCTGACATCCTTGGACAGCTCTTTGGTCTTGGCCATGGTGGAGAGTGTATGTACAAAATCAGCAGGGGATCAAATAATCCTGTCCCTCACTGTTTATAGTAACACTGTTTCCTGTGTGTTTTCCCAGGGCTCAGTGAGAGACGTCCTGGTCGGTGGTCAGTCTCCTCAGTACAAAGGATCTCACGATGGCTTCATAGTGATTGGTACATTCATATTTAACATTCTGTGTCAGTGCTTGAGCTGGGTGTTTTTAATGACAGTATAAAGGTGTAAGGAATTTAGGGGACAACATTTCTTTCTGGTCAGGTAATGCTTTCATTGAACCTTACCTGACCAGGCGTTGAATAACTGTCCAATGTTTAGCTCCGATTTCCTGTTATCTCTTTGCCTGATGAACATGTCCTACATCGAGTTCCTTATCTGTATCAAGGGCAATCCAGGTGGAAATACAATGACTAGAATGGTCATTGTAGAAAAAGTCAAGAGTCCAGGTTGAATTTGCCATGCTGAGTTTGCCCCTGCCTGGAATTCCGTTTCTATGTTCTGAAACCTCAGGTGTGGATGGGATAGGGGAGAGGGAAGAGTTGAAGTACAGACAGATTATGAAACTGCCAAAACAGGTGACACCTCAGTAAACCAAACCCATGTCTCAGGCCTCAGGAGTCTTACAGTGCTTCCCCTGTTTGGATCACGCACAGCTTGTCAGATTCCAGTCGATTCCCACACACCCCTACTCTAAAACAATCAGGTTTAACTTGAAAACCCTGTTACTAAATTATACAATCAACATTATACGTAAGCAGTAATACAGAGGGGTGGGTTCATGGCAAACACTGCGATTAGGAGCTGTTGACTTCCAACAGCTGTGTTACATTTTGGTTTTATACCAGAAAAACCCTCAGAGTTATAAACTGGTTACCAACACAGTTACAAAAGTGAAAACAGTTACAACCCGTGTATGTTCTTAGTAACTGGCCTGTGATGAGACGTTTCTCTGTTATGCCTGGTTCCTTCATAACCGGTTTGTGATGAGATGTTTCTCTGTCATGTCGGTAGGGTCTTTTGTGGATGGGTTGGCTGAGGGGGAGATTCACACGCACATTCAGCCAATCTCTGCCATGCGTCTGCTGGTCCACAGCAACTCAGATGTATGGGTTTTGCTCAGCGAGGTGAGCTGTGTGTCTGTCTGTCTGTGTGTGTGGGTGTGTCTGTGTGATTCTGTATACTTAAAATAGTTTTCAAACCATTTGTGTAATGTCATCTTTAAGTTTCAAGAAAATTGGGTTTGGGTTTTGGCAGAGGCAACATTTGAAGTGACTGTGCGGGAGTGTGTTTGTGCAGCTACATAAACCACAAGTGGGGACAGTTTGAATGACAGTCGTTGCAGGATTACAACAGCTAAGGTTTGGTTAACGCTCAGGCTTGTCCCTGTCTGTCAGATATTTATTAAAGTTTGATGAGGGGAAGAGGAACCTGAGAGGACTCATCTGTGACTCATCCTGGATGGACAGCGACCCCTGCTGGACAGCAGCCAGCGCTGCTGTTCGTTGAACGGCCCAGCACGCTGGTTTAGGTAGACCTAAGACCTAACTCTGCGAACATCAGATAATTTTTCATCCCATGACTATAATGTGAATCTGGAGGAGAGCAGTTCATCTTTTCCTTTTCTAAAAAAAAAAAAAATTATATAAATTAATGTCAACATTTTAAGTTCTGTGATGGGTGGGTTTTGTTTATTTTCTCGACTGGAAAACCAAAAAGGACTTGGGAGTGTTAGAATCAAAGAACAATGTTACAATTGGAGACAATTTCAATTGGTGCTCAGTGAATGCAATGGGGTGGGGTGTGTGTGTTTGAAAGAGATATGTATGGACCAAATTATTGTTTTAATGTGTGACTCAAGTTTTTGTTACATTGTTTGCTCAAGTGTGCATGGGTTCTTATGCCTGGCCAACACACTGGAGATCAGGTTAATACCACAAGATGCTGTTCTTCCACATGCAAATGTTCTATCTTGGTGGTGAGCTGCTATTTGATTGGTTTCCATGGAGACCACTGGGGAGCTGCCATGTCATATGTACTGTATGTATAATTCATGACTATGTGTTTTGAATAAGGGTGAACGTAAAAGCATTGTTGGTCGTGTATTAAGTTGTTGGTCGTGCAGAATTCCTTAGGTTTTTCCCCACCATTGACAAATACATGACTTGTGATTTGAGACAGAACATTGCATTGAATTACATTAAGAAAAGAGTTTACACCTTCAATCTACAGATGTGTACGTCCACTGAATATCCGGTCAACAGTCCCCGGCTGATGGTACCACTTCTAAAAATATAATATTACACGACATCATGACATTAGTCATATGATTATGTTGAGACACTGAGCCTTTTGGCATATGCAGACAACGCCTCTCTACATGTCAACCTGTACTGTTATAGCATGATCTCAGTGAAACCCAGAATGTCAAAACTTCAAGCTGACGGTGCCTCGTTTGTCCTTCCAGGAACCCTCACTGCCCACGTGAAAGGGAAGAATAAAGATGTAGTTTAGTGTGGGGGTAAACACTGGAACAGAGAAACACCACCACAGACAGTCAAAAAGGCAAATGAAAACATTTTATTAAAACAAATGCGTTTGAAAAAGAACAGCAACAGAACAGCTGTATTGACTTCAGAGACCACATGCACAGCAGGTTTAAAGTGACTTCAACTGGCTCACACGCGAAATGTACTTTCTCCACCCTTGATGCACACAAGCAAGCCCCAAACGGTTCATTCAACGACAGCTGATCTCACAAAGACAATGGATTAACTGTGTTTTAACAACTTTTGCATTCGATGGAAACGTTGGCAGTGGGGAGAAATCATCATCATTGCAACTGAGCCTCGATATTAAAAGCATAGTGTAATATGAATTACGGACAATATTAAAATATGACAAAAATGCAGTTAAAAATATAAATACAATTTTAAATGACACTGTTCACTTGTCTCTTCAGCCAGGTTGAGGTTACAAGTTTTGACAAATAACTTTATCCATCAAAAAAAAAACATTGGATACAACTGTGTCCAAAGACATCAACACTGTAACATAAATACATAATAAAAAAGACCTGGTGTAAACCTTTGACATCTGATCTGTCACTGTAGAAATCGGAAAAGTTAGCAAAGTGAGGGGGGGGGGGGGGTTCTAGGGTTGTCATGGGGACAAAGGCTTGGGATTAATAGTGAAGGGGCTCCAGCCTGGCCCCCCTACTTTCGTTTGCTCTTGGTGTCCGTGGTCTGAAACACGCTTGAGGCAGACATGAGGTTCTCGATGTACTGACCCAGAACCTGGTTCTCTGACTTCAGCTTCAGGTTCTCTTCCTTCACCGCGTCCACGCGGGATGACAAGTCTGACAGTGACAACAATGTAATTTTTTTTCTTAATTTCAATAGGTAACATTATTCACAGCTGCTTTCGTTCGTGACTGTCTGTACACACACACATCCACCAGTCTCACCTTCTAGAGTGTGCTGAAGCTCCAACACCTGGTTTATAAGCCTGGTCTTTTCTTCCAGCTCAGCCTGATTCTCCATGTCACCTACAACACACATGTTTATTCTTTTGCAAACATGACCTTAAGGAATGCTAGTATTGTGTGTTTTCCAATAAATTTGCGAGGCCAGCCTTGTGTCCTCCCCTTACCGTCCCCGTCGGAGCTCATGGCGAAGTACTCGTCTTCCTTTTTGGAATGCAGGGCTGCGGCTCAAAAGGACCCTGGAAGTCAACAAGAGTCATTAGGCGCAGTTTAGTCACATTCATGTTCATTTATTAACTAATAATCCATCTAGGATTGACTGACACACTGGGGGGCACCATGCAATACAAGCAATGCAAATTATATAAATAGGCCAACATTATTGTCTTCAACATTGGCTGCTACATAAAAAATAATAATAATAATAATTGTCCAATATATACACACGAGCTTAGACTGCTGTACACATCAGAAACTACTTAAAAATACATGTATAGTCAAAACAATGTTTCCATATATATTTAAGTAAAACAGTGGTTACACCCCGTGTCTTTACTGCGGATACATGACGGGCTACAATATTACCCTGACAACTACCTGGGCACAGAAAGCTAGCGGATACTTAGCTAGTAACGTCGGTTAGCTAGCGGCTAATATTACCTAAAATATGCAAGTCTGTCTGCCCGCCCCATAATCACAAAATGCAAACGTAGAAACAATTACCCAAAATTATAATTATCCCCTTTGATATACGCATTAGGTACTATAGCTAGAATGGATGTTATAAAGTATGTAATTCTACAAGTCAACATTACAGGGAAAAGGGTTGGCCAACACGCTAGCTACCCGGTTAGTACATCTCTAGCTAGTTAGCTATAGCTACACCGACAGAGAACAGCTGGAGAGACAATAACAAACCCTGAAAAGCCTGTCTCCCATTTGCTACCACCAGAACAGTTTTTCAGCACACATCGACATGATCAAACAAGGTTTAACTTACCCTTAAAGACAAAAGAAAAGTATTCAATGTTGTGCCCAAATTAAAAATGGCAGAAGAAATGTAGCAAGATGTTCAAGGTGTCTTGTGCCTTATTCGTTTGATGTTCCTCATGTATCCGCTAGAGGGGGATAAAAGACGAATTTGAAGTTGTGTGGTTGTTTCATCTAGCTCTTAAAAAAAAGGTGTGCTCTTAGAGTATATCTCTGGACAAGTGCATGTTTTGTCTTTGGTTATGCTGCTTCTCAATACAAAATGTTATTGTTCTTCATGTAGGTTTCTTCATGTACATGTATATTTAAAACATAGAAATGTTAGATACCTATAAAAAGAATGAGTGTGAACAGATTTTTACTACATAGGGGGGACAAAAATGCCCCTAATGTGGTGTATAAAGGGGACATATGGGGATTTGTCCTGTCCCCATTTTGAAATAGGCAATGTATTACAGTTGGGATTAGGGTTAGAATTAGGGTCAGGGTAGATTTTAGGATTAGTAAAAATAGGATTTTATAACAGCAATCAAGTAAAACGTGCATGTGTTTGTCTGTGTATGTGCGTGCGTGTGTGCGTGCGTGCACTGGTCACCAAAACAAATAAAAAAATATGCAATTTGAAAAAGTAAAATATATATTTGTGCCCGAACCACACTGCATGATTCGTATGCATTGTAATAGACAGGCACTATTTAGCTCAATGAGGATGATGTCAGCGTTTACAGCTGATGAAAATAGAGCAAGAATATTACTTCACTGGAACAGTCAAAGGCGACCACATTTCCAATTCTCTGCGCTTGTGAGCTAAGGCTAGGGCCGGTAATGGACAGCGATGACGATATAGAAGAAATCGTGGAAGGTAGGCAACGAAAAACACGTCTGTTGTTTTATATGTTCAACGTTTGACTAACCCCATTATGTTACGTGAACAATTGTAGCCTGTTGTGTTTTTATTCAGGGTTACAGGCCGGTTGCGCCGGGGACTTTATTTCCGACGGAAACCCAGGCATAGGGGGAGTGAATCAGTCGTGGCGACTAGAGTGAGCGGCTGTGTTTTTACTCTGAAATGTTTAGTTTTAAAAATGACTAAATTGGATTGCAATTAATTGAATAGTGTACGACGCACTCACCTGTGCTCTGGCCCAGTGTGTCGGTAGCTTACGTGAAAAAATGATAGAGGCTCGAAAAGTTTGTCATAAAATCGGTGAGACTTTATGAACCGTGGACCTGCCTTTTTTATAACGCAAATTGACTTTAAATAAATATATTTGTAATATAATATCTATGTGTTGACAGATGACGAACTTGCATAGACCTAATGTAGGGCCGCGTGCGTGTGAGTTATTGATATAATTAATGTTGCTAGCCACATCTGTTTAAGCAATAACGCACAAGAGGGGTGGTATATGGCCAATATATCACGGTTATTGGTTCTTAATGACGACGCATCGTTGAGTGCTTCGACCCAGCCATACAACAATCCACCGGATTGTTGATTGTCTGAGCGCGCCCTGGTATATGAGACCGGATAGGCTGGTATGACATCACTTTTTACGGTTATTTACTTTGGTTACTGGTTTATAGTCTCAAAATGGCATCTATTGTCAGTATACCACCAATGCGCGTGAAGTGTGTCATACATGAAAAATAAATAAGGCTCTATCAACTGTGTACCATGTTGGAGGTTTTGCTTCATCAGCGTGTCTTGTTTGACCTGAGTCAGAATTACCACAGGTGGGGGTGGTGCGCTTCAGGAAAAATAGAAATTTGCTGAGTGTATTTACACACTCAGGATATAGAGGATGCATCCATGTATCTTTCTTAGTAGGTTGGCCCCAAACCCCCACCTCGGCAACGAATGTGCACAGGAGGGTACAGCCCAGTCTCTGCATCATCAAAGGCCACAGTATTAAGAAACCTCCATAAGACAAAATGTACCTCACATATCAAAATAGCAATAAACTTATCGTCAATTAACTCCTCAGCTGTTTAACGTCAAACTGCTGATTAGAGTCAAAGGAACAATATAACAAATCAGCATTACAACGCAAAGCTAGGCAAAGAGCTACCACAAGGGGTGCATTTATCAGTTAGTCTTCTATTTCTGAGCCAATTTGTAGACTCTCGTGCTCTGAGGTAAACTCGGTGTCCTGCTCCTGTGGATGATCCTGATGAGTGTGTCCATCCAGGTCCCATGGATGAGGATGACCAGCCTCACGGCTTCTGCACGGTCAGCTTCTCCTCCAGCGATCGTTTCGAAGGACACTTCACACACGGAGAGAAGAACGGCAGGGGCAAGTTCTTCTTTTTCGATGGCAGGTACGGTCCAGTCACGTGCCCCGGGGGGGGGGGGCGTGTCCCTGTTATCTCTGCCAGGCTCTAATCTAGCCACCGTTTTTTGTTTGGCTTGACTAACCCTCCGATCAACCGTTCCCCTCCTCCCCGCTCCTCAGCACGCTGGAGGGGTTTTATGTGGATGATGCGTTACAGGGCCAGGGGGTGTACTCGTACGAGGATGGGGGGGTCCTCCACGGGACCTATGTGGACGGAGACCTGAACGGCCCAGCACAGGAGTTTGACTCTGAGGGCCAGCTGATGTTCAGGGGCCAGTACAAAGATAACAGCCGCTGTGGAGAGTGCTGGATCTTCTACCCTGTGAGTCGTTGTCTGCCGTGACCTGTCATGTTGGGCCGCTCCCGTCGTTGTCGGGAGTAGCACTGTCCACGGAAGTCTGCTGCTTCACATTTATTAGTAACTCCAAATGAACGCTGAGTGTGTCTGTCCGTGTGTGTCCATCCGTACAGGATCGCGGGAGTGTTTTTGGGCAGGTGAACGAGGAGGGTGAGATGACCGGTAATTCACTGGCGTATGTCTACCCAGACGGACAAACGGCATTCTACGGCAGCTTCGTGGAGGGGGAGCTGATTGAGGCTCGACTGGCCACCCTGGTTGCCACGGAGAACGGCAGACCGCACTTTGACGTTTCACCCGACAGTAAGTGACATCACAGCACATGTAAATCGGCTGGCTGAAAATGATCCAGTTGGGTTTTCTTGAATCTCCAGCGCTCCTGTCCCGTCTTAGGTCCGGTCTATACCTACGATAAGTCCACCTCCACCTGCATTGCCACCCACACTCTGCTTCCAGATCCCTATGAAAGCAAAAGGTACGCATGGTAACTGTTGCCAAGGTGGACCACTGTTTCACCTCCAGCCTTCACATCAGATCTGACTTCCTGTTGTGTCACAGGGTGTTTGTGGCAGACTCACTGATCCCAGGCGCAGGAGAAGGCTTGTTCGCCAAGATGGATGTTGAGGCCAATTCTGTAATGGCCTTTTACAATGGCGTGCGCATCACACACTCGGAGGTAGGAGAGAGATGTTAGGTGTGTGTGTGTTTTCATTCATGCAAACCCTGTGGGTTATAGATTTTGCTCTAGGCCATTCAACACCTTTGATTTAATAAAAAACCAGGACCCTTGTTTTGAGGCTTTCATTCGTGGTAGACTGCTTTGATTAACAAATGACGCTCGATGTAAGAGCTTCCCAAAGAGCTGAATGCGATAATGGGGTTTCAGGCTGGGCATCTGGGGCAAGCGTTTTGTGACAACTGCTGCTTTCAAAAAGTCTGTATAACATACATTGGATTGATTAATCGATATCCTTACCCTGAAATGAAATCACTTTCAACAGAGTAGCAGTGATGGATCATGGGCGTCCGAACCCTGAAATGAAATCCCTTTCAACAGAGTAGCAGTGATGGATCATGGGCGTCCTAACCCTGAAATGATAACCTGTTGTTGTTGTTGTTGGTGGCGGTGCTTCCAAGGTGGACAGCAGGGATTGGTCGCTGAACGGCAACACCATCTCCCTGGACGAGGACACCGTGATCGACGTCCCCCCACCGTTCCACCAGACCGACAGATACTGTGCCTCACTGGGACACAAGGCCAACCACTCCTTCACCCCCAACTGCAAATACGACCCGTATGTGTTCTCCACGCGCCGCCGAACAAATACAGCCCGGTCTGAGGGGCGTGTTGACAGCGAGGGGCTAAAGGCTCTCAGATGTACACACACAGTGTCTCCCAGTGGAATGTGTCCAGTATTGACTGCCTGTGCATCCTTTCCTCAGGTTCGTCCACCCTCGTTTTGGACCCATCAAGTGCATTCGCACCATCCAGGCCGTGCAGAGGAACGAGGAGCTGACTGTCGCCTACGGTTACGACCACGAGCCGTCAGGGAGGACCGGCCCGGAGGCACCGGACTGGTACAAACAGGAACTTCAGGTCTTCCAGGAGAGGCAGGCTGCCGGTGGCGACAGCCAATGAAAACGACTCCTTACACAGCTACCCCTCCGCACCCGCCCCCTTGTTGAGGACAATTAAAAATCGACTCCTGAAAGAGCCACCTACCCACTTCCCTGACCTTTACACAGGGAAAATACACCCACAACCTAAAGGACGTTTACAGTATTAAAGGAAATTCTAAATATTGACCCGGCCTGTGTCACAAAGCTGATACTGATGCTTGTTACGCTTGAAACCCAAACACCTTAAACCGCAGTCTTAACGCAGCTCCGCCTGAACAACACCTCCTCTGTAACTGCCCTCCACACTGACTCCAGCTATACCCGAGGCCCGGCCTGGCTACGGCAACACCTCCCAGGACAAAACGGCACAAAGCACAACACTGAGACCTCTTGTCAGACGTCGCCGGACCACGTGAAGGAACGTTCCCGGAGCCTGATGTCACAGGTGGCGGGTGGGACGTGTCGTTTTGTGAGTTCTAGGCGTGTAACGCGGCTGAGCGTGGACGTGGTTAAGGACGCTGTGCTGCTACAGAGACCAGCCCTACCCCGGCCTACCTTGGACTGACGCCTACCTGCCCCCATCCCATTTGAGGTGTAAGGATGTACTGCTGTACTTTCTGCTCCGAGTGTGTCTCCATCCTCAACCTGTGTTTGTTTGTTTTATATACAACAGATGGGTGTGAACTAGTGTAGGGTAGCGTGTCCCTGGTGTTAATTTTCACTATTAGACCCCTATTCCCTTCACGCCTCTGTAACAGTGCGTTAGGTTGCTCCCACATCTAGCTTGTTTAGTCCGGTTGCATCAAACCAAGTAGCGCGCCCTGAGTGCGCTTTGGGTATTTGCCCACCGAGCGAAAGACATTTATGACCACATGGAGTTTGCATCCAAGATTTTGTCCTCTCAAATTATGGCAGGGGGTGAAACCTTATATGACTAAATAGGAATGGAAACAAAAATATTTTTGCTTTGATTCGGACTAAGCGAAGGGGCTGGTGAGAGCGACCTTGGTGTGGTTGTGACTGTTTGTACGCTGGATGTTTAATCCTGGTCTGATTCAGTTTCAACCGGTATCAAGACCATGGCCTGCATTCAATCGGAAATTGGGTTATTGGCATTGCCAGCCTAGCTATACTGTAAATGGTAGCCTGGCAACAAGGCATTCATGAGCTGCAGCGACTAAAACCCATTTTGGGAAATATTTCAGGCTCCTGGCTTCCTATGTACACCGAGCGAATCGTGATATGAATATACTAGTGGGCGACTTACAGCTGACAGAAGAAATTTAAATTCAGTGATGAAGTTCTAATCGACGATGTAGTTAGATTTATTTATAAATCGTTTCACGTGTTTCAGGCCAGGTGAGCTTAACCATGGAGACTGCTTATTATGCAAATAGTCTGGGGAAACTATAAGATTTAACTGGGATGACAATAACTATGACAAATGTTTAGTAGCCCAGGAAAAAGTAAAATAAAGAACGTGAACCATTCAACAGTGACTTGAGTCTATTTAATTTTTCTGTGTCAATTTCTACAGTGTCAAAAGTGTATACCCATGCCATTGATATCAATTTACGTTGTTCGGTGGTAATTTAAATAAAGACGTTTGATTGCATCTAATCGTGCCATTCAGATTCGCTCTAAAGATCTACGCGAAAAGACCAATTAGTGGTGGAAATAATATCGTTGGGCTTCCAGTGTCTGCACCAGGTGTAATCCACCGATTCTGTTGCAAAATGTTTTGTCTCTCGCAAAACGTTTGCTATCAGAATACATTGAAACGTAGGGCCTTAATTACTCCCCCCCCCCAAATAAAAAAATCAGAAATGTCAGATTGCCACATAATTGCCTGCATTGAATCATTCGCTTACACACCATTTGCATTTTTTTTGTTGCACTGTGCACCTGCGCGTGGGCGGGTTAATGGTTAACCGGTTAAAACTTACCTGTCGTACATGGGTCATAAACAAACCCCACAACCCGGAAAAAGACAGTGGACTGGCACGGGAGGGTTTACTTTTAATAAAGTAATAGCTAAGAAAAGTGAAGGAAGTGTAATTGTGGAAGTTGTTCTTTTTTCGTTTGTGAAATTGGAAGGAACGTGGGGACAAAGGACCTTGGACCTGCTTAACAAAAGCACTGGAGATGGACCGTTACCGGTACTTCATCTTCAACCAGCGCAGTGTCGTGGTTCTGGGAATCCTGCAGATAGCCTGTGCGGCACTGTGCGTGGTTTGCGGAATAATAGACGCGTTTTTCCGCAGAAACACTACCCTCAGCGAAACAAGGGCACCTGTATGGGCGGGTTTGGTGAGAAATAGGCCCTATATGTATTCTTTCATCTCAACCGGATTGTTAATATTTGTCAAAAGAGTCTTGAGCCAATAAGACCGGTTTAGCGATCTATTACCCATTATATTTGCAGCTTTTATAATGTAAAAACTCGTCTGTTTCCCGGAGTTTCGCTTAACAAGCAGATGCTTGCCGTTAGGTCAGGGGGACAAAATAAAAATGTCCAAATACGAAAGTGAAACTATTTCACAAATCGTTTTGCTTCTAAAAATGTTTTGGCCGAATGCTCCACCTGCTGGTTTTGTTCATCGTGACTTTCTCCTGTAGGTAATGGCTTGCCCAGGTGCGCTGGCTCTGGTCGCATCCCAAAGGAAGAACCCAGTCTTGGTAAGCGACCAAGGTCGCGTTGTTTTGATGCCGACATTGTGGATTTGAAAACGATGCCAGTCGTCTAACGGAAGGTTTTGACCCGCTCCAGGTGAACGTAATGATCGCTGCCTCGGTGTGTTCCTGTGTCTCAGTGGTGGTGGTGACAGGTTATGCCTGCCTAACTTTGGCCTACGGAGAGAATGACAACGAGGTGTTCCACCGCCACAACAATCCTGAAGTGGTATGCTCTCCCTTCTGCCACTGGCAACACAACGATATTTTTCCTCCCGCTGACAGCCCTTCTCTGGGTGACAGGTAATGCCTGTTCTCCATGAAAGTCTGAGGATTAGATTTCATAGGAGTGGACTAAAGCAGAGAACTGAGGCGAGTACTAACTTCTTACACCCAGAAACATATGGGGCAGTTTGTCAATCATGTGCTTCTCTGATGACTCCACAGAGGTTTTTGCTCAGCCGGATGGTGAAGGGAGCCAACGCTACCATGCTGTTGGTCTCCTTGGTCAGCCTAGTTATGTCCTGTCTCATCGCGTTTGTAGGCTGCCGCAGTCTGCCTCTTTGTGGCTGCTACAATGGCCTTACCGGCATGGTAAGCACACGATCAACCATGTCACAGCTCTAGATGGTCATACAGTGCCTTGCAGAAGTATTCAAACCCCTGACCAATCCTCTTATTTTACTGAAACACATACAGTACAATGATTTTTTTTTTTACATTTATTTTGTTTTTCGGTTGGGAAATATAGAAATGTTTATTGCACTTGTGTAAGGATTATATCCCTGTGCTGTGGAAGAACCTGGTTCACAGAAATGAAAGGAATTAACCTAACGAGGACACCGTTACCTTACCATAGAGCCCTACCTTAGGACCAGTAGTTGCTGTCACACCCCAATCTAAAGAAAACTGCAGTTAAAGTACTACACATGTGTGAATGTTATTTTGCACCCTTCCAAGTGATTGGATATCCTATTGAGCACAGCAGTCAATACACAGGAAGTGGAGGCTACATCACAACCCTGGCACTGACAAGAAAAGGCTATTGAAGTCCGTGAACAAAGTCAGGGCCAAATGAGGAGGCCTGCGCAAGCAGCCACAGAGAGGCCAACAACCACTTCCAGCCACAGAAAGAGCCCGCCGTAAAAAGGGCCTGTGAAACCATCTGAAACCATTAGTGACCCAGCTGCATTGTGGGATTTCTTTTTCTTCTTCGATGTTTTTTGGTTTGAGATGAGACCAAGATTTTTGGCCGAAACTCAAAGTGCTATAGGGCAAATCCAATACTGCCCATGCCTCAACGGACACCATCCCTACAGTGGAGTTTGCTGTGGGGATGCTTCTAATCAGCAGGTACTGGGAATCTTGCTAACCTTAAAGGAAGAACGGATAGAGTAAATAACACAGTCGCTTGGGAGCTTGGGAGGAAATTCACCTTTCTGCAGGACAATAATCTTAAGCACAAAGCCAAAGCAACATAGGAGTGCTTCAAGATCTAAATACTTTCAAATAATGCCTCAGACTCTGAATTGTACCTTACCAACATGGAGCAAATCCATCCAACACTAAGTGCAAAGCTGGTACATAACAAAACACTTAAAGCTTTTATTTCAGCTAAAGGTGGCTCTACCAAATATTAATGTTTTGGTATGTCACCATACAATAATTGATTTTGAGCATCTGTTAAATTAATTTTTTATATTTTAATTTGCTTCAATTCAGTGACATTAGAGAATTGGCCAAGGATTTGAATACTTTTGCAAGACATTGTACCTGCCTGCCATATTAAGGTGTGTGTATCACATGTTATTTCAGGAGATACTGGTCCCTCAGAATGACTCCAGTCCTGAGACAGAGCTTGTGTGTACATGGCAAGGTAAGTGAGCTCAAGGGAGAGCTAGGGGGTTGAAACCTATGTCGTGTTGTGACACGTGTTGGTGGTGCCTAGTGATGCAGTAGCTCCCTCCTTCCAGCAGGTGGCGATGACAGTGTGCTCAACTCTCCAGTGAACTTCAGTGACAGATGTCCTGAGGAGAAAGAAGCACCCTCCCAACTCCCTTCCTACAGCAGACTTGCCTGAGGGAATTCTGTAGTAGCAGAGATTAATATTTGGAAAATCTCAATTGCATCCTAGCTGCTCTCTCCTTTTCCAAAACCAGGAGAATGTCAGAGGGGAGACGAAGTAGAAAGCCAGAGGACCCCCACCCTCTGATCTCCTCCGATGGGTTAGGAGAGGACGCCGATGCAGGAGAGATGCAGTTGAGATCTTTCCCGAGGTTGTGTACATAACATCTTTATGAAATTGCACGAATGAAAGGGGGGGAACCCTGTGTAGCTCTTTGGTCATTCTTGTGACATGTTTGGGTGAAAACATGCACCCCCGGTCCCAGAGGAGCAACCCTGTCCCAGAGGAGCAACCCGGTCCCAGAGGAGCAACCCGGTCCCAGAGGAGCAACCCGGTCCCAGAGGAGCAACCTGTTGTGATGAGTTCTATGACATTTTATCCAACAGGGAACACCAGATGAATTGCTCCAGACATCTTAACCTGACAGTTAATGTGAAGTACCATATACAGATAACTAGTGTACATTTTTTTTTTTTTTTTTTTAAACAAGTCTTTAAGGGTGAGCTTGGAAACACCCCTGTATCCCTTCCAGGCATGCATGTGGTCCTTCCTATTCAATTTCTATTATATATATATATAGTGTGTGTGTGTCATGGTGTATTTCAATAAATCTTCAGAAATTACTTGTATGTTTTAAAACTTAATGTTGGCTAGAAATAACAATGCATAAGTAAAATGTTCAAGGTGGTTTATTGCAAGGTAACACACTAATGTAATCCTCAAATCATTGCCAGGCTTTACTCCCTTTTATTCCAAGTATTTTATTTCTCAGGTGTCTCTTGCTGCAAAACTTGCATCGTTCTAAAACAATTATTAGGGCACTCAAAGCAATTAACAGCAGATATACCTCTTAAATAGCCCAAACAGAAATGAAACTAAGAATCAAATATATTGAAATGACTGGGAATAAACCAGTACAAAGTTATGACCAGTACAGAACACTGAAAGAAAAACTGACTTGTGTCCATAAAATTAAAGCATAACGAAGGCAAGTGGGCAAAACAAGGCAAGTGGTAAAGCAAAACAATGTTCTTATCTAGTTTGGTAGACCAGTAAAAGCAGTTGGTCACAAAGTGAATATTAACCATGTAGTTCTAACTGTGTCCTGAGGAAAGGCGCTCTCTAATTTCAACCAACAGCACATAAGAGCAACTAATTGCTCCACTGACAGAAGTTTTATAACTCTGTTGTTTGTGTCCTAGGGGCTGGACACTGTCATTTAATGACAAGACCTACTGGTGATCTAACGTCATACAGTACATAATCAGTCAGGTGTTTTCACGGTTGGCTTTCCTTTGCAACTGTTCCATGTTTAAAAAAAAAAAAAAAAAAAGCAGATCTGTTAGCTAACGTTCACAGGCAATTACACAGGTGATATTCTTCTCACCACTACATTACGAGCTTATTGTAGGAAACAGACATTCATGCATTGAGCGCAGTCCTTACTATTACTGTACCATGGTGGAGTATGAAGAGGAAATGACACGTCACCACACATCGACAATGACCTCTTCGGGAGGAGTGGCACCGAACTTAGCATCACATACTGTCTCACTGACCACACAACGTTTCACGGAAATCACATCACATCAATCTCAGACACGCAGAGCCATGGAGCACAGGACCGGCTGTGATCCAGACACACACACACACAGCAACGGTGACAATAGTAAAGGCATTCGGCATGACAACACAGTAGGGTAGAAAACAGTCAAGTGGGTACTGAATATTTGTGTTACTTAGAAATGTACTTTAAGATAAGCTGTCTTTTTGTTTATTGTAATAATTACTGTATGGGATGTGACGAAGACATGCTGCAAAGGCCAAAGCTTTGCTTGAGAAAACTATTTTATGCATGTAGATGTCAACCCGGGGCCCTGTTGTAAATGCAATGAATTGGCATTTTTGGTACAGAAAAGCCTGAGTGATGTAAACAGATAATGCCTGCTGTAAACTATAAGAGGTATGTGTGTGTGTGTGTGTGTGTGTGAAATTCCTACACGTATATTGAGAAGGTTGTACTTCAGTCTGGCAAACTCACAGTATTTTATCACCAAGATAGTCCAGTGGGACCAGGCAACAGGATTCAATTCAAACCAATTCCCTTACCCTCAGCGGGGTACAACATAAATGTGTGTGTGTTTTGTTGATCAACATTGAAAACTCCTGAGCCTTCTTGATATATGATGCCACCGCCCCATTCCTCAGGTGAACAGACATCCACTTAAATAATAAAATGTCTCTTGACTGTTGGGGAGAATCTAGAAGGCAGAGGAATCCGCCCTTCCCATTTCTTTCTCTCCAAACTCCCTCGAATGCTTCCTCGAATGCTTCCTCGAATGCTTCCTCGAATGCTCTCAATCTCTCTCAGCGTTTCTCTCTCAGCAGCTGCAGGCCCAGCTCTCCTTCTCCTCGCTGTCATTCCTCCCCCTCCTCAGGGTCACAGTGTCCCCCGCCAACACCCCCCCGGGTGGCTGGCTCAGTATCAAGGGCTTCTGGGACTTCAGCTTGTGGGCCACCGTCATGAATATTGCCTCCACATGATCACTGCTCCCACGACTCCCTCCGTCCCCGCTGCCGGGGTTTTTGGCGGACGTCTCGAACAGGGGCATGGAGTGGGCGTCGGCAAACTGCTGCGCCAGGTCCGTGCCCACCTGGACAGAGTTCAGCAGGTCGCACTTGTTCCCTACCAGAATCCTCGGCACCTCCTGGCCAAGGGCGTGCTGCTTACACTCCTCGATCCAGGCGGGCAGGCTCCGGAAGCTGGCGGCGCTGGTGACGTCGTACACGAACACCACAGCGTGGACGTTGCGATAGTAGTGCTGTACCATGCTCTTGCGGAAACGCTCCTGACCCGCCGTGTCCCAGAGCTGGACCTAGTGGGACAGAAAGCAACGCTAAATATAAATGTGAACTCTGGACAGGTTTACTACAGAATACTACAGATTGATCTCATCTAGATAGTGTTGCAGTGAATGAACAGGACAGTTATGGGGATATTATTCTGCAGAGGGAAGTCAGGGCAGCGGATCTCATTCTCTGCCAGCGTCCTTGAAATGATCCAAGACAGAGACGAATTCAATTTACGCCACAGAACCAATACGCCTATCCTGCGTCAGATAACTGGATGTATGCCCCGTTTGTTTAAAGTTATGCTGTTTTTGGAATGATTACAACAATAATAGGTTAACATCATCCGGCTTATCACCTTGATTGTCTCGCCATCAATATCGATAAGTTTCTCTCGAAAGTCCACCCCGATTGTGGCCTCGGTTTTCTCCGGAAACTTGCCCGCACAGAATCGGTAGGTCAGGCAGGTCTTGCCGACCCCGGAATCCCCAATCACGATGATCTTGAAAATCCGTGTCCGTGGTGGCGGAAGATTAGAAGAGACAGTCAGCGAACTAGTGAATTCTGTCGAGGACTCCACACTTGCCATATTGATTAGTTATTGATTCTAGCTAGCTAACCAACAGCGCTGTTGTGATTGTGTCTTGATGAACTGCGCCTTCTTCAGTGCTAACTTAATGGGCTCAAAGGAGAGAAGCAATCTTGCCCAATACACATGCAATTGGACATTCGTAAAAAAAATTGACCTCCAGCTATAAAGAAATGACTTTGCATTCGTTTGTTTTACCAGCTAGCTAACAATCTCGGCTTGCTAGCGAAAGCATTCTTCCAAAACTCCCTGCCCTGTTTTAGAGATAAAACCACGTACAATGTTGACAGAAAACATACATCTCGCGAGAGGAATGGAAGACAGTGAAAGCAACTGGATTGGTTCAGATTCGACACAAGGGGCGTCACAACTTCAGCCCTCCTCAAGTACCACACACCATAGACATTATGTCTATGCCACACAGTCCAAAAGCTAAACTATCAAAGTACATTTTAATGGAATGCCAAATACAATTTAAATAAAAAAATATTATGTATTCAGATGTTTTCTTATTTATTTATTTTTATAAATAAATGGTTTAGCAAAATCACTCGACTTAAACAATTAGTGGGCCCCCATTGGCCAAACAGTGGTCAGGGTTCAGTACCAAAGTCCACCCTTGCAGTGAAGCGGCAGCAACACGTCTGTCCAGTGAGTACTCATGTTCTTTTAATTCCTATGTTTTTAAACACGATGTTATCGACTGGGTAAAAGTTCCTAATTGCCACTCTGTCCGGTTGGTTGTATTGAATATGAGCTACAGGGCCTTTATGATCAATGTAAAGTAGTTTACTATAAAATGTTATCTATAGACAGGAACAGGTTGAAAGGTCCTACAACTGTAGTCCCTGTCTGTAGATACAGTCCCGGTCTGTGGATACGACTTTACTACATTTTATAAGTTGCATTATTCAAACAGGCCTGCATGATGCATGGTGAGTTCTTTCATTTCTGGCCACTGTTTAATCCACAAATTAATCCTAAAATAGCCTGGACAACATTATTGGCACCTTATAGAATTCGTTTTGATTAATTTGATTTTAATGAGGTGAATGTTGGAAATGCACTCAGGTGCATGCAATATGAAAATCATTTAAAAGAGACTGAGAGAGGCATTTTGGAGCGCAGTGTCAGAAAAATGGGTTTCCGTCAAACGTCATGGGCTAGCAGGACAATGACCCCAAACACAATTCAAAAAGCAACCATGAAACGTTTCAAGACTCTGGGTGCCAGTTGTACTGTGTTCTGAAGAGTCCAGATCTAATTCCTATTGAAAACCTGGTGATCTGTTGGGAGAACACTTCTAATCTGGGAGAACTAGAGCAGTTCACAGAAGAATGGTGGGCCAAGCTGCCAGGAAAGATAATATTTTGGATAATGGCTGTGCTACAAAATATTGAGTCTTGAGAGACAATAATTTTGTCAATGCCATTTGTTTATTTTCTGATTTTAAAGAATATATTTGGTTGTGAATCGAAAACTGTGAGAGGGTGCTGATACCTTTGGCAACAACCTCACTATAGTGATTATGCACATGCAAACAACATGTGATGTTAAAAAGTAGTTTTTCATTTGCCAAAGCATCTTAAAGGCTTGATGCTTTTAACAGACTCAATGTACAGTTCATTTATATGAACTAGTTGGGTAGAATGGTCTGTGCCAGACACGTCATTTCCAACATAGGCGACATAGCAGACATTGTAATTATAGTAGAAAGAATTGTTAACTCTTTATTTTCTGTTGTGTTCCCTTGGTTAAATGTTTTTTCATTGTCCAGCAAACAAAAATGGGCTCCTAGTCTTGGGTCACCCCACTTTCTGCCATGTGTGTCACTGTAATTATAATGTTAGGACGTAATTGTTTTGCAACATTTTAACCTAAGTGAAGAATTACTTGTATTGAAAACCATGTTTAGTACAGAGATTAAACAAGAACCCCCCCCCCCCCAAACAAAAACAATACATCCCAAAGAAAAAAATATAATAAACAGACCTCCTCTATTTTTTACCAACCTCTTCTGCAATACATTTCCAACTGTTCCTAATCAGTTAGTTGCATTCAACTAGACACATATACATTATCTCACAAAAGTGAGTACACCCCTCACATTTTTGTAAATATTTGATTATGGGTGGGGGGGTCAGCCTATCAGTGCTCTGACTAAGGACATGGATTACTGGAACCATGTCCTGAGGTCTGATGAGACCAAGATAAACGTATCTGATGATGTCAAGCGGGAACCAGGTGAGGAGTACAAAGACAAGTGTGTCTTGCCTACAGTCAAGCATGGTGGTGGGATTGTAATGGTCTCAAGCTGCATGAGAGCTGCTGGCACTGGGGAGCTACAGTTCATTGAGGGAACCATGAATGCCAACATGTACTGTGACATACTGAAGCAGAGCATGATCCCCTCCTTTCGGAGACTGGGCCGCAGGGCAGTGTTCCAACATGATATCGACCCCAAACACACCTCCAAGACGACCACTGCCTTGCTAAAGAAGCTGAGGGTAAAGGTGATTGACTGGCCAAGCATGTCTCCAGATCTAAATCCCATTGAGCATCTGTGGGGCATCCTCAAATGGAAGGTCTCTAACATCCACCAGCTCTGTGATGTCGTCATGGAGGAGTGGAAGAGGACTCCAGTGGCAACCTGTGAAGCTCTGGTGAACTCCATGCCCAAGAGGGTTAAGGCAGTGCTGGAAAATAACGGTGGCCACACAAAATATTGACACTTTGGGCCCAATTTGGACATTTTCACTTGTACTCACTTTTGTTGCCAGCAATTTACACATTAATGGCTGTGTGTTGAGTTATTTTGAGGGGACAGCAAATTTACACTATTATACAAGCTGTACACTCACTACTTTACTACTTGTAGCAAAGTGTCATTTCTTCAGTGTTGTCACTTTGCAAAAAATCTGAGGGGTGTACTCACTTGTGAGATACTGTATGTACACGATAATGTCCCTGTTGGTGGATGATGTATTTGCATACTAAAAGATCACACCGGTGATAACTGAATGGCCCACAGGCCCCTGTGAGCATGGAGCTAGAGCCCTCTCCCCCAGGCTTGGAAGCTGAGTATCGGGCCATCTTCACCTCTGACTCCCTGGTCTTCCTCCAGGAGCTTGTCTCAACATTTGATGGAGAGGTAGACAAGGTAGGACACGGCGCTGTAACATTGTTCCAGACATGGCCCATTTGCTCCCAAATATACTGAGGATTTCTCAGCCCTATCTCCCCGATTTTAACGTTAAACTAATTCATCTGTAAACTGGCACTTCTGATTAAATGAGTGATTCATTATTCATTATGACTATTGATTCAGTTAGTCAAACACTTCGGCTGAGGGTTGGGAAACTATGAACTACTGTTAAGTGATCCCAAGTAATAGAAGGTTTATGAGTTTGCTCTAAACAGTATAGCCTTCCACCATGTTAGATCCTGAGGCTGAGAATCTCCAGGAAGACCCAGCTGGACCTGTCAGGTGACCTGCCAGGGTTTTGCATTGACACAGCCTCCGTGAGGAACGACCCCACCTGGAGAGTCCGTCCAGTCCCTCAGAGGCTGCAGAGAAGACATGTGGATGTGGGAGACCTGGCCCCCTGCGACACCGAGAGATTCCTCCAGGCTCTTAACTCTCCTGCACAGGGCCTACAGGTATATAACAGGGCCTACAGGTATTTAACAGGGCCTACAAGTATATAAGTGGGATAACAGGCATGTAACTGGGCCTACAGGTATGTTACAGGGCCTACAGGTATGTAACAGGGCCTACAGGTATGTAACAGGGCCTACAGGTATGTAACAGGGCCTACAGGTAGAGGAGTTCCAGGGATCAGATTTAGCCAATTAGCCCTGTTTGGTTATTGTCCAATGTGGTTGTGTACTTTGTCTAGGTGACTGCAAGGCCAGGGGTGTCACTTATAGGGATGCTGTGATAGAAAATTCCAAGTCTCATACATTTGAATTATTTTGGACGTGTCGCTGGACAGATGGTTTTTTTCAAATGCCCCGTTCAGCATGCTTTTATATTCTTGCAGGTTGATTTTGATGATGGAAACTGTCCAACATACCCCAACCAGATAAAAGGCATTCATAATGTCTACAGGGCGGTGCATAATCAGTTCCCCAGTAAGTTTTGGTCCCTTTGACTAACCACTGTACCATGTTGGCTCAGTCCTGGCCAGGAAGCAGGTCCTCAGTACACAGCTTCATCATCTAGATAGAAATGATCTTGACAGTTTAACTGAACTTATGGCAACTTTTTATTGAAACCTTATTCCAGCATTACACATGTATTAGTCTACTGTGTTTAAGTTCAGCCACACACAGATCTCCTGGTGTCCTGGGCAGTTCTAGTCTAGACCAGTAGATGCAAAGGTCAGGGCATTGTTGGAATCGTGGTCACGGCCTACTGACCATGCCCTGGGTATGGTGTGCAACATTACTTACACGTATGTATTTCTCAACAGACGCCCCCCAGATATCCCAGGCTCCTGTTCTAATGCTCCGCCCCAGAGCCTGGAACATGGTAGAACACAACATGATGGTACTGGGTTCTCTCACATCCATATTTATCTCAACACCTTGCTATCTACTGTGTACATCATCTGCATTTGCTGAACGCTTAGAGCCCGATGGATGCTCAGGTTATGTCTGTAATATGATTGTCATGTTGTTTCTGTGGATCAGGGTTATGGGTTCGGGGTTCGGGGTTAGGGGTTCGGGTTAGGGCCCGTAGAACACAGCGCTTATGCATTTGTATGTACCCAGGTCCAGGGTAAAGAGACGCCAGGGCCACTGTTTGATTTCGGTCTCCTGATGTTCCACTGTGCCAAGGTCCTGTTCCACAGTCAGAGTGGACCTTTTTTCTACCTCTCCAAAGTAAGGCTGTGATTGAACGCAATTGCTCTTATTGGCTTTTGGAATAGCAAATACAGTTGACAGGATTTCACTGTTTATTTACTAGAATATCTCCAATATTTCCTCTGAACCTGACCACCATCGTTGTATGTTAGGTTGAGAGCTACTTGGAGGCGAGACTCTGGAACAACATATTCCTCTGGACTGAACAGAAGGTTTGTAATACCACGACATGACCCAAGTTGTTGACTGGTATGTTTTCTAACTGCTTTTCTGATATACAGGAATTGACTGATCATCAGTACCATAGAATACTAGTGTGTGTGTGTGTGTGTGTGCGCGTGCGTGTGTGTGTGTGTGTGTGTGTGTTATATCCCGTAGCTGGGCCTTCCTGTGGGAAGCATTAAAGCCACTGTGCTAATAGAGAACGTGTTGTCAGCATTTGAGATGGAGGAGATTCTGTATGAGCTCAGGGACCACTCAGCTGGGCTCAACTGTGGCATCTGGGATTACTCAGCCTCCTTTGTCAACAAGTTGGGTGAGTGGTTCATTCACGCAGACATGTCCCATGGAAACGTCATGGTTTGCATATTCTGGCTATGTTGAGCAGTCGGCTTTCATCATTGTTCATCAGCTGTGCTTTGTTTTGTAAAAGTACTTTGTGACAACTGCTGATGTAAAAAGGGCTTTATAAATGAATTTGATTGATTGATTGATTCAAGTTTTTGACCAACAGCGTTGTCCTTTAGATTGCGAACGTTCTGCCCACACACATCTCAGTTTAGCTTTCTTATATGAAAACGAAATGCGCCCCCCCGTCTTAACATGCTAAATCTTTTTGGGCGTGAGCTGATTCATCACTGTACCGGTTCACGTAATGTAACAGGACGTTTGCACCCTTGACTCTTAGGTCACCGCGAGGCCTTCCTGCTCCCCGACCGCAGTAAGTATGTCAACATGCAGAAGCTGTTCCTACGGAGCTACATGGACCTCCTGGTTCAGACATGTCACCGCAGAGGGGCGCTGGCGACTGGCGGTATGGCGGCCCTGCTGTTGCCTGGAGACAGGGACAGTGCCCCCTATAGGGAAGCCCTTGCCAGCGTCACCAGGCAAGACGCTGTTCAACAGTCGGTGTGATCTGTCACTGGTGTCAGCATATCATTGTGTCAACGTCTTAACCCATCTACAAAACAGCTGGCTATTTTTCTCTCGATCAGTTTTTTTGTTTTTGTTTTCATGCTCACAGAACACAATTACATGATATTATGTTGTCTCTAGGCTTTAATTGCTCTTCTTCCATTACTCCCCATTCTCAAATGTCAGACTGAAGTTACTGGAGATTAAAGCTGGGGTGGATGGCTTCATGGTGTATGACCTTGGCTTGATAGAACCCATGCAGAATGTGAGTCCTGAGATTTCGTGCTTGAACAATCACGTTCAAGAGCCTCTTGGTCTTCCTCGTTATCATTCCCTCTACTCTGTCCTCATCCCTGTCCTCATCCCTGACTTCCGGGCCCCCTCTCCCCGTCTCATCCCGGTGTCCTCCACACACTCATCCAGTGTCCTTCTCTCTATCCACAGCTCTTCCAGCTGCATACTCGCCATGACAACCAGATGCACCAGCTGAGAGACGATCTCACGGTTTCCCCTGGCGACCTGCTCTCTATGCCAGTGGTTAGTAAATTTCTGTGTTTGAAGTATGTTCTGGTAAACTCCGCCCACACGCCTCCCTGGAGTACTGCTGCACCGGTCACAAACTGCCATGCACCTTCCCTTAGGGTGGAGTGACCTTGGACGGCTTGAAGTACAACATCGCTGTAGGAATCCAGTTCATAGACGCTTGGCTCACAGGTGAGAACGTCGGGCTGTCCTGACTTTTGGGGCTTCTGTTTGAATAAAACTCCATGAATTGGCTCCGTGTCTCATCCCTAGGTAAGGGACACTTCTTCTACAGGGGACAAGTGGAGGACTCGGCCACCGCAGAGATCTCCAGATCCCAGGTAGCTCCACCGGGTCACACGACACACTTCCCACTGCAGGTGGTGAATGGTCTTCCCGGGTCAACGTATCTGTGGTGTTCTGAGCCCAGGTGTGGCAGTGGATCCGCCATCGGACAGAGCTGGAGGACGACGGGAGGGCGGTGACCCGGCGTCTGGTGACGGAGTTGACCCGGGACGTCACGCGGGAGCTGAGGGAGGCCCTGCGATGTCGCACGGTCAGGTATGAGACCGCGGTCTCCAAAACAACTCGGGGACTACTTGAAACATGCCACCAATGGAGTTTTCTTCCTCTGTGACTTCCTCTCGCTGTGGTCTTCTCCCTGCAGGGAAGAACAACGGCTGACAACGGCCACCACCATGTTCCTGGAGGTGGTCAGTAAGAGGGATTTCCCGGAGTTCATCACCACCTACCTCAACCAGGACCACACGTTCCTCAGTTCACAAGACAGTGGTCACGAGGGGGGATCAACAGGGAAAATGCCCAGGCCAAAACTCTGAAGGTCCTGTCCAAACTTGTGTGGTATTTAGCATTGTACACGCTGGTGGCCTGGGTTGGGCGTTCCACGAAAATACTTTCTTATTGTAATTCTGAAAATACAACATAATCAGGAAAAAGGCCAACAGGAAATTGTTTTTTTTATTCAACTTTAGTTTTATTGATAACTCCCTGGTGTGTTAGGAGTGGTCTGTGAGAAGAATTCAGTATGATTGACAAACGCCTTTTTCAAAATAAAAAAACAAGAGGGTTTGGTGACATTGGATAAGCTTTTCTTTCACATTTGACTGAAACAGAAATAGAACCCATAAAACAAACCACCAGTAACGGTAGAAACGCTGTTGTCGTGGTGTATTATAATTTTTTTGCTTAATCACAAAGGTTTCATGGGACTTTCACATGGGTTAAAAAAAAAAGAAAAAAATAATACAGAGTGAAAAAGAAAACAGAAAAATCTGCACATTTGTCAGTCATACAGCACTCCAGGTGAGCTTTCAGCTCTGGGTCTCTGCATTTAGATCAGTCTTGTCCGGTCCCCTCCTGGAGGCCACGCCGGGACCTCTCCTGCTGCACCCCCTTGTGGCCAAGCAAAGAACTGCTCGAGCTCAGTAGCTGATCAACCGAGTGCAACGCCGCTATGCCTACCCCCGGAAACAACTGATGTCTCTTTAAAAAGTTCCTCTTCTTTTATGGCCAACGCCAGCTCACAAGTAGAACCACAATCCATCACCACCACCACAACTACTACTACAATTTATCTTTTAACTTTTGCAAACTTTTTTATTCTTTGTTGTTTTTAATATATAAATTACCTTTAAAAACGTGAGAAGCAGATGCACATACAGGAGAAACACGGGCGTGAAAGCCTGACTGTGTTAACAGCAGTCCCCCCTAACCTCTTTCCACTCTGATAAGGTTTGGTTTTTTTGTTTTTCAGTTAGAGTTGTCAACAGGGTTAAAAAAAAAAAAAATGAAAAAAAAGAAGAGTAAAATAGACATTTGTTTCTCCTCCCTCCCTCTCTGCGGCTCTCAGTCCAGGTCAGTGCACTGCAGGGGGGGGGCATTCACAAACAAAACCGTAGTCGGGGCGTTGTTAGCAGACTGGCGGCGTGCGCTGCTCCTCCTCCCTCCTCCTCCTCCTCTCCCCGCTCCTCCCTCACATGTCGTTGGCCATATCGTCGTGTTCGCCCGCTGACAGGTCTCCGTTGGCGCTGATGGTGGCGTTGTCCTCGTAGCCGGGGGGCATGAAGGCCAGGGTGTGGGGGTACAGCTTGTGGCACGCGGCCCGATACAACTCGGCCGCCTTCTGCTGCCCGTCGCCCAGGCTGCCCTCACGCAGTGCCTCCAACACGTCCGTGCAGATCTGATGGGACAGACACGACATAAGGTTCCCCGCCCAGACCAGGGTCTCACACTCACTGTTACGTGACCCGGTTTTCCCGGCTATGTGGTTTCCGGTACAGAAGAGGGACCGGTATCCGGGGCAACGCACCCAGGTTTAGAGGGGCCAAGTGATGTTTTTAGACCATGACCGAACCCCTTACACAACCTTTTCCCATAACAGTCCTGCTGCAGGCTCATTCATTATATTAAGAGGCTCAGGTGGTATTTCCCTCCCTCCCCCATCAATCAAATTTATTTATAAAGCCCTTTTTACAACAGCAGTTGTCACAAAGTGCTTTTACAGAGACACCCGGCCTTAAAGCCCAAGGAACAAACAACAGTAGTGTTGGATTTCAGTGGCTAGGAAAAACTCCCTAAGAAGGCTGAATTTTAGCAAGAAACCTAGAGAGGACCCAGGCTCAGAGGGGTGACCAGTCCTCTTCTGGCTGTGCCGGGTGAGATATTAAGAGTCCAATTGGAATAATTAATACATTTCTCTGGGCTAAATCCAGAGGCAATTTGATTTTAGACTAGGTCAGAATTATGACCAGGTGGACAAGGACAGGGACAGCAACAGGCCCCCCAAACCAGGTAATCCGCAGGTGTGGACCAGGACCTCATCTCCTCCTAAAATTTAAAACTGGAGGAGACTGAGAAAAGTTAGTAGTACATCCCTCATATCCCCCAGCACAATAATATAGCAGCGTAACACTTTGGAACTGAGACGGGGGGTCCGGTGACACTGTGGCCCTACCCGGGGAAGGCCCCGGACAGGGCCCAACAGGCAGGAAATCAATCCAACCACATTGCCAGGCATCAACCAAAGGGACACCCACCAACCGCAACCCCCCTGGATGAGGGCTGAGTAGTGCCAGCAGCGTACAGCCCAATTGCACAACAGAGAGTCAACAACAAGCCAGTGACTCTTCCCTCGAAAGGTATTGGAGGGAGGGCATCCCAGTGGCGACGAGAGCCCACCCGGCAAGACAGCAAGGGTGGACAGTATCAAGCCTTCTGGTCACCTTCACGCCCCTGGGCCAGACTGCACTTAATCATAGACCATGCTGTAGAGATGAGTTTTTAGGAGACACTTGAAAGTTTGCACTGAGTTTGCATTTCTAACCTTAATTAGCAGATCATTCCACAGTAGTGGAGCACTATGAGAGAAGGCCCTGCCACCAGCTGTTTGTTTAGGAATTCTAGTTACAATTAAAAGGCCTGCATCATGCGATCGTAGGTTACGTGTAGGTATGTATGGCTGGATCATTTCAGCAAGGTAAGTAGGAGCAAGTCCATGTATTGATTTATAGGTTAAGAGTAAAACCTTAAAATCAGCCCTAACAGGCAGCCAGTCTAAGGATTTTTCTGCATCAGTTTTTGATAGAAAGTTTCAAATTTTTGCAATGTTTCGAAGATGAAAATAAGCAACTCGAGACATATTTTATATCGACTCCCCCAAGCACCTCTGGGCTGTGCCGTGAGGCCGTTTAGACTCACCGCAATGCTTCGGCCTGTGAGGCAGTCATCCAGCGCTGTAGCCAGCTCAGACGCCATCTTGTCCGCGGACGGGTCCAGATAGAACATCATCTTAGCAGCTGCCGGGAGACCACACAAAACCTTTTCAGTCATAACTTCACACAATGTGGGGTGTGTGTGTGTGTGTGTGTGTACGTACCAGCAACGCGGTGCGGTATGGAGTTAGAGTGTTGGCTCAGATAGTTGTTGTTGTAGTTCTGGGGGTTACTCTCCCCAAACAGCCGTGAGATCTCCTGCTTCAACACAGTCTGCACTGCCTGCGGGAGGTCCTTGCTGTCCAACACTGACGAAGAAGCACAGCCAGAATGAAGACCTACTCCACTAACCCATCGGACACTTGTTGAGGCCCTGGTGCCGTAACATACCTCCTTTGAAGAAGCGGACTAAACACTGGTGAAGCCAGGGGTGGGAAGGCTCCATGGAGAACGCCCTCTTCACCGACTGCAACATCAGCAGGTACTTCTCTGAGAGGGGGAAAGCAAGAGTCACGTTGAGAAGTTTGGATTTCTCCTCAACACGAGATTCTTCTCGTCCGGTGGTCAGTCGTTACCTTTCCTGAAGTAAATCTCGAAGGCCAGAAGGTGGGTCTCAATCTTGTTCTTCACTAGGTTTTTAAGCGGGGTCAAAAACTTCACAGCCTCCTCTAGTGGATTCTCCACCTACACAGGATAGAAACGGTTAAGAAACTTATCAAAAAACTATTCATGATGTGAATTTCATTTCGCCGTTTTGCAATGCAGTAACTATGAAGGTAAAACAAACCAGAGTTGTTCCCGCACCTTTGCCAGTTTGTCCGGTATGAGCTCCTCCTTGGGTCCTCCGATCTCCTCGTCATCATCCTCTTTCTTCTTCTTCTGGTTCTTAAGTTGCTTCTCCTTCTCCGCGTTCTTCTTCTCCTCCTCCAGCTGGGCTTTCTTCTGGGCTCGTCGCTGCTTATTCCTCAGCTTCTTCAGCTCCTTGTCATTCAGGTTTTCTGCAGGGTGATCTCAGACTCAACATCCAACCAAACACAGGGAAAACCCAGGGAGCTCCAGGAGTCCCATCAGACAAGCGTTTGCACATACCGGCGTCGGCTTGGTGCTCCTTGCTGTCGTCGGTGAGGGGGTTGTCGTGGAGGCCCAGGTAGATCTGGATGGCCGTGCGGGCGGCTTTGTAGTAGAAGGGGTGCATCCGGAGCACGTCCTCCAGCTTCAGCAGGTCCACGTACGACCTCAGCGTCATCTTCCTCATGCAGTACGTGTGGAAGTCGAACTGGTCATCCGTGATCTCCACGAAATGCTGACGGGACATGGAATGGAGGCGGTGACGTGGGGGGTGGGGTGGGGGGTCAGCACAGGTTCAGCAACGGCCGGGGGGGGTTCTGAGGGATCGCGGGGGGGGGGGGGGGGGGGGGGGGGGGACCTACCCTCTCGATCTCGTGACACTTCTTGAGCGCGTCTCCAAACTTGTTCATGGACTTGTAGGCCAGGGCGCATTCCGTCTGGAACCACATGCACTGCATCTCGTTGAGATTGTCAACCGCCGACGCACCTTCCTGAAAACACAGATGGGGGGGGGGGGGGGGGGGGGTCAGCGAGGGGGAATGCACCGGCGTGCAGACACGCGCATATCTAAGACAACTGACATCTACAGTCTACACACGGGCAGGTTAATACAAACACACACCCGTGTAAACTTGGAGCACATCTCCTCCGCCTCTTTGACCAGGCCGGCCTTCAGCATGTACTTGGCACACTTGGAGTTGATGAAGCGGTCGGCGGTGTCCAGGGCCTGAGCTTCGTCCATCCACCGGGCTGCTTCCTTTATGTTCCCCGCGTGCTACGAAGAGGAGACGGGTAGAATGAGACACCTGAGCACAGGACACGGGAGACATCACACAGAGTCCGGGCCGTGGTGACGGCGGGCGTGTCACCTTGTAGATCTTGGCCTTGACGAGGAACAGTTCGATGAGCGTGGGCGTGCTCTCGATGGCAGTGTTGATGTATTCTAGGGCCAGAGTCTGCTGGCCCACGTGGTCAAAGTGCTGAGCCAAGAAGTACTGCACCCATAGGAGAGTGGTCGGGGGCTCCTCCTTGCCGTCATCTGAAACACACACCCACGTCATACACACAATTCTAATACTATTCCTATTCAACTTGGTCAACTTAAAATCTGACGGCACTCACCATTTTGATTAAACATTCGACAGCTTTTCAAACACGTCTCGTATCCAACCACTAACTCTTCAATGATCGCCACCTGAACAAAGCAGAACGGTGGGGGATTACTCAGATGTCTCCAGGGCAACCTTATCAGTGTCTGGCAGGACCTACGGAACGGCGCTGGTTCTCACGCACCTTCTCCTTGTCGTGATAGAGGGACTTCAGGGTGGTGAAGACGGGCGGACAGCCTTTACTGAAGTTCATCCTCAGATAGCGATCCAGACACTCACGGAACTTCTCGCCTGAAAGGATTAGAATAGAGGAGTGAACGGCGCTGGAGTGGGATCTGTTGGACGTTTCTCGCAGAAAGCAATCCACAAACGTTAACGTCACAGTGGCGGACATGTGTACCCGTGAGGAAGTTGAGCGGTAGCCTCCGAGGAACCAGTCCTTTGGGATACTTCACCCAGGCCTCCTCGTACAGCTTCTGCCTCTCCTCAACGCTGGCTGTGGACAGAAAATAAATAAATCAGATCTGGTCAGTAAAGTCCAGCCGGCACACTAGGAGGTAACATCAGAGGCATCGAAGAGAGGGTGCGCTGAGGTTTTCAGGGCATCGGTGGGGGTTAAAGGTCACCTGGCTTCAGTGCTTTCTCTAGACCCTGATAGTAGGCCCAGTTTTCAGGGTTCCTCTCCTGGAGTTGCCGGTAAACCTCTGTGGCTTCCTCAGAACGATCCAGTTTCAGTAGGATCTCCCCTGTATGGAAGGAAAGGCAAACATGAATAACATGCCCCACACATATCACACCTCACCTCATCACATACCCAACCCCACCTCACCCCCACGCATTTCCACCACCCTGCCTCACACCCAACCACCCACCTCTGGTCTCCTCCACGGCCAGCTTGTCACAGATCTGTTTCTCGTAGTTGGTGAGGTGCTCCAGCGCCTCCTTGAACAGACCTGCCTCTCTGAGCACCTGGTTCTGGTACAGCAGCAGCTCACTGTACTCATAGTCCACTTTGTCCGGCGACGTCTGAAACAGCAACGCTCCACCAATCAAATACACTGATGCAGGCAGACCAACCAATCAAATTCACCGCCCCACAGTGGCCGAATTGCGAACGGACAAGTTGGTTTACCGTCGTACATTTAAGCCAGCCAGTAGTCCAGCGAGTTTCATGACTAACTGCAAAAGCATTCATTTTTCATACTTCTTGTACCCACACTGACCAATCAGGTTTACTGATCCAGGGAGGGTCACAGTACCCGATTGTTGACACAGGAGCACCCAAAGGGACATATGCTGGACTAAAACGGTCACAGAGGGGTTCCACCCAAACTCGCCTGTTGTGTTTTGCGGAACTCCTCAACGATCTTGGCGGCCATCTCAAAGTCCTCCAGGAGGTGGTAAGCCACGGCGTAGCCGATCCACGAGGCCCTCTGGGCCGGACGAAGCTGTAGGAGCTGATACCGGGTCTCCTGCAGAGAGAGGGAGGGACGATGACACACACAGCCGAAACGTAACCCCCTTCCTCAAAGACGGAACGAAAGATCACGCGCACACACTCCGGGTCCCTACCCTGTAGCCCTCCAGGTCCCTCATCTGGATCTGGAGCAGCGAGAGGTCTCTGAGGATCTGCAGGTTGTCCTTGTCCCACTTCAGGGCGTTGCGGTAGCACTTGATGGCCTCGTCATACTTCTTATCGGACCGCTGCAGCAGGCCATACACGTGCCAGCCTGGGGGGTGGGGGTTAAGGAAGCAAGACAATGGACTCCCCAGGGGCACACACTAACACCGGCATAATGGCAGGACCGGTACTGATCCAACCAGGCCGACACCATCAACAGACAAGAAGGTTAGAGCCAATGGACTTCATTGTTCACACTGGTCATTTCCTGCTGGTTTTCCATAAAAATCGTAACAATTCTGCACAAATTCACGACAAATTATTTGCATCCTGCTGCAACCACTTTTTTTTCACGGATTTTAGCTCGTTTTTGTCGTCCAATGAAATCGTCCAACTTTCATTAGATGAAATAATTGCTTCAGTCTCCACAGGGGAAATTACTAAGGGACATCTGGCTAATCAATGGAAGGTGGAATTAAAATGTCAGAACATAAAGTTAAAATAAGGACAAGCTACAGGACCAAACAAGAAGGTTTGCGATTTTAGTAAAAATCAAGATGGATTTAAAATTAGATAACTATTTTATCTGTCAAAAGTTTAAATTAGACTGCTTTACAAATCCTGACTGGCTACAGACAGTCCAACCTCAATCAGAGCCAATCAATTTTTTGTTCATCTCCATTCTCTATTTGGATTACGAGGGGAATCTGAGTAAGGGCTTTTGGGATGAAACTGCGTCCTTTTTTGTAAATGTCCTCCCAACTTGGAATAGGTGGTACATATGAATGCCCACCCCTTCAGCCCTGGTATAGGATACAGACATGGCTTTTGAGGTCATTCCGAAGACCTCGTCTCACCAACTCGTACGCGTCCTCCTTCTTCCCCAGACAGTTCAAGGTCAAGCCCTTCATCGCTAGCGTCTCTGGGGAAGAGGAGAGAGGAGTTACCCTCGATTACATCCTAAACACGTAGTCACTGGCTTTAGAGCTTCAAAACCATATACCCTGCACATTTCTGAAGTGTGTCAAAAAATAAATAAAATATGTACCCGGTACTTAACCACAATGTGAACCTTGTGCACAACCATAAACTTCAATTAAGACCAAAATGCAACATTTGCCTTTGTTGCTGTGGAATTATCTAATCAATGAGTTTGTGGCTATAGAAGCTAAGGACCCTCACAGGACCACCAGACACCAAATTACCATCACTCAAGTCAAAAACAGGAAAGGATAGCTATGGTCATCCAATTCTGATATCAAACCTGGACCAGGATGTTGGTGAGTACTTTCCTTCTTTCAAGACATGTGAGATTAGCAGTTAGCTGGTGAAGCAGACCTCACCTCCATGTTCTGCGAACTTTGGGTTGGAGAGGATCTGTTTGCAGAACTTCAGTCCATTTCTGTACTGCTTGTGCTCGTAGCATCTCTGCAACAAAGGGGAGAGGTGTGTTATTGTCAATGGTCGTTGTAAAGCCTGTTCTCAAGAGTTCACACCTAAGCGCTTCCCCAAAATATCTCAGAAATATCTAAGTTTTACAGACGCTTTGAGTGTCCATAGGGTTTTGAATTCAGGCCGGCCGCCTGGCGAGTCTGCTGGCAAGCAAGCACAGCAGCACAACAACCTAACATAGTAAGGAGTGTCAACAGGTTATGTCTGAAAATCGTCTAGCCATCCCTGTATGAATGTGTGGACAGACGGGTGACGATATGTTGCGATCACTGATACAGCCTCCTGTCTGCCTGGGTCAGCAGTGTGGCCTAGCATCCTAGCGATCGGCCTGCCAAGTCCCCACACGTTGCTAATGCCTGAGAATCCCTACTGATACTGGGAGTGGGCAGAAGCTCAGAGGACCGAGGGGCATTCAGCACGGCAACTGAAACAAACATTTTCAGAACGCTGTCTCTCGAAAGTGTGTGGACCGGCACGGTAACAGGCAGCTCACGTGACTCACAATGTCACTTGTGGTACGAATACAAACCCTGTATAAACTATTTTCGGTAATGCACCTTGTTCATTTGACATTAAGCTAAAAAAAAATAATAGTTTTTACGTGTGCATATGAAAAATAATCTGTTGGCAACTAATCTGAGACTGAGTTTGTAAATACTGTTACACTGTAGGTGAACTTCTCTTCCATTTAGCTACCGACCGAGACCCTGAGCAAATGACACCACGTAATTTGCTAATAACTATAAACCTTGATGAGTACCATGCCAATAAATACTGCATAGATGTTTCAATGTTACTCTATATTTTGTCGACCAAAGTTGTGCAGTTTACCTGGCTTTATTTGGAAGCCAACTGTCTATAATTAGTCCCTGTATCTGATCTGTGTGGTTCGGCAAAGCGTGACAGCTAGCAGGCTAGGTAGTGTTAGCTTCTTTACTCTGCAATCAGTGCCTTAGGATTGTATGACTTAAACACCGAAGTTAGTAGTTAATAATATAATTGGGAACAGCATGCACACACGTTGTGCATATTAAATGTAATGCCTAGTTCCATAGACAGGTACAGGTATCATGTTGCTAAAATGCTGAGTAATGATGAAGTAAGTACCTTTGCGATTAGATGTAGAATGAGTTTACTGATCGTAGCTAGCTAGTTAGCTAAACTTAGCTACCTAGCAATAAACTATCCACTGGACAATTACATTTTGAAGCCAAATCACCAAGTACCAACTGGTACAACAGAAAATAAGCTAAATAACTAATAACGTTATTCGTTAGCTAATTAATAAAATATATCAGCCAGCAAGCCATGTTTGATATCCTCACCGAACTGCCGGTGTAAAACTGAAACCAGTAGCTAGTGCTACAAATATTTGCAAGTAAGTACATCAGGCCATTTCGAGTACTGCCTTCGTAACATGTTAGCCCATGAGCTAGCTAACGTTAATGTAGCTATGCTACAATCGTTGAGAGGGCGAACAGCACATGTCAATCAACAAGACATGATTGCGTGCAGATTTATTGCAATCAACGAAACTGGAATCAAAGCTAAAAACAGCTGCTACCTTAACATTTGTAGAGCAGCTAACGCAAGCAAACTTGCTAGCTAGTTTGCTATATTTAGCAAGTTACAGTAGTTGCTAACTAGCGGCAGCTAGCTATGTACTTACCAATATTCGCTTGAATAGAGCATTCTCCTTCGGTGGTAGAGTGATTGTGGGCATTCTGTAAACTGGCTACTCCTCTGTAGCTTCACACATGAATCAGAATGCAAGTTTCCTCTCTCTCTCTACCCTCACGGCCGCTTCTAGTCAAAACTCCCGGAGTTGTATTGCTCTCTTTCGGGCTCTTCTTTCCTCACGTGGTGACAGCCAAGGCCCCCTTCACTCCAGACCAAAATGGCCGAATACCTTCTCCTCCGGGTCAAGCCGCTTTCTGCGACTGCGTGCATGAACTGAAACATTTCTAAATAATCCATCTATCCATTTCATATATGCCATCTTTTCAGTTGTATTTTAGGTGCTTATTCTCGCCACCCATTTTAACTTTTGAGCTTTTTTATGTTCATTGTCGAAATATTGTGTTATAACTTTGATATACTAACTCTGAAATTCGAGACACTAATTTAAAATGTAAATACAGCACGTAAGTGCGATGTTTCATATTTTTGGGGAAATTTAGAGACCTGGCAGAGGGCACTGGACATAACAGCGTCCTGGATCAGAGCACGTACCAGAACCCATCATAGTTGCCCAATCTGTCGACCATCATGCCTCAGTAAGGTTGAAACAAATGGAGGGTATCAGGGTAATATTGTATGGGGTTCAATGAAAATTCAAGGAAAATCACGTTGGGACAATGAAGCAGGTTTTGAAATCTAACAATTAATCAAGGTTAAAGTTTAGATTGTCAGCTTTTATTTCAGTGATGCACATTATTGGTTTGACCATTTCGAGATGACAACACTGAGTGTAAATAGTCCAGTTCAGGACACCAACAGTTTTTGCTGGGTAATTGGCTTGACGTGTTTGTGGTTAGTGTGTTCCGTTGCATCATATTAGCAGCCTTGATTCTAAGCTTTCCTATTTTCTTTTCGAGTCAGATATTGTTGTCTCCAGGATGATGGGGACCAAAGAGGTGTGAATGTCAAGGAATTCAGAAAGCAAAAAAATCTAAATCAAACCACTGTTTGGAACCTCATTAAAAAAGAAGTAAGCCTAATTGCTGCTAGTTTACATTATGTATATTATTGCTATATTTTAATTCTAACTATGTAGATGTCGTGTGCCATGTTACAATAATTTCATTGTTCAGAATGACGCTGTGTTATTCGGTGCATTTGATAAATAAACGTTGAACTTGCTCTGTCGATCTTAATAATAAGCTTCGTAGACCAAGACATTTCAGCAGTGGATGACAGAAGAATTGTCATTATAATGAATACAAAACATTCTGACAACCCCCTCCCCCCCAATGTCTAGAATGGAAATGCATAACTTCCATCATCTTAATGTAATTAATGTTCAGCCTAATTTGTTATAGGAAATTAACCCAAACAACTAGCTGGCAGGTGATGACTTCCTGGTTTCGGCTTAGAGAATATACACATGTACGTAATGTGATTCTTAAGTTTTCAGAGCAGTTGCCTGAAGATGGATCTGCTGAATGGCCTTTTATCACTTTTTTTCATGTACAGTAACTGACGTAGACATTAAATGTAATACTCTTTCTCTGACACAGTTACAAATATTTTACTTCAAAATGTAACAGTAAAAGGTTCCAAGTTGTACTTTTAAAAACACTTTTCTGACAGAATGCCTACCAACGTATTTAATCGATTATGTTGTGATCATTTTATATTACCATGGAGCAAGACAGGGCAAATAGTCGATCACAGATCGCAACAAACCGCTTCGGATGAGAGAACACATCCTGTGGCTAAAATGACACTCAGGCGTTTATTACTACGGGTAGCAAGCGACAACAGGAGTAAGTAACTAAACATGTAATATAAATTTAATCCGTTTAATGTGTTGTTGAAAACGTTAATCCTGCGAAAAGAATCAATGCTTATCAAGCTATTTTGAGGCCTGACCTTAGCATAGCTAACGTTAGCCAATGTCAATCAGTTTCGCTAACATTGTTTTAGCAAGGTAAGTATTGCTGGTGGGCTGACTAACGAAGTATGGCGACATTGATGACATTCAGATTTAAGTAAGATTGCAATTCACTTTAAAATAGAAAGTAAACATTCATACGAGTCATATAGCTACATGAATAGCCTGCAAGATGGGTATTATTAAAGTTAGCTACTTAGCCAACTTAATGTCAGGCTGTTAATGGTCAATGTAGCCGGGAATAGTATGCAGAATAATATTTATTGAATGATTGTTTTGCAGAGATGGGGATAAAAGAGGACGCACTTGTCTTCCTAGTATTAGTGTAGCCTATTATGCAAATGATTTGACCAGCGTGTCACTTGTGGGGTCTATTATAAGTCAGCAACAAAATACACCCAATGAGTAAAGGACCTCAACCTCACATCTTTATCTGCTGAATTTTCTGTCAGTCAGTCAAATATTGATTCTTAATTCCACTCTCTTTTTACCTTGCAGTTCGAAGTCGGTCTATGTTCACGGCTAGAAAGACAGATCACAGCAATCCCAACTGGCTGGGTGTGGGTCTAGCGTTCGGGTCTTCTGCTTTGCTCTGGGGCCTGGTAATAATGGCTCATCTCTGTCTGGGGTTACACACATTAAGCTACATGACTGTGTGACTTTTGAGACTAACTTTGTTGGCCTATTGATATTAGCAACAGGTATGTATTGCACTATGCCTCTGATTGTACTTTTTTTTTTAACGTTTCTACTCTGCAGCTGTTCAAACAGCACAGCACTGATGTGCACGAGTACAAAGTGAGGAATGGCCTGGAATGAATCGCTATGACAACATGTGAGTCTTACCCTGTTTAACATTCTCTCAGTTTATACATTGCTTGTGTAATGCTTGTTGGACCTTTAAGAAATGTACTGTTCTGCTGCATAAGTACTTGTAAAGACAAATGACTGCTGACTGAATTCCGATTGGCTTATTTTTTTGATGATTACATTGCAAAAGAAAGACCTGATCTAGCCAAATGTTTTGTATTTTATTATATATATTTTGTATCGTTCTTTGCAGGACATTTGTAAGAATCTCTCCGGGTGATTGACCATGTTGATCCGAAGATGTCTTCACATTTATGTCTTCTATATTTGTATTTTGTTTGAATGTTCTGGACATGATACCTAGATAGTAATAAAGATAATACTGTATATGTTTACTTCTCTGTTTTTGTAGAAACCCATATAATCTCTTACGGCATGCTCTTCTAAAGATACAGGAGATACAGAGCTTTACGCTCACCCATGTTGGTGTACACAAATTCTCAGTTGTTGCACAATGAAAAATAACAGAGGGGTTTAATCTAAAATCCCTAACTAGGTGCATGGCCTTGGACGAGTACATACCGAAAACGGCACCATTATATTGAACATTTTAATACAGTAAATATATACATCATTGGTGTGGTGCTTCAGATCAGATGGCCATGTAGAGCCTCATGTAGTCATGGTGGACGTTAGTGTCTCATTTGTAGACAGTATAGAGCACCCTTTCAGTCCAGACAAAGCCTACCAGATAACGATGTGGAGGGGTAGAGTAGCCTGCAACCCGTGCCTCCCCGGTTGTAAACACGTCTGCAGCTTTAGATGATTTGTTCATCTGGTCAAGGGGAAGGCAGGACGCGACATCGGTGTCACTCCAAAACAGACTGCCACAAATTGTCTATGCAATTGAGACATGTTGGTGATTTATAAATCGCTGCCACTTACAGACTATTACTAGCGGAATGTGTAAATAGGCTATCTGAACCGTGTAAATAATGAAATCAATGTCTGTCTAATTCGATTTTATTTGTGCAATAAACGTACACACAGCAAATACATTATACCAAGGAGATGACACAATGATACAAATAAAATACAAGTTTAAATTAGTTTCCACGTACGGGGTTATTTAACCTTTCCTCTTTTTACGTGACGTGTGTGAGTAAAAGGGGAGGTGAAGAACCATTCCAGATAACACATCCAGTGCGGAGCGTAAGCTGAGCCTTGCATCTCACCGCCAGTTCTAGTTCAGCCATTCACTCGGTTTCTGCCCTTCCTCGCTCGGACACACGCCGCATTCCGGTAATTTTTGGATAGGGCCCGGCGATGTTTCTCTGCAGAGCGGCCTGGCAAAGATGTGGGCCTTTGGCAAGGAATTCAGTCCACCAGTTATCTAGAGATTGTAAGTATTGCATAATGTGTCAAATGATATAGAGATATTATCACACAATATACAGATCTGTTGTAAAATGGCAGCTGCATAGCCCTGTTGGTTTACATTCCTCGGTAGGATAGGCTACCTGATGTATAGGTAGCGAAATATGCATAGCCAATATTGCAGAAGAGAACATTTTGTTCTCATGTGGGTTTGCTTTGCTAAAACAGTCGCATCCCATATTGAAAGATGGCACCGGTGTGACAGGGCAGGGGAACTGAAGGTCAATTAGAATGTTGACCACTTGTGCTTCAAATCTATTTGGTTTTCAGTTTGATTATTGGAGCGTTACAGTTTAACGTCCTCGTCTGCATGTCAAAATTAACTTAAATTATCCTAAACCAAGCGTGACGATTCTTGCTATTTTGTTACGGAACGTAATTCAACGGTTACTATGCAGACTTGGCGGTAGGCTGCTGTGCCAAATGTTTTTTTTTTTTAAACATCTCCTCTCCAACCTTTAGATTACTTTAATTGACGTCGGTGACTGTTCGTTATATCGAGGACGGTTAAACGCTCTATGTGAGTTACGAACCGCACACTGCAGTGACTACACTGTAGTTACATATCGTTGTTTTTTTTTTTTTTAACACATGCGACCTTCAAAGGAACAATTGGAATATGGTTCCGGTTTGTGTACACGTGTTAAATAACGTGTTACGGTGGTCTCAACGTATAGACTGCTGACACAGCCTGGCGTCTCACATCGTGCACTTCTCTCCGCGTGAGCGCGCCCCAATGAATTTGCTTTCTCCAGAAGAACAGAATATAGTTGCACAATTCCTACGCCTCTTTCTGCCTTCATGAGTTTGAACAATAATTCGGGAAACAATATACTAGTATGTTGTTTTCACATATCTATATACTGACATGCTCAGTTTCTTAGATGGTTGACTATTTGCACATTATGCTGTCATCCCCCTGCGTTCCACTCACATTTAGTTGCATGTCTACACACTTGCTTACATGGCATTTCTCATTCAGTGCTGTAGCCCCTGGGATTTATTGTTCTTGGACAACGGCCCAAGGGCTAAGTCCGATAGCAACATGACGGCGCGCGTGCCTCGGTGCGAGTGCGTAGAACGCTGGGCCATAAGCACCCAGGCACGCGAACACAGACATGCAAACAGGTCTAGTGTCCTGCTGTCACTCACAATTCGTGGCCATTCAGGTTTCACTGGCCTCTGGTTTGTGCCAGGGGGGGGGTGAGGGGGGGTCTTTCCTCCCTTAGACCAGTACATAGGCACAAGGCAGCTATCATAACATAATCTTCTGAGATAATGACCTGCAGCCTCATGCATTCACACATCCACGCCTTTTAACCTTATGACTATTGTGAGGGTTTAACAGATTAACTGGTATAAATAACATGAGAGAATGTAATAAGGACCCACTGAATGGATTACAGGAATCTGTAATCCATTCTCACTTTATTTTGAAAGGAGATGCACTACTGTAATTATTTATAAGGTGCAACATTGTTCTGTCCTAGTAGTAGTAGTAATGATTAAGATGAAATGTAGCTTTCTCCCACTGGGCTGGATGGCTCGTTATACCCCTCATCCTGGGTAACATAATCAACTTAATTAGTTTGTTCATTAGCCGGTTCCCCTTTACGTGAAATGTATTCCTGAATCGTCCATACTTCTGCTGCTGAATTGCTAGTCTTCCTCGTTGTGTCGACTGGTAATACGCTACATGTGCCAGCAGGACTAGGTTCTGGTTTTGGGGATCCTGTTTGGTGCATAACAGGCAGTGTGAGGTCCTTTACATTCGCTCATTGTGGCCGGCTCTTGCTGTTGCTTGTAAATGGGTGGAACTGTACACTTCTTATTCACTACTTGACACGGTTGTTTTTAATTGTGCAAGCCTGTCTGCAGTGCACGCTAGGCGTGAGACTAGGTGTGTTTATGTCGGTCCACTGTCTTTGAATCGTACGGTTCTGTGCGTGCGTGTTTGTGGTGTAGTAAGTCTGTCTACAGTTGTTTTTGTGTGTGCTGTGCTTGTGTCCATGGTGAGTGTGACTGTCTGCGGACAGAAAAGGGTATTGACCTACAAAATGACTGTAAGGAAACTATTGACTCCGGTCCAAGTCTTGGCATAGTAAACAGCAGAGATTTCCCGATGATGTAATAGGTGTCAGGCAAAGCATAAAGTGAAAAAACCCCTTGTGCAAAGTATCCTAAACCTGTTGCAGGGGAAATATTTTCATACATTTTATTTGGTGCCTTTTATTACATTTCTGACTTTGGCAAATACACCATATCCAATAGATGTAATCTTTTACATAACTATTTTAAACATTATTCTTTTCACGACTCATTAGTGTGCTTTAACGTGTTGTAATTCACCCAGGATTTCAGTAAGGAAGCATTGTTGAGAATCTTTAACAGGCAACTTTAAAAATAGCTGAAGTATACCCAGAACTTCCCTACAGTAAGAGAATGTAGGTTGACAGGGGATGCATTTTGCTCTGACACTCAGGACAGAATCCATCACTTCAGAGACATCGGGAACACTTAGCATTATGCCCAACTGTAAACCAACTCCATTCTCACGAGAAAACCATAGGTTTAGTGTTGCTACTGAGAACTACGTTAATGCACACAATGCCTTTGAGAAGAGAGCTTTCTCACTCCAACATGTTGGTGTGATGTCAAACGGATATGAACCTTCACGCTCACTCCGCTCTTGTACAGCAGGCCACCTCATCATCCCCAGATCCAAGCTACGGAGCTTTGGTGATAGGGCATTTTCCAGGGTTGCTCCCCGGCTCTGGAACTCACTGCCACAATCCATCCTTGACTCTGACTCTATTAACACCTTCCGACTACGCCTTAAGCCATTTCTGTTTAAACAAGCCTTCCCATAGCCCCTTTGTTGTTGTATATTTTATTTCTCAGTGTTCTTTGTTTTGCTTGTTTTTGTAAAGCGTCTTTGGGTCATTGAAAAGCGCTATATAAATCCCATGTATTATTATTATTATTATTATTATGTCACAGGGCAGAGCTACACAGCTTACTCCATCTTTCAGTGTTTTTTGTTGTTGTTGCTGTGTCTCACGTAGACCCAACTAATCGATACAGAATTATTTTTGCCAACTATCAACGATATCGATTAGTTGTTGCAGTCCTACTTCGGACACATGATTAGCAAAGGGTTTATTATCCACTAATTGAATTTAAGCGAGACTGAGATATAGGAGACAGTTCGTTCTAAGCACTGGAGTGAAACACAGACTTTGGTTAACTCTTGAACCTTGTAAGTTGAGTCAGGACAACAGGAACACCAAACGCAACAAAAAGCCAGTGATTGTGTTTCAACAAATTCTGACGTTACGGCTTCGATGCTGTAAATCCATCCTACTGCATCCAGCCAGGGTCCATCTCATGTCCAACTAATTCAGCTCTGGAAAAAATTAAGACCACTTTTTCCTTTCCAAAAAAGTTGAAAAGGAAGGTTTTGAGTGAGGAACAGAAAGGTTCAAATTAAGAGACCACTGCAAATTTAACGCTTCTGTTCCTCAGATGGAGGAGCCTTCAATGTTTCCTCCTCGCGGACGACCACTCAAGAAGGCTCAGCTCACTGAGTTTTGCGCTGTGACCTTTATTGACCTTTTCTGTTTGTTTTGCAGTTGTGCCTCGACGACAGATGTCGTCGGTTCCCGGTGGTGCTGGCGATAACATCATCTACGCCCTGCTGTGCGGTGGAGCCTTCGCCGGAGCCATTGCCTACGTAAGTCCACGCCTCATGATTTAAGTTGAACCGTTTGAGTTCTGATGACGTCTTGGGTCATAGGTCAGATATAATACTAGATTTCCAGGCCTGTTTCACAAGCCTTTTGCAGTAGAATGTGCCGTGTTTTGTTCCGTGGCGTGGCCAATGCTGCCCTCAGGACTGTGGGAAGATAATGTTGAGGCTAATGTTGAAAATATCGCTGTTGTATTTTATTCAACAGACGTACAGCACCGTGACCACAGACCACGCCAGATTCAATGACCGTGTGGCGAATATGAAGTTTAATTCAGAGACTGAGTGGGTGCCCAAACCCTGGCCTCCTAAGAGTAAGTCTTTCCTCACCCATCATCGTACCTCACCCGTCACCATTCCTCACAACCTCAGCTGATCTGGCACGTTGTTGCGTTGTCCCATGCACACTATTCAGTCATGGTTAGCACGGTGTCTCTGTGCCAGCCCTATCTGTGTCAGAGGGAGGGAGGGAGGGAGGGAGAGACAAGCTAGGGATTGTGGGACAGGAGACCTGGATAATCCTCGCCTCCCAGGAACGTCACTTAGGGAGCGTGCACATGCTCGTAAAGCTGTAGCCGGACTAGTCAGTCTGTCATCTTTATCTGCCCTTGGAGAGATATCTTTGTTGCTGGGTTTATTTACGTAGAGACACAGAGTCATACTGATTGTGTCCCTGTAACAGAGGGTTTATAACTTCAGCAGACAGACAGGGCAGCCCAGTCAGTTCATCAGCATTGTGTGTATGCCTTGAAACAACAAGGTCCGTCATTTTGACCAGACCAACATGGACACTGGTCGGGCAGATGTTCAGTGTTTAGGGAAACCGTGGAAGCCCTGCATATCTCAAATCATCCTAAGATCTGTGTTTATCCTCTGCCCAAATCACATCCTACAACCAGAAACTACTGCCCAAGACTGTCCTGTCTGCAGTTGCTGAAACTTGCCTATTTATTGGCACTAGTGGAGGTTCAAAGGAACAGCCGCTGAGCCGGCATGAGATTAGATATCTTAGTGGCTTTTATTATCCACTCTGTAATGAATGTTTATTTTGTTGTGCTTCACCATAACAAACCCCCGTCTCTGGAGATGTTATCATTCCTGATGCACGTGGCTGTCATCCCCATAGACACTCATGCAATCTCACTCTCACGTTAAGATGTAAACGAAGCCACATGTGTAACATAACGCCATGTAGTGTGTAGTCCCTATAATCCATACTCTTCCTAGGCTACAGTCCGTCTAGTCCATACCCTGAAAATATGTAACCCGTCATTCTGTTCTGTTTCCAGGCCGAGAGGAGGAAGAGGAGGGTGAGTTCCTTTGCATGCCTCTACAGTGTGTTTAATTTGTCGCGATCACTCACTGGCAGCACGATAACTAGATTTGGAATAAGGGAACTTCGGCATGGATTTTATTGCAATTTTTTTCACTGATCACATTAAAACCTGTGTTTGTCTGTATGCACACGCACAGTCTTGGTTTTTCTTGGAACACGTTCACAAAACGTTGTCACAATTCTGAGAACCAATTTTGGGGAACGTTTGGATTTGTGGGCTCTGAATGGAATGCATTGCCTCTCTGTGACTGGGCAGAATGCTGTAACGTCAGGATTATCTACAGTACAGTAATTAGTCATGACTCCACTCATTGTAGAGTTCCTGAATCCTCATTGGTTAGTCCACACAGAGGACCAATCATTGATTATCATGCCTACTCTTGGAGGTCACCCTGTTTTGGTTAACCGCGTGAGCTGTGTAGAAGCGTGTCCTGCAAGGCTACTTTGGCCTAGCCCTGTCCCAAGAACTGTTCGCACTGATGAAAAGTTCATCCATGCCATTTTAGAGCCGCAAGCACAAGAACTTGGAAGAGTCTTGTGCTGGGCAGGGTTTGTTCTGGGTGCTGTTAGCAAAACCCATTGTGGCTAACGGATAGCGACGAAAAGCATAGCGGAGAATGTTACAGGGCTCAATTGCGTCAAAGCTTGCCAAGCTAACCTTTGCCAAGTGGGCTAGCTGATGCAAACTAGATATCTGTGTGGCTAAATAACAATACTACTGTGTCCAGAGTGAGGTCTGGAGTGATACAAACAAACCGCTGTGCTGTAAGTGAACAAGAGTTAGTCATCACAAGGAAAAAATGAAAATTGGCAGTGAGGGGGAATGTTGCATTATGTTGGTTCCCCTGTTGTCTCCTAACCAGTGTTCACAAGGAATGTAATGAGTAATTGAAAGAGCACTTGAAGGACCTTTCATTATTAATAGTTTAACTGGACTCTTCGTCATTTAGAGGTGTGGATCTGACTTCATCTGCCTTACCCTAACCTGATCCTATTGGCTGAAATTCCTGTTTATCATAACAGGAGGCTCCCAGTGTTGACCCAAATCTTTTCCTACTGGACAACCCACCCCAAAACATGTGCCCAATCCCTCCTGTCTCACACTTGACCCCTCCACCTCCCCTTTTTTTTTTTATAAATCTCTACCACAATGAGGTCAAACAGGGATGATAGGTGGTTGTCTTAGTGCAACTGATATATTCACTGTAGTCTTAAATCTCAAAATCTGAAAGACTTTTTTAATATATGTAAGTTTTTTTTATAAATATTTGTTTATATATGTGTGTATATGTATGTGTGTATATATATGAATCTCAAAATGTGTTTAAGTTTTATAGGATAGACAGCAAGGATGGAGTGTGTGATGTATTGGTGGTGGGCTGGAATCAGTACCCCCTGTTGCTGTGGCTAACATACAGTTACGATACTGCTGTAGTATTATTTTTTTAAGTCTTAAATCTCGGATGGTTTATATATCTATCTTTTTTTATTTGATTAACTTGTGTTTTTGTGGCCTCTTACAGGATGGATTAATGTTAATGGATAAATGTGTAGAAAGAAACAAGACTTCCTCAACTTTAAATAAAACCACCTGGCTTGACACTGTTTATTACTGAACTTCCAGGTACTGGTAGCTTTGGTTGGATGGTAAGATTTACCATCTTTATTCACTCATCTGCAACTCCAGACCCATCCTTACCCTCTGACCCCTGACCCTGTCACTTTAAATTAGTTCCCATCCCTTTGTAGTTTATTTGATTTTTGCATCCCTGTTTTTGTCTTTGAGTTTGCATGTGGTTCTGAAGTGAACTGTTATCTGCTGTGGTTTGCTTTGCTGGGGTTTTGCCCCGTCAGCCTGGGTCCATATGACTGGTCGAAGGTGTGTAGTGGAATGGGCATCAGATCGCGTGCGTGTGTGCGCTCAGAATAAAGAAGAACTGGCTATGAATTATTTTTTAAATTTAATATACTTTTCAGGATAAAAATAAATGCAGTTAATCTTAATATATGCTGTTAGTAGTAATTCCCATGGCCTGCTAATACGTAACAGTACATTTGCATTTTTGTTGTTGTCTTGGAATAGCATGGTTTACTGAGGCATTGTGGCTATGGTGAGCGTCAAAGAAAGAGGCTTTCCTGATATACTTTCACAACCTTTCCTCTCCTTGGTCTCAGGTGAAAAAGCGTCAGCCGGCGATGAAGGAGACGAGGCTTCGGCTGAGGTTGAAGATGCCACGGTGGAGGCAGAGGCAGCCTCTGAAGAACCTGCTATCGAAGCAGAAGCAGCAGCGGAGGAAGTTGCAACTTTTGAGACCGAGCCAACTGTCGAGGGTGTGGTAGAGGCAGAAACCGAGATTGTGGTGGGGGAGATCGCAGAGGCTGTCGCAGAGGTCGCTGCGGAGGTTGTCGAGGTGGCAGCTGAGGTAGAGGCGGCGGCAGAGGAAGTGGCCAGCGTGGCAGAGGCTGCGGAGGAGGAAGTGGCCAGCGTGGCAGAGGCTGCGGAGGAGGCAGCGGAGGAAGTGGCCAGCGTGGCAGAGGCTGCGGAGGAGGCAGCGGAGGAAGTGGCCAGCGTGGCAGAGGCTGTGGAGGAGGCAGCTGAGGCTGTAGCCGCGCCCACTCTGGCCGAGGAGGCGGTTGTCGTGGCTGAACCGGAGATCAACGGTACGGAGCCAGAGGAAGAGGCAGCCCCTGCTGAGTAACATACAGCCCCCCCCACCAGGAGGCACACACTGTCCATAACCACCAGCCTAACACACACAGAGACACACACATTATGCTAGGACAGAAACAACAGGGAGGTGTATACTGATCCCACCTGATGCTCAAACCTCTAGAGCAAAATCTCCTTAGATGTAACCCTTCTTTTCTCCAAAACCCTTTATTTATAGATTGGGTGGGTAGAGTCTGTTCAGAGGGGAGGATTTGTGACTAGCATGGATATGAATGTGAGAAGAGGGGGAACTGTGGTTTATTATGTTCTTTTCCCCCTTTCTTCACACCAGAAGCTTTAGGATGTTTGTGTGTGGATTGAGGTTTTTTAGGTGCTTCAGTCTCTGCTGGCTGTGTACAGATTCCCAGAGAGAGTAAAAGCAAAGTGAGGCACCCCCCCCCCCCCCCACCCCGAAATGGATCATAACAGCACATTGTCGCCGACCCAGTGACCCTTTATGAAGTGACATTGTCACACAGACTCTGTTGGCCTGTAGCGGTTCGCCACCAGAACCAACATGAAATGTTACCAACAACAGATTCCTTGCTCCGGTAAGGGCCTAATCACATTAGCGAGAGTGTTCGGGTAGAGGAGACATCTCTGTTTAGATAAATTCAATGTATAAACATTTTAGATACAGGGCCAGTGGAATTTGGCGAACAACACGACATGCGCAGTGCCTTTGTCCCGACCAAAATCTGATATTGCAACCAGACAAGATCAGAATCTTGGTTTCTGCAGTGGACCGGGAAACCTACAATCCGCACATCACCTCTCACTGCGCTGCAATACAAATTGGGCAACGCCATCTATTCACACTGCAGCAATTGGTGTTGGGGGGGGGGCGGGGGGGGGCCTCTTGCGAAAAGCTCACATGTTACCTTGGAAGGTAATCCGTGAGACTTTTCCAAGTTTACATTATTGAGCATAATTTTGTATCTCTATTGTTTATATTTTGTGAAAAACTCTGAGAATCTCGCAGAATGTGATTAGGCCCTAGACCTCCTGCATTCACCGCTACTCACCCTCAGCTTTCTGTTCCACTGACCTCATGTGTCAACAACCTCCAACCTCTAACCAGGCTTAGCTCTTACAAGCCCGACGAAGCGTACAAACAGCAAAAGACCTCAAGCCCTTCATTTGATTGTTGTTTTGTTTGTCATGTGTATGGCCCAGTCAATGGCCAACCAACCACTAAAACACTCAGGCTTTATTTGGGAGAAATCATATTTACAACTGTACTTTCTTTAAGCCTCTGATGCTTCTCTGCCAGATATCACCAAGTTGGTACATGCCGATGTAATGTCAAGCTTTACTCAACCCAACCCACTTTGCATCTCATGTGGCTGTGGCAGCTTTTGTTTGTAGACTACTCTCAAACCTGTGCAAGCTCTGTAATTGTACCAAAATAAATGTTTTCATTATTAGTCTGTGAACTGATACTTGGAGGGAATGACCGGGTTGGGTTAAAGCGTGAGGAACTCAGCCATCTGGTCATTCACGTTTTTGCACCTTTTAAACTAGCTAACGCCGTGATTAGTCCTGTGATTGGTCAAGGGAATTCATCGAGCCGCACAATAAAATTATTGAGAAACTGAAAAGAACCGTTCCTGTGTTTAATTTGTTTGAATTTGGTTTGCTTGCGCTAATGCACAATGCTAGTGTATTCGGTATTTTCCATCACAAGAAATGGATGAAAAGACATCACTTTTCCATAAAGTTATGTTTTAATTGCATACATATTAAACAAATCTTTTTGATTTCTAAAAGTATACTGTAACAACCGGGAAATGTCCGTTATTTAAGCTGTAGATTTGTTTTCGCCCAATGAGTTGAAAAGTGATTTACCTCAAGACTAGTACACTAATCAGGAGAGCCTCCCTATGTGGAATAAATTCAAAACAAATGTTTCAAAAACTAATTAATTATTCCATTGGTATGTGTATTCCTTTGTGATATTTGGCAGGAAGGCATTTCATTTGTGGTGACCTCTTAACAAATGGTGCACACTGTAAAATACTCTTGATGCTTCTTGAAGGTTTCGTTTTTACATTCGAGATTACTCCTGACACATTACATCGCATGCACATGATGTTGCGTGCACACCGTCTGGGGATTTCTTGTGTACACTTTCATTCCACACACTTCCTTCAACTGCGCCGCTCTCTCTAGCCTCTGTTCCGTTCAGTGTTTTTCCCCTGTGACATGGGACGCCAGCCTGTCTTTACCGTGTCTGGCACCTGTGTCCATAGCACGTCTTCCCTTTCAGCTGTAGTAGATTTAGTTAGTCTGGGATAGCATCTTAACCCATCAACAGCCACCCTATTTCATGTCGTCACTAACTGCCCTGCTGGGCGCATTGTCGCCGTATCCTGTTGGCGCCTGCGTTGGTCATGTGAGGTTTGATGCATGCAAGGGAGGAACTCCATGTTACGTGACTGTGAGTGATGTCTGGGCGCTCGGTTCTTTTTTGCAGCTCTTTCAGCAGTATCTACTTTGGATGCGACGACTGTCGCTGAAGTGGTTCTGCCTGTTGTAGGAGTCAAGGAGACTGCACTGGCTGCTGAAGAGGCCTCAGCTAAGCTTGCACCAGAAGAGGAGGTGCCAGCTGAGCTTGCACCAGAAGAAGAGGTGCCAGCTGAGATTATTCCGGTAGAGGTGGCACAAGCAGTGGATGAGGAGGTCTCAGCTGAGGTTGCACCAGTAGAGGAGGCGCAAGCTGAGGTTAAACCATTAGAGGAGATGCCAGCTGAGTTTGAATCAGTAGAGGAATTGCGAGTTGAGGCTGCAGCAGTAGAGGAGTCCTCAGTTGAGGCTGCACCAGTAGAGGAGTCCTCAGTTGAGGCTGCACCAGTAGAGGAGTCCTCAGTTGAGGCTGCATCAGTAGAGGAGACCTCAGTTGAGGCTGCATCAGTAGAGGAGACCTCAGTTGAGGCTGCATCAGTAGAGGAGACCTCAGTTGAGGCTGCATCAGTAGAGGAGACCTCAGTTGAGGCTGCATCAGTAGAGGAGACCTCAGTTGAAGCTGCATCAGTAGAGGAGAAACCAGTTGAGGCTGCACCAGTAGAGGAGAAACCAGTTGAGTCTGCACCAGTTGAGTCTGCACCAGTAGAGGAGGCACCAGTTGATGCTGCACCAGTAGAGGAGGCGCCAGTTGAGGCTGCGCCAGTTGAGGCTGCACCAGTTGAGGACGGGCCAGTAGAGGAGGCATCAGTTGAGCCCGCACCATTAGAGGAGGCGCCAGTTGAGACCGCACCAGTAGAGGAGGCGCCAGTTGAGGCCGCGTCAGTAGAGGAGGCGCCAGTTGAGGCCGCGTCAGTAGAGGAGGCGCCAGTTGAGGCCGCGTCAGTAGAGGAGGCGCCAGTAGAGGCCGCGCCAGTTGAGGCCGCGCCAGTAGAGGAGGCGCCAGTTGAGGCCGCACCAGTAGAGGAGGCGCCAGTTGAGGCTGCACCAGTAGAGGAGGCGCCAGTTGAGGCTGCACCAGTAGAGGAGGCGCCAGTTGAGGCTGCACCAGTAGAGGAGGCGCCAGTTGAGGCTGCACCAGTAGAGGAGGCGCCAGTTGAGGCCGCACCTGTAGAGGAAGCATTAGCTGAAGTTGCACCAGTAGAGGAGGCGCCAGTTGAGGCTGCACAAGCAGAGGAAGCATTATCTGAAGTTGCACCAGTAAACGAGGCCCCATTTGAGGTTGCACCTGTAGAAGAGGACTCAGCTGAGGTTGCACTAATAGAGGAGGTCTCTGCTGAGGTGGGACCAGCAGAAGAGGAAGCGCCAGCTGAGGTTGCACCTGTAGAAGAGGACTCAGCTGAGGTTGCACTAATAGAGGAGGTCTCTGCTGAGGTGGGATCAGCAGAAGAGGAAGCGCCAGCTGAGGTTGTACTAGTAGAAGACACTCCAGTAGAGGCTGCTGAGGATGTGCCAGTAGAAGATGCTGTAATAGAGGCTGCTGAGAGTGCACCAGAAGAGGAAGACTCAGATGAGATTGCAGTAGTAGAAGATGCTCTAGTAGAGCCTGTGAAGGATGCACCAGCAGAAAATGCTCTAGTGGATGATGATCCTGAAGAGGAAGCCTCAGCAGAAGATGCACTAGTAGAAGTTATTCCAGTTGAGGTACAGGTGCCCAAAAAGGAGTACATTGTAGTGGTGCTGGAGGGATCAGCCAAGACAGACAAGAGGCCCAAAGTCCTGGGGGTTGGCCCAATGACTGGCAGGATCATCCCTGCCCTGGATGACGAAGAAGCCCCTGCTGCTGAGGTAAAAGGTAATTTCACGACTAATAGCACAATCCCAAAATGGTGCAGCGTTAGAAACACTGCCTCGCTGTTCAGCTGTGTAATTGCAACCAGGAGTTGAAATCACGGTCACCAAGAATGCCGTGGGGCCTAGAATGGGTCGGTATAAATTGGATCTGCACTGTCCGGAGTAGGTAGTCATTGGTGTCAGACAAAATTACTTTGGCTTATAGTGCTTAGTTATGTTCTTGTTGTGTTTACTTCCTGGTTGAGGTGCAGAGTGATTAACAAGTAGAAAAGTTCAGCAAGATGTTCTTTAGAGTGGTGGTTCCTAACCAGGTGCTTGAAAACACTCATTACAACATCGGCATACTAGTAAAAATAATATTACGGGGTACTTCAGGGGTTTTCGGAGCAAGGCACAATTCTGTTGGTGGTACAGTAATTGAAAATGGTTGGGAAACACTGCTTTAGAGGACACTTCTTAATCTTTGACTCTCCTGAGCTTGTCGGGGGCTGCTGTGTTGATACCTTACGCACGTATTGAACTCGGGAGCAGCGAAGAAAAAAAATACAAATAAAAATAAAATAGTTCCAACCAGCTGATCCGTAGAATGTCCGATGTTTTGGGTGAGTATGACACCATGCGGATGAGTCCAGGCGAGAGGTGTCGTTACGTTGGCAGTCGTGGTTTTGTGATCAAATGTGACCCACCCACTTCTGTCTTCAGGCCAAGCGACGGCTGCTTAGGATGCAGATGCAATAGCACCAACCGACAGGTACTAAGTTCTACTACGATTGTCTCCTGAAGTCTGCATTCTTTTTGGGAGGGTTTAGGGGTTGTAGTACAATGCAATAATTATTCTCTTGGTGAATGGATGCCTACTTAAGTGCATTGCTATTTCTGCCTGCGCTGTGTCATGCAGCAGATTTGATAGTTTGTATGTTTCTCTTCTTTTTCTTCAACACAGTAGGCACCCGGAGCCCCTAGATGTTATGTTCTTGTCCTGTGGAAGAAAAGGGACGTGCCTTCCTCCTCCCCTGACACTCAAGCTTTCTCCTTGACCCCTCTACACCATTTGACCCCTAACCTCTGTCGTTGACCATGGATATTTATCTGTGGTGTTCAGATAGTGTTTTCGGATAGTGCCTGCTTTATGAAAACAAATGATCTGATTGGTCTTTCTAGATGTATGAGACCTGTTACACAAAGAGGAATGCTTCTATTGTACCACATCAGTTACAAAAATTGTTACAAATAGGCCTTACAGCCACATGGAGTTATAGTACAATATGAAAAAACGATCTTCCTTTTTAGATTTTCAAAGACAGCAAATCTCTGGGAGTTTAGAGCTGGTTTTGCACAATTTACGTTACTTAACCTAGTCAGTTTAATTTTACAGTTTACAACTTTGATATGGTCAGCCAAACGCTAATTATATATTCGGGGAATGCAAAAACAATCCCAGGATGCCATGTGTTGCATATCTAGCAACATTTTCTTACATTGGGTTATATTTGGCCTTGGAAAAAACATTCTCGGTTGGCACCAGGAGAATATAGACAATTCAGGACAATCTGACATCTTCAGTCTGGTAGTTTGTTCATGCTTAGGCTACTCCTGTAGCTCTTTATTTAAAGCTTGATAGGATATTTAAAATTTTCAAATCGCACACTGGTCATGCCATTGACCACCCCACAAGTTTACATTACCTCAGAAACCTCAAAGTAGTTTGAACCCAGTGGCGTTTGTGTTATTACCACGCAATGTTAAGCCACCAGAATTCAACCACCGGATGTTGCCGGTGCTGCGCGGGACAAAGTGTGTTGTTAGTGTGACCAGCATTTTATACTCAGGTTTTTGCCCTTTGAGCCAATTCCAATGTGAACATAATAAGTATTTAACTTTCAAACGCCTGTAAATCATTCTCGAGTCACTGGCTTCTTTTTAGGAGACGTATTAGGGCTCCCACACTACCTCCGTTTCCGCTTTTATTTTAGCCAGTGATTCACAGACCTTAAAAGTGCAGTCACACTGTTACAGTTCAGCAAACCGTCGAGTTGCAAGAATCATTGAACTAACATCGGGAAACATAACTAGCCAGTCGAGTTTACATTCAGTAATGTCTTTTCAGGCTGGACTCCGTAGCGTAGTCCATAATGTCACTGTTCAACAAGATTTCATAAGGCAGACACTTTCATCTCTTTACTTTCTCCCTCCCACTCTGCTCAGAACTACGACTATATAAAAACCGGTTGTGTTAGACAATCCATTTAACTGTGTATTGTGATAACCTGTATATGGAATAGGGGAAAGCCATGATTTCAGTAGGTTGCATGTTGTCTGAGCCTGATTAAAAAATGGGGGATGAAAGTAGAATTTCTACACAGCTTTCAGGCATGTGTGGGTGCATTAATGAATACATGATGAGTCAAGTATAGGATACTTATCTTCTTTTCAAATCTCTGACTTCTCTCACTCATAAATGTATGTTCAACTTTTATCATGACCTGTTAAAATACTTTGTGGACTAATAACACAGGGCAGGTGCAGATATATTTTTACATCTCACTTTCCCCCATTCCCTCAGTATTATATTTTATTTCTTGAAATGTTACCCGTGCTTGAATAGGTACCAAGACCGTTGATAAGAAATGAATGTTAACTTGTACCTAATTAAGGGGTGGGGTAAATAAGTCTGTATTAAAATGAGGAGGCGGATTTCGTGTGAGGTATGTATGATATGTGTATGTTGGCCTGTTCTGTCTGGTGTGTGGATGGCATCACAATGCTCACCGGACTAGTGTAGGCCAGAAACTGTGACTGTTGGTGAAATATTGTTTTCTGAAAATAAAGAGGGAATCAAAAAGGAAAATGTCGCTTTCATAGATTGCTTATCTTCAGTACTGAAACATATTTCACATTTCTGCTACTGAAAATGCATCATGGCACATCATTTTCTTCACTTTCCCTACTAGGCTGCAGAATTGGCGGACGAGATTCCAAAATACAACAAAACATTCAGCCTGATATAGGCATTCATCATTCAGTAAAAACAATCGATGTATCCATTCAGCAAATTCTATTTACAGAAACGTGTCTGAAAAAGCTTCATCGTCGAAGGTCTTCTCGCCAGGGCCACTGCTGTCAATTGGCGTGCGGAGGCACGGGCTTGGAGGTTCGTGGGTATGACGTCATCGCGGCCAATGTGTCATTCGCTAGCAGGCTGCTGGAGGTTGACCCGATTGCGTGAGCGAAGAGACGGCGCGCAGGAAAGCAGAGATCGAAACATCCTGTAAAATATGACTAACGTAAACAAATGCAATATACCGCAATTCAGTATTGTTTGTCGTTGAAAATCAACATAAGAGCACATAGCTGTTCTGCTTAAACATTGTGTTTGCTATCTAGATACAACTACCTATCTTTCAAACACTCGAGAGTATTTAAATTGAGTAGCGCGTCGACGTCGGCCTGGTCAACTTGACTAGCTTGCAGTTCGCGTTCAAAGCTAGTCCTAGCTTGATGCTATCAATCGCATGAAATCAACATAAGAAGGTAAGATTATGTATTTTTCGTGATTGTAACACAACGGTATTAGTATATCTGTGGTGTTTATCAGGAAAAGGTGGCTATTTGACAGCCAACTTCAGAGAGTTTGTGTTGCTACCTAGCCACGTTAACTTGTTAGCCGCTAACAACTTAGCTAACGTCATATTAACATTTCCTGTTGTTAGCTAACGTCTTTCTATTGTTTACATGGTTCTTATCTTTATTATTTAAAACCCTTAGAATACACATGTAACATTATCTACCACAGCATATTACATACACTTGCAGAGTCAACCGAGTTCGTTAGCAAACGTTACTGACTGGGAAGCTAGCTACTGTAGCTAACTAGAGAAAACGACTGTACTTCTAATTAGCTAGCTAGCTGCACAGGCCAGGGACTGATCAAAACGTTGTAAACATTACATTAGGAGAACTAGTACAAGTGTCTGTTAAGCGCAAACCGGCAACTATGACATAATCTGTTGTTCACAGTTTCTCAGTGGCATAGTTTGAAATGCTCTCGAAATATTAGTTTATTTTTACAAAGTTTCGTTTCTCCGGTAACTTCGAAACTTTATACAGACTTAGGCACCGTGCAGAACTGTTCATGGTCTGTGAGAAGGACTGTCAGTTCCCTTCCTGAAACCGTTTTTCCCCCACAGGAATGAGTGATGACCTCTGTTGTGGTGTCAGACGGTGGAGGGAATATGGTGGAATACATCACTGTCATGGAAGAGACTGAGCAGGTGGGAAGATAACCAATCACCAGGCCCTCACGTTTTCTTACCTATTTTGATTTATTAAAGGGTATTTTATTTATAAACCCGTTCCAACACACAAGCTTATCCAAACTTTTAAGCACTGTAGCAGCTTTCATTAATGTAATAAAATAACCAGAAAGTTAATACTGTGGAGATGACAGTGAACTTCAGGAAACTCTGCACCTTTGAGACTACGGTTTGGCTTAATTTTGAAAATACTAGGCACTGTCCCACAGTCACATGTGGGAGAATGACAACACCCTGGTCCGTTGCTGGTCACCAGCGTTGAAACGTGACCCTGAATTTGTGCCTGGTTAATTCTCCAGAGTGAGGAAAACCCCGGCGAGGATGGGGAGGTGGTGCAGGAGACGGTGGAGACTGTAATTGGGGAGGACGGGGAGGAGTATCCTGCCGTTGTGGTGGAGGAGGTGCCCAGTGCCCAAGTAGAGCAGTGCTACGCTGCCCAAGTGCTGGTCTATGACGATGGGACATACCTGATGCAGGACGTGGGAGACGAGCAGGAGGTGGTCACAGAGGTGGTGGAGACAGGTGAGGGGGCTGCTGGGAGAAGATATGGACATCTACATTTTGCAGTTATGGGTTTGGGTAGCTTTGCTGAAGAGAACGTGTACAGTTTGGATGCTTGGCGATTGCTCTGGATATAGTTAGTGCTGGTTGATTGGCTAAACTATTTGAATGTTGATTGAAGTATTTGAAAAATGTTCTCTGTTTTATTGTGGGTTCTGGGGTGGATGGATTCTGAGCGTGAAGTAATTGGTGGACCCGACAACAATACATGATGAAAGTGATGGGTGTTATTGAAGAAAAACTCAGTTGTGTTTCAGTCAGACAACAATAAGAAATGGCTCTACAACTAGCTAGGATGACTCATAGGGAAGCACAGATAAAGGCTGGCTAGTGGAGATGACGAATTGAAATAATCAAATTAAACATCTGACAAATCCAATTTGTCATGCTCCAGATCCCAAAGTGCACCTTTAAGAGTTGGCATTCTTTGCCACCTGGATTATTTAAAGGGACACTCCAGTCACATGATCACAGGATTGATGTTGCCAAGCTCCTTGAAAAACACTGTTTTATAAAAGAGACCTCACCCTGTGAGACATCAGAATTGGCTCCTGAATCACAAGTTTTGTTTTCTGTCTGTGACCATCTCAGGAATGACATCTAGTGGTGTGTGAGTGAATGAGCAGCGCCTGTTGTGAGAGTGACAGAATCCGTTGAGGTTTGAGGTGGTCTTGTCTCTCATTATAGGGTCGCATGCATAGGAAGATACAATTTTAAATAATAATTGAAAAAACACTGGATTAAAATGTGGAACCAACCGTCACTTCAACTCTTTCCTTCCCATGTCTCCCCTCTCCTGTCTTCTCCATCTCGTCTTCCTTCCCCATCTCCTGTGGTGTCATAGAGGTGTTATCACATGGGGGCATGGTGTGCTTTGATAAGACCTTCGAGGCAGCCGAGGCCCTTCTTCACATGGACTCCCCCAGCAGTTTCCATGGTGACCGCAACAACACTGGTAACTAACCTCCACCCACACATACAGACCCTCCCCCTTTCATTGGAAGAATTTGGAGTATATGAAACACGTTTGAAGTGTGACAGTTTCTAACAAAACGTTTGTTTCATGACGTTTGATATTTCATGATGCTAGAACGTCCCGCTGTTGTGTGGCTGTCAAGGTGATGAGTATTGTGTTTTCCTGTGTGCGTCTCAGTGGAGGACGTGATGATGGAGACCGTGGTGGAGGTGTCCACAGAGTGTGCGCCTGTAGAGGAAGACAGCTTCCCTATAGCCCTCGACTGTGAGCCTCCCTCTGCCAAGAAGAAGAAAGGTTGGCCTCTCGCAAAAACACACCCGTCTCGCCACCCTAGTTGGTTTCCAACCGCGAGTCGGGAGTTGATGATAAATCGTGATTGGTCGGTTTTTCTTGCAGGCGGACGGAAGCCAAAGATGCATCCACCTCAGACGGACTCCAACGGCAACCTGGACCTGGGGATCAGGAAGAGACCCAGAGAGGGAAAAGGTAACACACACACACACACGTTGTCAAGCTAGGGGTCATATTCCTCCCCTGTTCCGCCAGACTAACAGGTGTGTCCCTCCATCCTCCAGGGAGCACCACCTATCTGTGGGAGTTCCTCCTGGATCTGCTGCAGGACAAGAACACCTGTCCCAGGTACATCAAGTGGATGCAGCGGGACAAAGGCATCTTCAAACTGGTGGACTCCAAGGCTGTGTCTAAACTGTGGGGCAAACACAAGAACAAACCTGACATGAACTACGAAACCATGGGCAGGGCGCTCAGGTAAACGTCAGTCCGCAGCACTTTAGCAAACTCATCCACGCTTGTCTCTTTTGCCACAAGTGTGTACAGTAGAACATGGTGGAAGGTCTTTGTTGTGGGGCTGCTTTGCTTTCTTTGCCCCTTGGGCTGTTTTTAAGGTCAATGGCTGTTTGAGCTTTATCGTCTACTGGGGTATTTTCATCACGGTTTCTGCTGCCAGGAGGCTGTAACCTGTCTGCAAGTGGATCTTACTGCCAATGACCAATGCCCCCCCCCCCCGCCTCTTTTGCTCCACTTCATTACAGTCTCTTGATCTGAGTCAGTGTTTCTGTTAGTGAGCAAGACGTTTTAGCGCCGGATGCTGAATACTTTTTTTTTTTTATCATGGTCGGTACAGGTGCTACTTGAATTGGTGTCGGAAGGCCAGTAGGGGGTACTCTTTCTTGCGGTCTAAATATCCAACCCCAATGCCCCAGGCCAGTTAAGGGGACATGGCCCTTGGTATGCTGCTGTCTTTCGGCTGGGATTTTCAGTGGGATGTTCTGACTCTGGTGGTCACTAAATGTCACATATGCATTGATTGTTAGGGGGCGTTTATCCTGGTGTCAAGACCAAAATGTCCAGCCTGCCCCTCATACCATTGTGGCTACTTAATCATCCCCAGCTTGCAGTTGGATCATTTAATCCTCCCTCCCCCTTGCTAGGATCACCTTGTAACTATGGTAACCAGGTTGTTGCTTTAAATGAGTTTGTTTTCATCAACTAAAGTCAAGTCTAATATAACATTATTAATCGGCCCTTGAGTCATTTGAGACTTTCTCATTCCTTGTGCTTCTAAAGCATCAGAACAATCAGTTAGTCGAAAGAGCTAACGGCCGTTGAACAGAATGCTATTTTTTTTTTTCTTCTTCTGTCCTTTGGAGACCACCGTAATCAGCGCCAGAATTTAGTGAGACTCCCTGACTGATGTGTGTGTCTGGACAGGTATTACTATCAGAGAGGCATCCTGGCCAAGGTGGAGGGCCAGAGGCTGGCCTACCAGTTCAAAGACATGCCCAAGAACATCCGGGTGATTGACGACGACGGGGGGGAGGAGGGGGAGGAGGGGGATGATGGCGAGGGGGAATCCTCCGAGCACCACCAGGCCATCCAGACGATAACCCTTGACCCCGTCACCTCCAACCAGACCCAGCAGAGCTATGTGACCGTAATCCCTTCCGCGGCTGGCAACAGGTGAGGGCCGTTTGAACTAACGATAATCAGATTGTCCACAGTACTCCGCTTCGGCGAGGCTTCCTAAATAATGATGTCTCTGATTCAGGACGGTGCGTTTGGCCATGCCCATGGTCATGACCACGACGTTGGGCCAGATGACCCTCAACTCGTCCACGGTCTTCACCAGCCAGGCGCCCATCACCCTGGGCAACGCCCATGCCGGTGGACCCAAGCTGGTGATCCAGACCCTGCCGGCCATGGTGCCGGCCGGGGCCAAGAGCGGAGAGAAGATCACCATCATCACCATCCCGGCGGCCCAGCTGTCCCAGCTGACGCAGGGTGGCCTGTCGGGCCAGCTAGCCCAGCTCATACAGGCTAAACCCGTCGCCCAGATGATGCCGGCCAAACCGACCACCTACCAGGTGGTGCAGAAGCCGGCGCCTCCGCTTCTGCTGGCCAAGCCAGTGACCCTGACCCAGGCTTCCATCCAGCAGCCACCTGTAGCGACCCTCGTAGTTAAACCGCAGCCGCCCCCCTACTCTACCTCCGCCGTCACCACGCCCGGACCTACACCCTCCGTAAAGGAGGCTGTCTCGCCCCCCACGGGCCTCCCGGAGCCTGCCCCGTCCTGCCCGTCAGAGAGCGTGGAGCCCGACCAGTCCAGTCCGGAGGAGCCCGCTGCCTCTGCACAGAACCCAGTGGCCTCTGAGTCTTGAGGCGCGGTGGCCTGAGAGCTACTGACTCCGTATTGACTCCATGTTGGAAGCCTCCTTCCTTCCCAGCCACCTCTACCCGGACAGTGGAGCTGAAGGAGCGTATCTTACGGGGGCTCTGAAATGGACCGTAGCTGTGGAGCTCCTCCTTACCCAGGGAGCTCCTTCTAGATCAGAGAAGGGCGAGAGAGGGACTTCATATAAATAATACATAAACGCTTTAGAAGCTCGTTGGATCTCAAACGATGGGCAAGCCTTAGATTGTAAATTGAACCCCCGCCCCCTCCCAAAAAAAGAATAATTCAGAAACATAATTTAAAGTCTGATAAAGATGTTTTTGTGTAAATCCTTTTTGATACTCTGCAGCAGGTTATGTATGATGTATTCTAAGTTCAATACAACTGCACTTCTTTTGTCTCAGTTTGAATCTTTGTTTTGACTGGTTCCTGTCATCTCTGTATGTTGTTCTGAACCCGAACCAGCACTCAGTAGATCTCTACTGTTCTGTCCCTCAACAGTCAACGTTCTTTCGTTTTCATATTTTTAATTGTTCAGAAAAGGGAGCGAAAGGATTTTTGTCTCGGCGAAAGATGGTTTGAGATGGTGTATTCCACATTTGAATCATATGCTATTTTCTTGTACTCTCAAAGTGTATTGATGTAGATTTTACTGAAATATGTATTATAAAAAAAAAAACATGAATTGAAACATCTTGCTGTTGAGTCAGTACTTGGGGACACTGAATCTCACTCAGACTTAGACAAATATGTAAAACGCTTGTATTGTGTGCGTGCATGCGTGTGCGCACAAACATTTCACTTTAGATTTCTCACTTTTATACAGTGGGGAGAACAGGTATTTGATACGCTGCCGATTTTACAGGTTTTCCTACTTACAAAGCATGTAAAGGTCTGTAATCACATTGTATGATTTTTTTATTAATTTGCATTTTTTGCATGATATAAGTATTTGATCACCTACCAACAATTAAGAATTCCGGCTCTCACAGACCTGTTAGTTTTTCTTTAAGAAGCCCTCCTGTTCTCCACTCATTACCTGTATTAACTGCACCTGTTTGAACTCGTTACCTGTATAAAAGACATCTGTCCACACACTCAATCAAACAGACTCCAACCTCTCCACAATGACCAAGACAAGAGAGCTGTGTAAGGACATCAGGGATATAATTGTAGACCTGCACAAGGGACAGGACGACTGCACCGTATTGAGGGGAGGATGGATGGGGCCATGTATCGCGAGATCTTGGACAACAACCTCCTTCCCTCAGTAAGAGCATTGAAGATGGGTCGTGGCTGAATCTTCCAGCATGACAACGACCCGAAACACACAGCCAGGGCAACTAAGGAGTGGCTCTGTAAGAAGCATATCAAGGTCCTAGAGTGGCCTAGCCAGTCTCCAGACCTGAACCCAATAGAAAATCTTTGGAGGGAGCTGAAAGTCCGTATTGCCCAGCGACAGCCCCGAAACCTGAAGGATATGGAGGAGTGGGCCAAAATCCCTGCTGCAGAGTGTGCAAACCTGGTCAAGAACTATAGGAAGCTTTTCTGATGTATCAAATACTTATGTCATGCAATAAAATGCAAATTAATTACTTAAAAATCATACAATGTGATTTTCTGGATTTTTGTTTTAGATTCCATCACTCACAGTTGAATAGTAACAGTATGATAAAAATTACAGACTTCTACATGCTTTGTAAGTGGGAATACCTGCAAAATCAGCAGTGTATAAAATTCTTGTTCTCCCCACTGTATATTCCGTTATGGCTGTACGGTTTGGACTTCTAAACCAGGTCCTGAACTAAATTAAGAGAACCTGCAACAAGAGAAATCTCAGAAGAGTTTATCTAAAAACATAAGTTACGTTATTGGTCAAAATGTGTGTTTGTTGAAGAAAAATGTAAATGCAGCCAAAGATATGGAAGGGGTCCGCTGGACAGTTCGCGTGTAGTCTTGTTGAACTAAATATATGAGACTCCATCTGTTTGACTTATTTTTGCTTAACTTGAAGCGCAGATATGTGATGTATTGGAATGATGCTGAGGTCCTCTGAAATATCTATGCCTTAACAATGGAATTGACATTCCTCACCTGGGTTAACATTCCTCACCTGTATCTCCTATACAAGTTATTTGACTACTTAATATTCCTGAGTACCTCAAGCTGGCATATGTTTCAGCACACGCTTCTCTGATTGGTTGAGTGGGTGTGGCTTTTGAATACCTTACACACTCATCTGTTAGGTCGGGCTGGCAGACCTGACCTTCGCACCCAAGCAGGGAGAAAGAACATTTAGAAAATGTATTTTGCTTTGATACTCCGAGTGGTTAGATTATTCAGTCACTTATGATTTTGTAGAACGATCTACCATTTTACAGTCCAATTGGACTGACACAAGTTTCTGACCGAATAATGTGGCAAGCGATTGTGCCGTTCTAAATTGCAGACTGAATCATCGCTCAAGATCTGCCCAGACCCATGGCCCCTGACTTCTTTCCTTCCAACCTGCCTGTCTGCTAACTCCACACTGGTTTTCTTGTGTGGTGTATTTTTTAAATGCATTCCACTCAAGTATTGGCACCCTTCAGAAAATGTATTTAAAAGTAAACAACACAAACTGGGAGTCTTATTTTGGGCTCAAATAAGGGGAACGGTATACTTTTATTTCATTATAATCATTTCTCAAACACAAAACATTTTTATGTATATGGTCAATACTTCTTGAGTTGACTTAAGTTCAAATGCTAGTTTTCAACCAGGTGAATATATTAGCATTTTATCTGCAGCCTAGACAAATGTGATGTCTGGGACACATCAAAACTAGGCAAAGTATCAACATTTGTGAGCATGACTTGGATTTGGACAAATCTAAAACACGGTGTCAAAAGTATTTTATTTTACCATCTCTGAAAATGCCCAGTTATGTGATTCTCCAGAACCTCAAAACCAGTTTCAACAGGATAGATCCAGAGGGGATACCGTTACATCTGTGTCAATACATTATTGCAAGTGCTAGTACAAAATAAATAAAATAACTAATCTGGTGTAAATTCTGTCAAATCAAATCTCACCCCAGAAATAAACACCCAGTTCTGCCGCATCATGGCCCCCCCACGTATTCTACCATCACGTCTCCTCCTTTGTCCCAAACTGGGCCCACGGTTCCCGTGACCGACAGGCAGCCTACGTCAGCCTATGGCCATGGTCCTTGGGATCCCTGAAGTAGACGTCGCAGATCAGCGACAGGTGGTCAGAGGGGTAGTGGTACGACGGCAGGCGGTCGGGCCCGATCTGCTCCTCCGTGGGTATGTCCAGCAGGGTGTCCACGGCAAAGGCCCGGTGGGAGTACCAGATGTAGTCCAGGGTGCTACAGCTCTCGCCGGAGGGACGGATCTTCCAGGTGGTGTAGGCCGGCTCCGTCTGCCCGTCGGCGCTGAGCAGCTTGTAGGCGGAGTCCAGACCCAGGGGGGAGGAGGCAAAACGCCTGTACACGTCCTCCGATGGCTCGGCGTTGAAGTCTCCGCATATGATGACAGGAAGCCCCTCCGTCCCTCTCCCGGGCTCGTCCCTGCAGGCGGTTTCCGGGTCCGACCCGGATGGCCGCGAGGAGATGGCCCTCAGGCTGTGCAGCAAGTCGGTCCCCTGGGCGCTCCTCATCCTCTCCCAGCCACTCCGGGCCTTCAGGTGGGTCACGGCAACGCACAGCCTCTGGCCCGTCACCCGGCAACGCAGCGTCTGAACTATGGCAACCTGGTTGGTGGGCAGCATCCTGGCGGAGAGGCGCAGGTGGGAGGTGTGGAGGAGGCTGAAGCGGGCGCGGCGGAAGAAGAGGGCACAGCCGTCCGGGCCGTTGTTGCTGGCCACATCCAGGCAGGGGGACCAGGGCTTGGGCAGGAAGGTGCTCTGGTAACCCAAGCTGGCCAGGATTGGCTGGAAGGTGTCATAGTAGTGGTCCACTTCCTGTAGACACAGGATGTCGGGGCGGTAGGTGAGGATCTCCTCCAGGATCATGTATTTCCTCTCTTCCCAGTTCAAAGCTTCCTGAGGACAGCGCACAAAGCTGTCCTTACCTTCACCTAGAGCTGGACAGAGAGTGGAGGACCAGAGATTTAGCAGACAATACCAGTAGACATAACTGCATACTTCTCAGTTCTCATCCCTAACCTTTGTGAGCATCTTGGTACCTTGGCCATGGATGGCACTTTGAGGTCATGACCCGTATGGATGGTCTATTACCTTGAGCCAGGATGTTCCAGGTCATGACCCGTATGGATGGTCTATTACCTTGAGCCAGGATGTTCCAGGTCATGACCCGTATGGATGGAGTGTCCTGCTGGTTCCGGTGTCTGTGCTGTTGTGTCGGGTCCGCGGGGTAGACCAGGTCCCTGTGCGGCCGAGCCGGCCTGTTCTGGAGGGCCTTCTCACACTCCCTAAGCAGTTGGTCTGGGTCGGCCCGTTCCAGGCCTTCCTGGTCCTGGTCTGAGTCCTGGGGTTCTGGGTCTCTGAGGTAGTTCTGCTGGGCCAGGGTACCAAACAGACGGCTACTGCTACCACTGCCCATCGGACACGCTAAGGACACACAACAGATACACACGTTGGACAAACAAAACGCTGAGCACATACAAGCAAACAGCTTGAGATGTCGTAAAAACATGCCAGTCAAGGCAGTCATCCTGTTCGCTGCTGTCAAACTACCCAGCAGTCAGGGCGGCAGACATCCCTCTTAACAGGCCTGTAACCACTCACTGAGACGTGGATCACTCAAGCTGAAGGCTCATTCACACGGAATTAGACAGACAGACACTCCCTTGTGACAACTGACAGACTGACTCATCCTCTGCATTCCTTGGAAGCCATTTTATGAAAGAGCAGCTTGGAGCAGGATGGATGAGTCAACAGACTTGAGTAGACAGACAGAGAGGAACAAAAGAGACAGCTGTGGTCTTACCCATCACCTGCATCTGTCCACTGTGTCTGAGTGGTTTATCCAGGAACTCTCCCCTGCTGCCTTGTCTAGCTTCATGTCTTACTGGGAAAAACAGCTCTACTCTCCAGCTTGCGTTCCTGGCTATGCTGAGGACTTCCTCCCTGTGGTTCTCCTTTTTCTGTTTCAGAGCCTCCTCCTCCCTTAACCAATTCATTGATAATTTGACATCTCTAAATCAACACCCAGGAATACTGTTTATACTGTTTAAAGTATAGAGTATTTGTTTGCTACCTTCTGCTTGCTGCCAGTATGTCTGCCATTTGCATCCTTTAGTTTGTATTTCTTCTGACTGGTGTGATAAAGTCAACAATCTAAAAAAAAAGCATCTCCTGAATGTAGTCCAGGCTATGTTATTAACTGAACATAGTTTATCTGACTCATATGCGGTTACTCACGTAAAACCCGTAGAATCTATGGGGAAGTACTGCACTCACGGCCCACCACCTTCTCAAATCCTTCCTTCTGACTGAGGCTTCACACAGAGTCCACGCTGTCTCCATGGAGCCACACAGAGCACTCTTTCATTCTGTCTCTTGCTTCTCTTCTCAGTTTCTCACTCTCCTCTTTCTCTCTTTCCAAGGGTTCTAGTGGATTTAGATTATTTCTCCTGGGCGAGATTTCCTCTTTAAAGTGTGATGACGTGGAAGAATGTTCCGGAGCACGCGGATATGTGTGGACAACTCTGTTGGAGAGAGACTGGACTGCTCTCTCTCTCTCTCTCTCTCTCTCTCTTTCTCTGTGTGTGTGTGGGTGTTTGTGTGTGCACGTGTGCGTGTACGTGGTTGGGGGAGTTCTGCCAGCCACCGAGCATTCCTGAATAGACCAGTGTCTGCCCCACGCTCTTTATCTCTCCACGCTGCTCACCTGGCTTCCACAATAGCTTACTATATAACTGTCCGGTGAAGGTCACACACAGACATAATAGTAATTAATTAAGAAGAGCAGCATGTCCTTGGTTAATCTGTGTGACAGAGTCAGCTGAGGGGAATCTAACTCAATAAGGTGTGTCTGACTACTCCTCACAGAACACTTACACATTGGAATGTCTCGGACGTCCAAACCCTCGAGTAGTGACCTGGCGCATTTATGACCTACATGTATGTACAATGTTCACATTGTATGTGGCACCTGACAGTTGGAGTTTCCGAAACATAACTAGTCTGCCTGGGAACACCAGGGCAGAGAACACTGTTTCAGACTAATGTCAATAAAACAGATGCTCTGTATTGACCGCTGGCTAGGTCCATCTACAGACCCACATTTCATTTTGAGACCAGAATCTCTCGTTAGGAACATCAGTAAAATCAGGTCTGCCTGGGGTAATCACACAACTTCTCCAGGGAATTATTCAGTGAAGGGTGGGAGCGTGGAAGAGAGTTGACAGCGAGGTCCTGTGAAGATCACATGTAGATTTACTGTGGCTGGGTTAAACATTCAGGGCTTGAGAGGCCGCCAGGAAACTAACCCTGAAATAGCCGTCCTAACGCTGCCTATCAATCAATCAAATTGTTTTATAAAGCCCTTTTTACAGCAGTTGTCACAAAGTGCTTTTACAAAATACCTGTCTTAATCTGCAACACAACCAGGAGGACTTTGGACAGGGACAGCAATGAGTCTTTCGAGCCGGGTACTCGAAATGGATGGGAGGGACACTACAAATGAGGCTTGCCTTTTTCTTGAGGCTTGCATATACAAAGTTACGCAACACTAAAACCATTAAAACAGGCAGTTCTCAATTAGGGAAAAATCTAATAATGCTATTTTAGTTTCCACTATTAGATAATAGTTAAATCTGCTGGTGGAATTAAACCAATAGAAACGTCTTCCTCTGATTATTTAACATTAGGTAATGACTAAAGCTAGCTGTGAAACACTCAGCTGTACTGAAGTAAAGAATAGGTCGGTGTGCAGTTAGTGGTCAAGATAAGACCGGTATTTTACTGACCCGACAGAACCTAAACTAACGTTCCCTTCTCTGATCCTAATCTGTGCTTCATCTCTCAACCTCAGCATTCAACTTTCAACCTTTGGCTTTCAATCTCTGACTGTAATGAATCAGCAGACCTGCTGAGACAGAACAGCTAAAAGGCCAGGGAACGTGGACTCCCTTCAGCTGCCAAGGTGCTCAGCTAGGCCACTCAGGGACATGGTTGTGTACTAGTAGAAAATCTTAGTCAACATAAGTAGACTGGTGGGGTGCCGTGCAGAACCAGGTCTGAGCTCCGAAAATCCATCAAAGGGACCAAAAGACAATATGGTCTTGAGTCTTCGGTTGGTCCAGTGGTCTATGGCACACAAACGACTGCTGCATGGGTTCGCGTCAGGTCAACTGCTCTTTCAGCAAATGGTCTACGCCGTCTTTCCACACATTCTGGTCAAATGAAAAGAAAGAAAAAAAACGTGTATCGGCTCAAACTAGAATAAATGGTTGACAGTCCAGATTCACAAAGCATGTGATGCCTCCTTCCCAGACAAATGTGACACATTCTACCCTGGCTTCAAGCCCTGCCCACCATACTGCGCTCTGCATTATCTGGTGCTCTTGCTCCACTAGGCAGATACGAAAGACAGTCTCAACGGACTCCAGCAGGTTTTCAGACAACACCACGATTGTGGGCCTGGCGAGGAGGTAACCAAACTGCCATTGTTGTGCCAGGACAACAACCCCTTTTTCAAGTTCAGGTGGAAACATGCAACTGCAACAGTTAAAACTGAGTCAGCGGTTTTAACTTTCTTGGCATCCACATATCAGAGAACTGAAACTTTGCCGATATTGTCAAGAGGGCACAACAGCAACTCCACTACCTAAAACGACTAAATAGGTTTGATGTGCCACCCTTGGTCCAGTCTGAATATTACAACTGCACGGAGAGCCTACTGACTGGCTGTGTTACTGCCTGGCGCGTGAACTTCACTGCACGCCACCGAAGCTGTGCCTGGCAATGGCCTGCAGTCTTTTCAAGGGCCGAACACACCAGCCACTCACTCTTCATTTACTTACTTCAACTAAACCCAGCACACCCACCAACGGACACACCCACCAACGGACACACCCACCAACGGACACACCCACCAACGGACACACCCACCAACGGACACACCCACCAACGGACACACCCACCAACGGACACACCCACCAACGGACATTCGTGCCACACATCACAAATGCTTTTCGTAATACTTACTACTGCAAAATATCAATCTCCCTCACTTGCCTACATGTGTAAATAATGGAAATACTGCCCACAGACACAATCACTACTCAAATTTAGTAATCTAGACCACCTGATTTATTTAGCATTTTTTCCCCCACAATTATGTTAAGAAGCTAATATTAATTTGGAATCTCCCAAAAAGGGATGGAATTTGTGATTTTAAGGGTGTGACCGCTGGGCCTTCAGGGGGTGTCTAATTTGCTGGGGCACAGAGGTAACGGACACAGATATTTAGGCCATCAAGCAAAACAGGCAATTGTTTCAGGATCCGGAAATGTTTGTAGTGTATATTTGTTCACGGTTTAAATTATTTATGAGGTTCTGTTTGATGTTTTGTCATCATGCAATTTAACATCTTAGACCATTGTCCATGTCAGTGATAAGGAGAATTGGTTCTCCCATGACTTACCTGGTTAAATAACAGTAAATATTCTCCTAATTAATTTAACTGTAAAGAATAACACGGGCAATCACTGCAGAAGAGCGATTCATTAATGTTTGTGTGTGGTCACATGTCTTAGTGACTAAGAATTAATAAGTGACAAACAGGCCTACCAACCTCTCCTCCAACCCCCATTTACATTTAGTCATTTAGCAGGAGCTCTTATCAGGAGCAACTTACAGGAGCGCAAACAATATTCACACTGTGTCTGTTTAAAATAGAATGGCAATGGAAGCAACATTAATCAAATATACTGTGTATTTTGTTAGCCAGAGTAAACTTGATAGCCAGAAAACAGCTGCTAACACGTTAGCTAACCTAGATTATAACGTTACTGTCAAAGCACAAGTTGGATATGGTTGAATCTTGCTAGATATTTACAAGCTATGAAGGTAACATTAGTGATCTAACATTAGCTTATAGTTTGCTTACATTCTTATTTCAACCTTTTCTAAACAATGAAATGTATCATCCAGCCCCTTTAAAATCATGGGGTTTGGGTTTGACAAATCGCCCCGACCTAATATTGTTGATTTTTTTTTTATCAGTGGACGGCGTGCGGTTTTATTGTAGGCTGACTGACAATCTTTCCAGATTTGATAGGAGGTGGTGGCTCCTGTCAAATCTGTGTAATGTGACAAGTTCTAGATTTTAAATGTTATGTTAACCTTGTTCCGTGTAGTGTGGGATGGGGTCATCATATATCTTACATGTTGTACGTAACCTACCACATTATACATGTCTGATTTAAGATCTGATGGTTCGTACCAGACGTACTCAGTTAAAATAATTCTGGTCAAACTGGTGAAAGACTTCCATCCGAATCCAATCAAGAAGGAAAAGCCTCGATGTTCTTGAAACTGGTGTCAATATTGCTTAATGGTTTAGAGATAAGCCACACTTCAACAGAACACAACAATACAATGTCGGTTATTAGCCTATAGAATTGTACACTTGCTACATGGTTTAAATATGTTTTAACAGAGGGCTTAAGAATAATGCCCAAACTCTGGGAAAGCCTACCTGGTTTACAGCTCGCCAAACGGGGCGACGAGCAGCGGGATTTCTCTTGTGGCTCGCGTTTTCTGCCGTCTGGTCCTGCTATGTGACAGGACGGTGAGGCCGGAAGGGAGAATCTCTTCGGATGTGTCTCCTTATTAAGCGAGAAGCGACAAACCGCCGCCAAGTCTCGGTGAAAAACCGAACAACGACGAGCCGGATACATGCTTCGCGCCGGTTCTGGTACACCAGTGAGGCCAAATTTAAGAACTGTACAGCTTTCCTTCAGTTTCTACACTCGACAATCCTGGCCATGTTTATCCATCTATATACAAATAACAAGAGAGTTCTAAAGACACAAATAATTAAGATACTGTGACTTTGTCTCACGTTTGTTTCTTTAACAAAGTTACCGGCAAACGTGTCATCATGCTTCTCAGGGGCTCCTTGAACTAATGTTTCCAGGGGGAATAATTAAATGGTATGATCTCAAAACGTTAAAAACAAAGGCAGAAAATAAATAGTCGAAACCGGTATACTTGTATTTCACAATCGGCTATAGCCTACCCTTAATCATGTCACATTTTTAATTATACTGAAGGGTTTAAAGCAACTTTCCTAAAAAGAACCCCACTCATTTAAACAGCCAATGGACTGATCTGCACTAAGGTAAGGTTTTCAAGTTGTCACGGGAAGTGGGCGGGATTAACAGAACGACATTGGGTGTGCTCTCAGCTCTGAACTAATCAGAGGCCAGTGCGCGTGTTGGAAAAAAAGAATCATGACGCAAATCTGTCCAATAAAAGCCCCACCTCCCCTTTCATCTCCAAGTGCACACGCAATGTTCTTTAGTATTATGTCACCAAAGAAAGGACGTTTTGTAAGAGCTTTCTCAAAACAGCCTTACCCAGAACAAGATATTATTGTATGACAAAATTGTTAAATAAACAATACCGATGGCCTAGAAAAGATAAGGTAAGCCTAGTGAAAATAATATTACGTAGGTATATTAAGATTCAGGAACATATGCCCCTAATGATACACACGCCAGACAATAAAGCATTGCAGCAAAATATGTCCTGTGGACATGCGCTGCTGACATTCTGACGATGTTGTTACCACTCATTTTGATTTAGGGTGGTTTTAAAAAGCGTCGGTTTTATAGGTTTAAATAGGGTCGCTTGAAAACAAGAAACCAGGCAAGCCTAGTTCAGCCGGGCCGCTGTAGAAAATATCGCCGCCTCGAAATTCGGACCCGGGTCGCCCTCGTAAGTAGTTGAGTCGTTAACCACCGCCCCACAGATATGTCAGTATAATAGTTAATTGGCCATTCGCGAATGACATTGATACAGTTAAACTGACTATCGTTTTTTATTATGTATTGCGTTTGCCACTGACCGTTTGAACCGCGTATTAACCAGTAATAAGCTTTACCGGTATCTACTAACTTACTGTCCGCTTATTTAACCAGTAATAAGCTTTACCGGTATCTACTAACTTACTGTCCGCTTATTTAACCACTACACTATTTAACATGGAGTCGGTCAGTCAGTCTGGCACTCAGTCAGTCAGTCAGTAAGAGACATTCGCTCTTCGCTCTTACGCGGTCCGGTAAAAAACAGTGAACTTAAGAAACAAAAGGAACAATATTTTAGATTATTTGAATGCCCTTTTAGAATGATAATTTTAAGTGGCGCTTTGTAGAATCCTGCTTCAAACGTTTACAAAAGGTACGTTTTTAATTTTAAACAATGATACGGCTTCCCTTACCAAATGAGACGGGAATAATAATAGTTCATATATTGTTTGTGTGTGTGTTTATTACCCTTATCTCTAGTCTTCTGTCACATAAACTAATGCAACTTGTGATAGAAAAACAACTACAAAACTAAACCTTTTAATATTGTGGAAGTTACATATTCTGTTAAAATAATGCATATTAATTGCTTATGTATGGGTAAGGGCTGCACTGATGAAAAACTAGAGATTTCATCACTTGAGTTTGAAGTTTTGATGGGCCATTTTTGGGTTGATCTACTAAAAAAGAAAATGTTGTCATTGCTAGCTACTGCTGAAATGACATCCTGGCTGTAGCTAAATAGTAAGGCAACCTCGGTAACAATGTTGAATTAGGGATTGTAAAATTAGTCTTTCAATAATCATATATGTTTATGGTGGTATATGTTTATGACCTGTGTCCCCGGTTATATAAACAAATGCAATGTAAACAATTGAGACTGAGAAAGAACAGACTGACTGTGATCCCCTGGCACTGAACTATTGCAGCGTAAAAAACTAGCGTCTGAGACAGGAGGGTCTGGAGACAGTGTTGCCCCATTCATAACCCCTGACCCCGTCCATAACCCCTGACCCAGTCCATAACCCCTGTCCCCCGTCCATAATCCCTGATCACCCACGTTTCAGTGGGGAATATCTCAGGCACTTTTTAAATCGAAACAAATGGCCCCTTCAATATGTGCTGTAAAAATGTCCTTCCATTTTGTCCTGACATTTGTTGACACAAGTACTACTGGATGGTGACGTTGCAAAAACTCATCTAATGTTATTACATAACCCACAAGGGTATGGACTCTTCAGCAGGCAAAGTTTACTCTAAGTTAATTATTATCAGTGTGATCTGTTTACCTGCCTACCACCAGGCTGGGGTTTTGCAATGGAGCGATCCTGGCCTGAAATGTCTGCATCCAAAGAAATTCAATTTTCTTATGTTGACAAAGTTAAAACACCCCTGCCTTCACCATCAAAGGTGAACCAAAACAGGTCCAAATGATTAGAAAAATAATTTCATAGCAATTTGGTAGGGTCCAGCCTCCCCTAAAGATTAGAAATGTAGTCTTGTTTGGACTTAAACGTATAGGTGTGTATTAACACATCATGACTAGATTAAAATATCTGACAGAGGCCCTCAGAAGAAATAGTATTGATGCTCATGAGTCAGTGTAATCTGAAGTCAGGCAGATGGAGAAATACAAGTCTAAGAATATATCTCAATACTATTGAAATGCTGTGGCGGGGACTATTGAAATGCTGTGGCGGGGACTATTGAAATGCTGTAGTGGGGACTATTGAAATGCTGTGGCGGGGACTATTGAAATGCTGTGGCGAGGACTATTGAAATGATGTGGAGGGGACTATTGAAATTCTGTGGCGGGGACTATTGAAATGCTGTGGCGGGGACTATTGAAATGATGTGGCGGGGACTATTGAAATGCTGTGGCGGGGACTATTGAAATGCTGTGGCGGGGACTATTGAAATGCTATGGCGGGGACTATTGAAATGCTGTGGCGGGGACTATTGAAATGCTATGGCGGGGACTATTGAAATGCTGTGGCGGGGACTATAGAAATGCTGTGGGGGGACTATTGAAATGATGCGGCGGGGACTATTGAAATGATGTGGCGGGGACTATTGAAATTATGTGGCGGGGACAATTGAAATGCTGTGGCGGTGACTATTGAAATGCTGTGGCGGTGACTATTGAAATGATGTGATGGAGACTATTGAAATGATGTTGCGGGGACTATTGAAATGCTGTGGCGGGGACTATTGAAATGCTGTGGCGGGGACTATTGAAATGATGTGGGGGGACTATTGAAATGATGTGGCGGGGACTATTGAAATGATGCGGCGGGGACTATTGAAATGATGTGTTGGGGACTATTGAAATGCTGTGGCAATTTGTGCATGCAAGACCGTATAGGACTGTTACATCTTTAAGGCCCATAAGTGCAGAAACCCCACATTTTTAAAGATGACCAAAAATAGTTCCACTGCCACCACCTCTCTTGTCTTTTTAGACTTGGTTTTTTATGTTTGTTATTTGTATGATCTCCTGATTGGCTGAGTAGCTTGGGCAGTACTGAGTCGTGGCAGAATGTCTCTGTTTTAATATCAAGAGCCACACATCCACTAGTAGCCTGCCTGGCATAACATTATAACCAGCCTGATAATAGGGTGAGCTGCTTTCCAGTTATAGGCTATTCATTTCTCAAAACTCTGAATAGACTAAGTTGGGTTGTTATATTGCATTGTGGCGGCCATACATCCCAGGAGATCATTCTTGATGGTTTTGAAGGTGCCTTTAAACACTGTTTCTAAGTGGTATTTCTTCATTGCATTGTCTGCTGATGCCACAAAATAAACAAATCCCATAAATAGCCCATAAATAGGGTTTCTTAGATTGTTTGGTTGTGCCTCCTAAGTACCAGCTCCGCAGAACTGACAGTCAATTTGCCTAATAATATGTGCAATTCCTGTCAACGTCCAAGTTGTGTTCATGAATACTAGAATGGAAGCCTTTGTCAAGCTGTGTTGCTGTGTTAGTTTCTCCAGTGGTACTCCTTTTTATAATGCATGGCTAGATTGAGAGAGCACTTTGGGACTGCTGACATAAAAACTGCTTCACAAAATACATTTGATTTGAATGATTAAATATTATGGGAGTAAGCCTAAAGTAGCCCAAAAATTTTTTTTATCACATCAATATTTCATAGACCCAATGTGTCCTAAAGTAGAAAATGATGGACCATGTTCTGACTAAAGAATGGGGAATGGGGAGTGTTGGTGAACTGCGATCTTCAGGTCCCCCCACAATTCAGTGGGGTTCGTTGTGCCACTCAACAAAGCCAGGGGTATAGGAAGTGTTTCATATTGCAGGGGAGCACATTTTATGTTTTTGCAAGTTGTTCTTGTCATTTAGATTGGACCAGTTTACCTGCTTCTTACATTGTGCGAATATGTCCCTCCTCTCTCTGCTGGCTCCTATCGCATAGCCACTCTAACATTATCTTGGCGGTGGGCTTTGGGTCACTGTCGTGTTGAAAGAGGACTCTTTGCAGTCTGAGATCCTGTGCAATCTGGATCAGGTTTTCAAGGACCTACAAGTATTTTGCTCTGTTCATCCTTCCCCTAAACTTGACACGCTTCTCATTCCCTACCCCTGAGAAACATCCTCATAGCATGATGCTTCCGCCACCATGCTTCACTGTAGGGATTGGTATTAGCCAGGTGATGACCAGTACCTAGTATCCGCCGGACCTAGTGCTTGGCATTCAGGCCTAATAGTTAGATTTTTGTTTAATCAGACAAGCAAATCCTCTGTTAGGGTGGCCATTGGTTCTTGGGCACCGCCCTGACCAATCTGCAGTTTGGTCAGGGCAAAGGGTCTGAGTATTTATGTACATGAGATACTTCATGTTTTAATTTCCATTAAATTGGCACAGATTTCTGGAGAATAGTTTTGTGCTTTGTAATTATGTAATTGTGTGTCTAGAACACAACAAAATTTGAAGGGATCATGAAAGTCAAGGGCCCTGAATATTTTCCAGAGGCACTGTGGTGTTCATACGTAAATTACATTTTAAAATCTTTGGCAAGACTCTGTTCAGCCATGATCCTCATCTACATTTAATTCTGCATTCTTATCCAAAGCAAAGCACAGTCCCTACATTTTAATACTGGCCCTGTTGGGAATCAAACCCCCAACCCTTGCATTAAACACAACACTCTGCAAACTCCACTGGCCCCATTGCCTTTCCAGAGCCTGAAGAATTTTGATAAGAATAATGGAAAATATCCAGGTGTGCCAAGCTTTTTGAGACTTACCTGTGAAGATTCACATATATTATCACTGTCAAGGGGGTTTCTAACATGTATTGACTCAGATGTGTGTGTATAAGTGTGTGCACAAGTGTGTGGGTGTGTGTGCGCGACCGAATGAAGAAATTTCCTTTTCTCTTTGTTTTCGACACAGGACAGCTGTTGGCAAAACTGATTACATCTTAAACGGCCTTTTTAAAGTGGGACAATGGCTCTGTGGGAACAGTCTGGCACAAAGAGACAGAGATAATTGAAATATATAAATAAAGAGAGGACAATTTTCCCAGTGATAGTATTTCTGTTTCTCCTTTCAGCCTATGAAACAGGTTTATTAAACAATGAATTTGGAAAAACATGGGTTACAAAGAAGAACTAAGATATGCACTAGCAACCATCCCCCTCCCCACACACACACAAACTCATAAACACGTTTGCAGGCATAATCATGACAGACCGTTTGTTGAGTATGTTTATCTGTCTTTATCCATAACTTGACTATAGCATGGAGAAAACTCCTTTTAACTGATATTAACAACTAAAATAAGAGCATTAAATGAGATTCATAACCCAGTCTCCACATTCCTTTTCCTCAATCACTGGATGATCAGGCAAAGCTCTCCCCAGCAGGCTAACAGCTTACAGTACCTGAGCAGAGCAGAGATTTAGGTAATTAGTGTCTTCCTGAATCCTTTCTGGGAGGGATTGCTGTTGCGCTGAGCAGGAGAACAAAAAGACTCAGGTGGCGTTCTACAGATCCTTGCCCCTAACGAGCACGCTCCCCAGTGGTGGCTCTGAACAGGGAAACCTGCTATCTACAACAATTTTGCTAAGCAGTTGAACATGAAGAATGTGTTACTTCTGAAAGGAGAGATTATGGTTCAGCCACTCAACACTAATTATTACTTCTCCGGTTTGACACGAAAAAAAGCGCATTCATTCCTCTTCTTCCGTTCCCAGAAATAAGAGTCTAGAGAGGAAGGGATGCAGAGACTAAAGGAGCTCATTTATCTTCATGAGGAGACTGTGCGCTTAGGTACAGAGCTAAACACTCACATATTTAATTTACATTTTATTCATTTAGCAAGCTTACAGTTAGTGCATTCATCTCAGGGTGGTCTGGTGGGACAAGCACATAACTCATTCACAGTATGTGCTTTACCTTAATACAGTAGCTATCGGCATAGTCAGTGCTAGTAAGAATAAAATGGAAGTGGTAAACGCTAATGTTACATTTTGGGAGGGTGTGGGACCGTATGCTGCGTCTGTGGGCTTTGTCATCCTTACCAATCCACTACATTGAAACATTCCTAAACTTATTGTTGGATACTCCCAGACATGTAAACCTCCCAGCTGCCCCCTCCACCTATTCACTACCCAGGACTCTAACAATCAATGGCCTGTTCTTTTGTTTTGTTGATGTCGAGTGTGAGGTAGTTGTTTTCATGAACCTGGTTAACACCTATTTAACACCTGAGAAGATGACGGGCACGTTGTCACCTGAGCACTTCGGGTGCTTCTCCGGTCGCCGGTGTGTTTGTGGAACAGCCCTGGGAAGAGGACAGTTCCTTGAGTTGAACCGGCAGATTTACACAGCATATGAGACGCTGTGTTGCTCTACCTTTACACGTTGGCCGCTGCCAAGCAATAAGTAAATCACCCACGAGACTATGCTTTGATCTACCTGTGGGAGAGTTTATCGCAGAGAAGGAGGAACTGAATTCAGTTCAATTCTAAGTTGGGTTTTCTCAGTCAGTACAGGAAGTACAGTCGTTGTTATGTTCTGAATGTTGGCGTGAGATGGGTTTTAAAGCATGTCTAAAACAACTCGGTGCATAGTCAACCTGGAACATTTAAAGTGTTTCGATTTTGGTCTGATAGAGGTGGCAGTATGAGAAAGAAAAAAAAGGCCTACGAACGATTTCTAAAGTTGTGGTTTGCTTTCATTGTGAACACCTAATTTAACAAGGGAAAGATTCAGCTTTATAAATGCTAAAATTTAAATGGTCGACAGGCTGTAGCCTTCAGAAGGATGGCTCCTGACCTCCAGTCCTACTGAGTGGGTATGAACGACCCTCTCTGACCTGCTAAACGTTGGAGAATTTCCTCATGATTTCACAGGCCGTCGCTTTGGACGTGCTGATGAAGCAAAAAAGGCTTATAATGTTTGAGTATGTGTGCATGTTTTATGAAAGGCTGTGTGTTATGGTTTTTGTGTGTGTTGATGCCTCACAAAACGATCTTTGTAATTTTTGAATCCTATTTGAATGTACATTTGATCTGTGGATTCAAATGTATCATCTCTAATGCGTGCACACTCATGTATGGGCAGGATATGGCCACCGGCCATCTATTGACTTGCCCCCTTGTCGAACACCAACCTCCTGGTCCATTAACCACAACAGGGCCCTCAGTCATTTAAATGGAGTTTTAGTGGACTGTCCATTTACAGACCTATACACATTGGAGGGAAAGCTGATTTTACTTAGAAACGGTGATAAAGAACGATGAAGGATAAGCCTAAGTCACTAAATCTGGTAAACCAAAAACGGACTTATAGCTTAAACTATTGGGAGAGGAGCATGCCGTTTGGATTGGAGGTATGATTGGAGGGGAGGAGCTTGCCGTTTGGATTGGAGTTATGATTGGAGGGGAGGAGCTTGCCGTTTGGATTGGAGGTATGATTGGAGGGGAGGAGCTTGCCGTTTGGATTGGAGGTATGATTGGAGGGGAGGAGCTTACCGTTTGGATTGGAGGTATGATTGGAGGGGAGGAGCTTACCGTTTGGATTGGAGGTATGATTGGAGGGGAGGAGCTTATCGTTTGGATTGGAAGTAGGGGGTGGGTTTGCTTTCTTAATGGCATAGAACTATTTCTTCAGAGAAAAAATAGTTTTTTAAATAATTATGTAGGTGTTGGTTACGTTATGATGGTTATGTCACTGTGTTTATAAACTCAGTGGTGGTTGTATAATAGTGGTTATGTCATAGTGTTTATAAGCCCAGTGGTGGTTATATAGTGGTGGTAATTCCACAGTGTTTATAAGCCCAGTGGTGGCTATATTTCTTCAGGGATAACAGCCATCATAAATCACCTCTAAAACTGGTGGACTGGGGGCACCATTTTGATATTTGATCTATTATAGATGATTAAGTTTAGTGTGGTGGTATGTGTGTTTGAGTGGAAGTGTGTGTAGTTCTGCTAAGAGATTATACAGGTTATATCTGTACTCGGCACTGGGTGGAGCTCAAACCCCACATTTGACTACCGAGAAGGGAATTGTTTAGCATTTGTTTCAGACATATATCCCTTCAGATATTTATTGAGAAGGATAGAGAGTATTCTCTGAAAGTGTACATCTACATCTAACCCTAACCCTAACCCTAACCCTGAGTCCACAGACCTTTCCTAAATATGGGATGTCCTGTGTCCAGTCTGAAGTATTGATATGTCTCGTGCAGACTTGACATGTGGGAACCCCTTCCCTCCCCCAAAAAAGTTAATGAGCGATATGTATATTCAAAGCAGGTGTGGAATCATTCAATCATGACAGTTGATCTTAGTCCTTCTGGTTGTGTTGCAGATCAAGACGATACCTGCCGATTCCAGCTGCCACTCTATGCCGTTGTTGCTTGCTCCTTTTGGTTTCAGGCTGTTTTGCAAAAGCACTTTGTGACAACTGCTTATGTAAAAAGGGCTTTGTAAATAAATCTGATTGTGATTGAAAAACTAAATTTTATTGATATCACTTTAGCTGCCGTCGCTGTCAGACGAGATCCCAGTGACTTCCTACGAGGTGTGATTGCAGAAAGAGCGATGATGTTTCTTGATTTCTGCCACGTCTGTCTCTGTCACGTTCAACTGGATCATTGCCAATACAGAACCACAACCGCATATGTAGTTCCAGGACTAAGGCTGTGCCTGTAGAACAATGGTTATTCAGCCTCTTTTCCCTCTCTCCCTCGCTGACTCTCCTTCCCTGACCTATTGAACCTTCCATAATTTCCAGTATCATTAGCTCCTCGTTCTGAAAGACGTCTGAGATCCAGAGAGAGATCAGCCGACGTGATTCATCTATTAAACACACTGCAGAGTGTATGGAATAAAGTCAGCTCAGTATAAACAGAATGAAAAGTTCTGCCCCTCAAGCCACCCTCCCACCCGACACAGCCGGAGCGTCCAAACTGACAGACACATGGCTGTACTGTCTCGGAGACATCGCAATCGATCATTTCTCCCTCCAGTGTTCTCTCCGCGGTTACATCTCCCTGTGTAGTGGAGGTGTTGCCTGAAGGGGTGGAAAGAAGAAGAGCAGAAGGAGAGCCTCAGAAACAGGCTGACAGAAAGCAGCCTTGGCCACCTTCTCCATCTCCTTTTGAGCCGTGGTGTGTTCTGTTCAAACTAGAGTGGGCGGCTGGCGGGCTCTTTTTAACCTTTCCACGCAGAGAGAGTGGATCGTTTCTGAAACCAAGAAAGGTTTTTGGAACACAACACAAATGGTCATGGTCATCTGTGATCTAAAAACACTCTGGGGTCTAGCTATATCTCCCCCCTCTCTCTCTCTGGATATGAAAACGTCTCTCTTCATGTCTTTCTTTCCTGGTGGAGGGGAGCGTAGCCCAGAGGCTTCTGAATGGAAGAGTTGTTGTTTTGTAGCTCGAGGCTGGAGGTGACAGAGGTTCCCTTCAGGACAGAATCAACTCCTCGTATGTACACTCAAAGGCAACAGGGTTTTTTTTTTTACGAGTTTGACGTCTTTTTCCGCTTTACATCTAAAGCAGGAGGGGTATAGTGCTTTAAAAGCTCTGGAAGAATCCACAGGGGATCTCGGCCCATATTCCTGTGTCTCCTTCCCCATTCCCTCTTCCTGCCCTTCTCTCTGTGATTGATTGATTTATCACTTAGTGTGTGCAGGTGAAAACAAGTCTCAACCCATCAAGCCTTCATCCTGCACCTTTCTCTCTGCCTCAGCCCAACGCACACGCTCACTCTCTCTCTCTGACTCCCTCTCTCTGAACATGCCCTCCCTGTCCTCCTCCTCTGACACAGACAGCTGGGAGTATTATCAGTATCAGACGCTGGAGTAGATTAGCTTTGAAGAGTGTACGTTTCAATGTGTTTGTGTTTTTAGAGTTTGTGTGGGTGTGTGTGTGTGTGTGTTTGTTGTGCATGTTTAAAGTGTGTGTTTTTAGTGTATTTGTTGTGCGCCTATGTATGTGTGTAAGTGGCGGAGATGACACAGTCTGAGGGACAGCTATACCAGGGCTATATTTAAAGGAGATAATTTAAATGTTGGTGTGTGTGTGTATGTATGTGTGTGTGTGTGTGCCTATGGTAGGTGAATAAACTGAGCAGTAGAGAGTGAGGGTGTTCAAATGTTCTCTGTTTTCATTTTCCCAGGTATGTGAGACTAACAACACGTTGTTCACTGCCTCTCTCAGGGACAGGTCAAAGGATTTTTCATCTTGAAGTTCGATCAGTCAACTTTGGTCACTGGTCTGAAGATTTAACTGTTCAAACTGTCCATGTTGGTCATTCAGCATATACTCATGCCCACATATCCAGAACTACTTATAGGGACATTGCTCAAGGGCACATGAAAATGTTTATTTACCTTGCTGGCTGAAAGATTCAAACGATCGGATTACTGGCTTAGTGTTCTGACTATCAATCTCCTTCACTTGCAGCTTTTAAAAGCAGAAGCACCAAAGCACAGAAAAAGTACACATTACAAATGGACACATATTATCACAGAATAAATGTCTGTTATTTCACAACAAGATTCCCATTCTTCCTGTTTTCTCATTTCCACCCATCTTCCTTGTCTGTGATAAATTAGATTCCATCTATCTTCCATGTCTTTGATTAGTTAGGTTCAAGGATGAAGGAACACGGGGGACAGGGGGGACATGTCCCCCCCCCCAATGTTAGAAGCAGATAAATTGGTCCCCCCCACAATAATAAGAACATTTTGCAAATACTTTTAATGTGGGTCCCTCAATAGGAAACTCACTCCTGCTTACTTGGTTGGTCTGTGATTAGTCAGGTTCCATCTATCCTCCTTGTCTGTGATTAGTTAGGTTCCATCTATCCTCCTTGTCTGTGATTAGTTAGGTTCCATCTATCCTCCTTGTCTGTGATTAGTCAGGTTCCATCTATCCTCCTTGTCTGTGATTAGTTAGGTTCCTTCTATCCTCCTTGTCTGTGATTAGTTAGGTTCCATCCATCCTCCTTGTCTGTGATTAGTTAGGTTCCATCTATCCTCCTTGTCTGTGATTAGTTAGGTTCCATCTATCCTCCTTGTCTGTGATTAGTTAGGTTCCATCCATCCTCCTTGTCTGTGATTAGTTAGGTTCCATCTATCCTCCTTGTCTGTGATTAGTTAGGTTCCATCCATCCTCCTTGTCTGTGATTAGTTAGGTTCCATCTATCCTCCTTGTCTGTGATTAGTTAGGTTCCATCTATCCTCCTTGTCTGTGATTAGTCAGGTTCCATTTATCCTCCTTGTTTGTGATTAGTCAGGTTCCATCTATCCTCCTTGTCTGTGATTAGTCAGGTTCCATCTATCCTCCTTGTCTGTGATTAGTCAGGTTCCATCTATCCTCCTTGTCTGTGATTAGTCAGGTTCCATCTATCCTCCTTGTCTGTGATTAGTTAGGTTCCTTCTATCCTCCTTGTCTGTGATTAGTTAGGTTCCATCCATCCTCCTTGTCTGTGATTAGTTAGGTTCCATCTATCCTCCTTGTCTGTGATTAGTTAGGTTCCATCTATCCTCCTTGTCTGTGATTAGTTAGGTTCCATCCATCCTCCTTGTCTGTGATTAGTTAGGTTCCATCTATCCTCCTTGTCTGTGATTAGTTAGGTTCCATCCATCCTCCTTGTCTGTGATTAGTTAGGTTCCATCTATCCTCCTTGTCTGTGATTAGTTAGGTTCCATCCATCCTCCTTGTCTGTGATTAGTTAGGTTCCATCTATCCTCCTTGTCTGTGATTAGTTAGGTTCCATCTATCCTCCTTGTCTGTGATTAGTTAGGTTCCATCCATCCTCCTTGTTTGTGATTAGTTAGGTTCCATCCATCCTCCTTGTCTGTGATTAGTTAGGTTCCATCCATCCTCCTTGTCTGTGATTAGTTAGGTTCCATCTATCCTCCTTGTCTGTGATTAGTTAGGTTCCATCCATCCTCCTTGTCTGTGATTAGTTAGGTTCCATCTATCCTCCTTGTCTGTGATTAGTTAGGTTCCATCCATCCTCCTTGTCTGTGATTAGTTAGGTTCCATCTATCCTCCTTGTCTGTGATTAGTTAGGTTCCATCTATCCTCCTTGTCTGTGATTAGTTAGGTTCCATCCATCCTCCTTGTCTGTGATTAGTTAGGTTCCATCCATCCTCCTTGTCTGTGATTAGTTAGGTTCCATCCATCCTCCTTGTCTGTGATTAGTCAGGTTCCATCTATCCTCCTTGTCTGTGATTAGTCAGGGTCTATGAATCATAGTGTCCTACGGGCTCTGGATAGCCTTCCCCTGACTGGTACTCAGGACTGTTGTATATTACCAGTAGAGAGCACTTTTAAAATAAACAGCCTAAGTTTATTAGGCCAATGGTAGAGAACACACACACAATGTACACACACAAAGTACACACACACAAATAAAGTACAGTGTTGCACTCTCACACCATGGTATAGTAACATGTTGTTTCTGTTTTACCTGCCGTCTGAGTAGGCTTTTTATCAATCAACGGAATAACAGAATTTTGTTCCCCCGCAGGAATGTGATTAGAAGATATTCTAGTTTTACAGGAGAAGCTGGAGACACCCATTGCTCCAGGCTGCTTATATATTACTGTAAACCAACCACTATTTGTCCCGCAATCATCTCCAACTCACTTTTCTCCTCCTGACTTTCTTTATAGAGTACCCACCTCCCTCCCTCCCCTCTACTCCCTCCCTACTCCTCCTCTCTCACCCCTCCATATCCCTCCTCTCTCCCCCCTCCCTATCCCTCAGGCACGTCCCCCCCTCCCCACCACAGTCTCCTACTTGACTCCTCTCTGTTCAGAGAAAGGAAATAGCATGTAAACACATTCTGTGCTATGAATGAAATATATAAAAGAAATAATAATGTATTCTTCTGTTATTGGATTTGGTTGTCATCCCTTTATGCAAACTGTATCGTGAGGCAACTATTGAGTCGTGTTGCTGGCCCATTAAATTTGATTGTTACCGCGGATACATGACATTTATTAAAATTTTCCCCGGCTGGCTCTGCTCTAAGTTGGTTATTTTTAGAGGGTGGTAATGGCTTACAAATTGTAGTGGGTTGAGGAACAGGCACCAGAACCTTGTAATAAGACTTAATGAAATATGAACCTTCAGACTTGCTCTTGTTTAAAAAGTGCTGTCTGTCTCTGTCTGTATGTTTCTGTCTCTCTGTCTCTCTGTCTCTCTGTCTCTCTGTCTCTCTGTCTCTCTGTCTCTCTGTCGTTCTCTCCCTGTCTGTCTGCCTGTCTGTCTGCCTGTCTCTCTCTCTCTCTCTCTCTCTCTTTCTATCTGTCTGTCCCTCTCCGTTTTCTGTATGTTTGTCTTTGCGTCTGTGTGCGTGTCATTTTCTTTGATTCTTCGCTCTCTCTTATCTCCTGCTGCCTCTAGATAAGTAGCTGTTTATCAAACCTACTGGATAGAGGAAAAAAATGAAAATAAAAAAGATTGATAGAAAACATGAAAATTGCTGTTAGCGATTCGGGAAATTGGAAAAAACGTTTTATTCCAGTTCATCATGTTTGCTGGAAAACATCAAGACAGCGCAATAGTAGATTCCCAATTGAAAGCATTACTCAGATGTGTGGATGTTGTCTGGCTACAACAAGTAGAGTTTTAGTTATCAGGAACTCAGATGGGGTGGTTGTCCTCAAGTTTGCTGACTATTCATAACCGATCCTCAGTGGACAAACATAGTGGACAAATCCCTCCGAGAACAGAGGCGAACATTGAATGTCTCCAGTACATGCACACACACACACACACGCACACACACACACCAACCTGCCAAACACACTCCTTGCCTTCCACATGTGAATAGCTGACACAATAACAGATTTCTAGCCCTCCTCTCTCTACAACCTTGTCACGCCAGCCAACTGCCCTTGACGGAGGTTTCCAGTGTTTTACCCTGCCACCACAGCTCCTAGCGGTTCAGGCTGCCTACCTTTATGTGAAACATTGAAATGTAGTTGCGCAAAAGAAGATTGGCCTGTCATTTCCCATGCCTCTGATTTATAAGTAGGAATTCAAAGGTTTGTGTGAGCGATCCTGCTGCCCTCCCCCCGTGATCATCCTGCCTCTCACCCTCCCCCCTGTGATCATCCCTCCTCTCACCCTCCCCCCTCCCTCTGTGATCATCCCTCCTCTCACCCTCCCCCCGTGATAATCCCACCTATCACCCTCCCCCCTGTGATCATCCCTCCTCTCACCCTCCCCCCTCCCTCTGTGAACATCCCGCCTCTCACCCTCCCCCCTCCCTCTGTGAACATCCCGCCTCTCACCCTCCCCCCTGTGATCATCTCTCCTCTCACCCTCCCTCTGTGATCATCCCTCCTCTCACCCTCCCCCCGTGATAATCCCGCCTCTCACCCTCCCCCCTGTGATCATCCTTCCTCTCACCCTCCCCCCTCCTCTCTGTGAACATCCCGCCTCTCACCCTCCCCCCTGTGATCATCCTGCCTCTCACCCTCCCCCCTGTGATCATCCTTCCTCTCACCCTCCCCCCTCCTCTCTGTGAACATCCCGCCTCTCACCCTCCCCCCTGTGATCATCCTGCCTCTCACCCTCCCCCCTGTGATCATCCCTCCTCTCACCCTCCCCCCTCCCCCCTGTGATCATCCCTCCTCTCACCCTCCCCCCTCCCCCTGTGAACATCCCGCCTCTCACCCTCCCCCCCGTGATAATCCCTCCTATCACCATCCCCCCTCCCTCTGTCATCATCCCTCCTCTCACCCCCCTCCCTCTGTGATCATCCCTCCTTTCCCCCCTCCCCATGATAATGCCTCCTCTCACCATCCTCCCTCCCTCTGTTTCTATATCCCTCCCTCTCCCTTTGTCCTCCTCCTTCCTCCTCTTTCTTCCTGTTCCCTCTGTCCCTCTTTCTGTCCCCACACTCTCCCCTTTTCCACTTTTCTACCTCCCTCTCTCCCTCCCCTCTTTCTCTCCTCCCCTGTCCTCCTTTTTCACCTCCTTATCTCTTCCCATTTCTCTCTCACTCCTTACCCCTCCCCTTCCGTCTCCCGTTTCTCCTTCTCTGTGTCTGGGTCTCCCTCCGTGTGTTTCAGCCTGGGTGGTAGAGTGATGTGGGTTGTGTAGCAGATGGTGTCGTGAGCTAGTATGGAGGCTGTCACGGGAAAGGCACACTGTGTACTGTGCAAAAGCCCAACAACGCAGCCCTCCTGCGTTCCTCAATAACACGGGCGCCAACAGGGCCCAGGTGACCTGCTGATATTTATGATGTGTTGTGTGCTGAGCGGCTTCCGACAGTGGAAGTGCAGGACGTTCAGTTTTGAGAATACATGGTTTTAAAACGAGGAACCTTTTTTTCTGCACGCAAACACAGGCATTCACTTGACACGTGTGCAGGTCATTCACACACTTCAACACACACACACACACACACAACCCAGAATCCATGTTCCATAATCCCTAGCCCTAAACCTCATCTTAATCCTAATGTTAACCTAACCCTAACCCTAGTCTTGATTGCAATATATCCTATCCTTTATGCCTAAACCTAATTCAGTCCTAAATGTAAACCTAATCCTAAACCTGATCCTAAACCTGATCCTAAACCTAATCCTAAACCTAAAAATAACCCCAATACTCACACTAACCCTGATTGTATGTTTTTCCCTAAACCCAACCCCTTTGCAGGAAATTGCATTTATCCTAATAGGGACCTTATAAAACAAAACTTATTTTTCAGGGTTTACAGTTTTTTTCAATCACTTTGGCTCAGTTTTCGAACCAGACATAACATTCTCTAAAATGTAAATATAATCGTCACAACTGTTTCATGGGACATTACATCTCTAGGGCATGTCTGCAGAATGTAGAAACATCATCCAAAACATTTAATTCATGCTTCATAACCTAGTGTTTGGGTCAGTAAGTTGGCCAATGCCACCAAAATGACATTATTATTTTGGCATTGTGTGAACCGTACTAGTCAAAATGTTTAGATGTTTTTTCACCATGGCGGTCAACCCTGGAAATGATTGTTTCATCCAAATTTCAGTTTTGTTCTACATTTTTGTTGACACTTACTCCTTGCTGTACTGTACAGGAATGTCAGTTTTGTCTAGCTGAATGCTATTGTGCATCACACTGAGCTTGTTCCATAACAATTTCAACAGTAGGTAAAAGTCTACTGGGAAAAGTCGATACTGTACAATACTGTTGTACACAGAGAAAAGGTATGCACCTTTGTATGTTAAGAGTACATTTAGTTTTGTAGTGTTACATGTAAACAGAAAATTCACATTTGTATGTCTATTTTTACATGTTTCTTACATGTGAAGTCATATTTAGTGAGCTGAAAATTCGCCACAAAATGACATCCATGAAAACCAAAAACCTGCCACCCCAATGAAAAAACCTGCAGTAGTTCTGTAGAAAACAATGAATTGCACCTCCTCATGGTACGTAACACTACAGGTTCCCATCTTCTTGGTGGACATCCTGTCTCTCTTGTTGGTCTGGCAAGAGATTTTCATCAACATCATATCTGATGTTTTCCCTTGTGATGCACAGAGGAAAAAACCTTTTGGCGATTCCTATTTCATTACTACGTCACCTGGCAGATGATTTGCCAATTTTACAGACCTCGCTAACATTCCATGTTATTGATATTTATGGAATATACATGTATGTCTGACAGATTTTGATAATTGAAAGGATAATTTTGCTTAAGATGGCTCACACGATGAAAGAAAGTTTAGGAGTTGTGAAGAGTATGACAATTTCACTGAGAATCAACTCATCAGTAGGTATTGTACAAGTTGTAGATAGTTCTACTTACTCTGTTGTACACGTGCAAAAACACGTGCAATTTGATTGAATGAATACGAAATTCTAATCTGGTGTGGCAAGAACCTAATTGTTCAGAAATTTGAAATTTGAAAAAATTATTCTCATTCGAGAATTGAGCTAAAACTTTTTGGCTTGGCTTGTAATATTTTGGTGGTGACATTTGGTCACACCCACACCATCCATGCATACACACCACACCACTTGAACGCCAACACCCCCCACACACACCACCCACACACACACATCACTCACACACACACCCACACACACACACACCACCCACACACACACATCACTCACACACACACCCACACACACACATCACTCACACACACACCCACACACACACACACACATCACTCACACACACACCCACACACACACACCACTCACACACACCACCCACACACACACACCACTCACACACCACCCACACACACCACCCACACACCACCCACTCACACACACACCACCCACTCACACACACACCACCCACACACACCAACCACACACACCCCACCAACACACACACCACCCACTCACACACACACCACACACCACCCACTCACACACACACCACCCACCCCACACTAACACACACCCCACCCATAGATCGGTCTCTGTTTCAGATGTCTGCTGTTTCCCCTCTGAGCTCTGAGTTTCCAAGTCATTTAACTGGATCAGTTCATTAGGAAAAACAAGCCTGGCCCACCTAATGAGTCCTTATTAACTAGGGAGAGCAGATTGCCTGGAATGACACGCTGTCTAATTGGGACGGGAGAGAGGGCAGAACCCAAAAAGTACCCAACGAAAGGCAATAAATATAATTTGAAAAAACAACTTTCAGCGATTCTCAGGGACATGCTGATTGACAACGAAGCGCACCAACCAGTGTATTTGAATGTGTGTTTGTATGTGTTTATTGTGTGTGTGTGCTGTGTGTGAATGCTGAATTAATGGAGGCATAATCTCCACTATTACATGGGAATCTGTTCAGGCAGGTTGTCATCCAGATGTAACCCCCCTCTGAAAATAATGTCTGGTTAAATCTCATAAGATCCCCAGTCTTCTAGTCTAGTCTGTGGTTGGTCAGTTGTGTTGCATGATTCATGTCATCAGATCGGAGGTTATAACCGGACTGAGATGCCTGTGTCTTCCCTCAAGTTCTGCTGTGTTGTCAACTGATAAGGTTCTATGATGTTCCTGGTTTTAGGTTTGGCCTCCAGGACCTTTGGTCTAGCGTCTCATTTATGCTGACTGTCCATTTTGCAATATGACGTACATCCATTTGAGTATGCTGTAATTCTCAGAACGCTCCTACAGTAACTGCCCAGTGACTATGTAACTTTTAAAAGAGCAATTCTTGTAAAACAGACCATCTGAAATTAATCATAATCCTAGAGAATGACATCATATTCCTGAGGAGTTTGAGCTGATCAACGAGCAGTCTAGAGAAGGATGAGCTGGCCAATCAGGAGTGTACTTGTATGAATATTAAAAATTACATATCAACATTTTATTTATAAAGCCCTTTTTACATCAGCAGTTGTCACAAAGTGATTCACATTCCCCATTAGTGGGTGTGTGTATGTTCCTTCAGCTGCCCAGTTCATTGTCTAGTATTGTCTCAATGTCACGCTGTTTGTTAGCTGTTCATGTGTTCATTTGTTTCTAGCCGCATCTGTGCACCTGTTTAACCAGAGTCTCTGTTTTGGCCTTATGCCCCATTTCAAGTACCAGCTTCTTTTGTCTGCTTAGGGGGGAGATCTTGTTAACCACTGTTGGTTTGGTGGTGTTTCTGCAATTGTTACTCCTTGGCAATTAAACGTCATTTTTGTTCCTGTATCTGCCTTCGTCCTTTTCCCTTACACTGTGACATCCTCTTCTAGCTGTGCCGGGTGAACATATTAAGAGTAGAAATTGTAATAATTAATAAATGCATGTGGGCTGAGTCCAGAGTCTATTTAAACCTAGTCCAGGTTGGAAGCACGACCAGATGGACAAGGACAGGGACAACACAGGGGATGGGGGCGGTCAGCAGAGTGGCAGCTGGAACCGTCTGGTATCGTCTTGATCTGAACCACAACCAGGAGGACTTTGGACAGGGGCAGCAACGGGTCTTCCAAGCCTGGTACTCCAGAGGTGTGGGCCAGGACCTCAGGTCCTCCTGAGTTTAAAACGGGGCAGGAGACAGGGAAAATTTAGAAAATGCATTCCTTTATTTATAAAGATCTTGGGGCTGATACAGGGGGGTCCAGTGACACTGTGGCCCTATCCGGGGGAGGCCCCCGAACAGGGCCCAACAGGCAGGAAGTCAATCCAACCACATTTGTGCCTCCACTTTTGTTTAATTCATGAACTCACCCTGGTTATGTTTATTATTTATTTTATTTATATTATTTGTATTGTTTTCTTCCCAGCTCTGATTGCAGATGACCAATGCACTGAGAGGGATGTACTCGGTGCATTGAGTTGTCTGATGAGTTGTCGGGTTGTTTAAACAAATGTAAGTCACTCCGGATGTGACCGTCTGCTGAACGACCATGATGTTAATGTAAGATAAAAGCTTGTTGAAAACAAAGAACCAGCAGGCGAACAGAACAAACACCCCAACCAAAATCCAGAACAATCAAACCAGATGAGTTTCAGATTTGGCACAAAATGGAGACCACAGCAATTGGATCCTGTTGCACCAGATGTGTCGGGGGCTGGAACCCACGTATCCTTCAGTGGAGGTCAGCTGCCCTTTTATCAACTGGCAGACTCTGTAAAAACACCAGCAGCCTTTCGGGGAAGGGCCTGGACCAAATAACTCATCCCACCCTGTTAATTTCACTGCCTCCTGGGAGAATGCAAGGTACACTCTCAGATATATATTGTACATTGCCTTCTTTACCAAGGCCTTGAACTCTCACACAATTCTGGAGTCTCGAAAGAAAGCATAAATTCCTTACACTCCTCCACCCACCCAGCAATGATTTTCAGTGCAGAGGCAACACACTCTTGGCTCTCCTTCCACTGGACCAAGTGAGACATTAGGCACACAGTTAAGTTACTGGCAAAGAGTCACCGACTGCTGCAATGTGCTTCAGCAGGCGAGATGGTCAGATCTCCTCTCTCTCTCTCTCCTAGCTCCAGAAAGATCAGGCTTCGCATCATGTCTCCCAGTGTTGTTCATCCTGCACCCAGCAGACCTCAACCCAAGTTGGCAAAAAAACATGTGTAACTGTAAGATTATGGTGATGTATGTAAAAAGGGGGAAAAAGAGATAGTTACAGGAATGGAAGGGAGATGCAGAAGGTACAGGACATAGAAGATACAGGTAGAGAAGATACAGGTAGAGAAGATACAGGTAGAGAAGATATAGGTAGAAAAAAATACAGGTAGAGAAGATACAGGTAGAGAAGATATAGGTAGAAAAAAATACAGGTAGGTAAGATACAGGTAGAGAAGATACAGCTAGAAAAGACACAGGTAGATAAGATACAGGTAGAGAAGATACAGGTAGAAAAGATACAGGTAGAGAAGATACATGTTGATAAGATACATGTAGATAAGATTCAGGTAGAGAAGATATAGGTATAGAAGATACAGGTGGAGAAGATAGAGGTGAAAAGGATGCTGGCACCAGACCCCTTTGAAACTGCTCCTACCTCCCTCTCCAAACAATTGGCCTGAAGTGAAATCAAGAGAAAATCCTTTGCCCCAAACTTCCATTTAGTGTTGTACCATAAACTCCAACAATTTCTACAGTGTGGTTGTAGGTTAGACGCAAACTCTGTCAAGCCTGTGAGTCGTTTCAGCATACCAGAAACTACCAAGACAGCTAAATGAACATGTTTAACAGAGCAGGAAGACTGCAGCTTCAGAACAATGGGAATGGTTGTTGTCTAAGGCAATCGTTTATACAGATACTATAGGATCCAGTTTGAAGAACGTTTTCTAACATACTGTCCAACATACGTTTGCCATTCAGAGTTTCAAGGTCTCACTCATGCTTGAACAGAAACCTGACACTTAAAATACCATAGAACCCATCTTTGAAATGTGCCAGTGGGTGATAATGATTGCTAACTGAGATAGGCTTTTTCATCTTCTTGACTGGATTGTGAAATGTTGGCCAAACATCTCCGTAAGGACTTGATGAGGGGCCAGCTGAACACTTTCCAAAAGATAGAACAAAAACGAAACATTGCCAACTGCAAATGAGAGTATGTCAGAGAAGTTGAACTAACAAACCATTCTTTTTCAGTAAACTATTCATCAGGGTTTTTCTCTCAATCAACCTGACTTACTGGACCCTCATTGGTCCTCTGGTTTCTTTCATACAGGTCATTACAACAATCCCCAATCCCCTTCAGAAAGGCAGAGTTTAATTTCCAGAGGAGTTTCTAATTCTCCCAGCGCATTGCCATGTGATCCAACGTGTTCTTCCGTAATCCAAGCTTCTAAAAAAATCTAACTATCTTTTCAAATGACAAGCTCAGGGGCCACAATCCCGTCTCTGGTTCTCTCCTAATCTGCCCCCTCTTCTGGTCCTTTCCTGGGATTTGGGGAATGGTTCTGGCACTCCGTCGCGGGGCTCAGGTTGCCATCCACGTGGGGCTCGCCTTGCCTGCCTGCCTGTGTAGATTCCCGTGTTTTCAGGGAATAGAAATCTCAGATGTGGCGGCCCACTCTCCACCAGGGGGTGATGATTTAGGAGCAATTTGTGGCCGAGGCACCGCTTCTTATCTTCCTCTCCGCTCTTCTTACATCGCTCCCGGTTTGCCCCTCTCTCTGTATAATTCTCTCGTCTATGTCTCCTCTTTCATTTCCTCTCGCTCCCTCGTCTCTTCTTTACTTTTGCCTCTATACTTCCTCCCGCGCCTCAGTTCCACCTTTCTTGTTACTTCCCTTTTTTCTCCCTGTTTTATTGTGTTGGCAGCCAATCAAGCGGTTGTGTCTTTGAGCTGAAAGCCGCTTGGCGTCAACGGGGACAGGAGACAGCCAGCAGGTGTGAGTGAGATGTGACTATCTCCATCATTACTGTCCCACAGCTGACACTGTAAACATGCCCAAGAATACCCTGAAACAGACCACAGAAAAGCAATCGATTTTGAGGAGAGGACACACGTCTCTCTGTGTCGCTGTCAGTCTCTCTCACTCTCTAACTTTCCAGCCCTGAACTCCTCTCTCTTTCTGTTCCCATCTTCCTCTGTCGCCCAAAGTTTCTGTCCAATTCAAGTCAGGTGGATTTTCCTCAAACAGGTGTACATTACTGAACAAAAATGCCCTCTGAGTTTTTTGAGTAATCAATTTGTAAGTACCTTCTCTCCGCCCAACATGTAATTCTGTCTTTGACAGCACAGTGAGCTGTGAAGATAGCATTGCGACAGCCATATCACTACCATGGGGAAAAGTTGAAAAGCACCCCGATTATATAGAGCAAAACTCAGAGGTGAACTGTGAACACATTTAGAGAGACCGGGACAACCAGTACAAAATATGCTACTGAAAATATTACCAAAGTTGGAAATATGAGCAGTTAGGGCCAAATAACTGTTGTCTTGTTTGAACGCTTTAACTTTTCACCTGCGGAAAATAATCTATGGATCTGAACTGCCTTTGAGCTCCACAGACGGTGTGGTTTTTCAACCATGGCACTCTACCGCCTCATGATTCATCGGAAAAGGTTGTTGTTTTCTTTCCTTCTGACCACGTAGAGGCTCTGATTCGCGCTGACTCCGTGAGGTAGCCGGGTCTACAGCGCCGCACCACGGGAGCTTTTAAAGTAAACAGCCCGGAGCAGTGTGACGGGTGAAATCAGGTGCTGTATCAAGGTGAAGGAAACTCACTGTGTCAGGTTGCTAATTCAAACAACACAAACAACAGATATCAAAGCCCTGAGGTTGTCATGGCGTCTGTCCCAGTCAACGCACCTGCTAATGCTCACAAACACCACCACCTCTAATAGTTACATTACACTTTGTCTCATGTGATTAAAAGCAAATGTATGCCGGTATTACATTCATTTAATCCATGTTGAATGTATGAAAGCCACTTCAAAGGGTGGCTGAAACCTTCAGCACCTGGGGGTTAGTGTTGCTACGTCGTAGCTAATGCGTCGAAAGTGGAACAGTCTTCCCTGGAAGTGTTTTTTCCTTGGAGAGCAGGGGCTCTCTGCAGTTTTGTGGGCCCAGTGTCGTTCTCTGTTGTTGTAGATGTGTGGGGATCGCCCTGTGAACAGTCAGACTGGTTTACCCATTAACCCGGGGAACCAGGAGTTCTGGAAGACAACACAAGGCAGAGTCCATCAACCAGAATCTAGAACAAGTAGAATCAATAGTATCTGGGAAGGCTGTTCCTCCATCGCCTGACTGGACCTGATGACGAACAGAACTCAGATGTGTGATGTTAATGTGTTGTGTGTGTGTGTGTGTGTGATGGTTATGATGTTGGCACTGAGAGATGTGTTGATATTCTATGTGTATTCACAGAGGATTGTAGAGATGGATGGAGGGATGAATAGGAGATCATGAAGACTGTCTTGAGGGAAAGAGAGAGAGCGAGTGAGTGATGAGTGTGTCAGCAGAATGATAATAGAAAAGTCAAGATTGATTTTCTACGCTTGGCTGTTTTGAGTGTTGAGACTGCAACTCAAAGATCTTACGCACTCAAAGAAGTGTATGAAGGAAAGCACATACACAAACACATCCCCAAGACACACCAAGGAAAGTACAACAAGGAACCACTTGGTTATAATTGTGGTTTCTACAAAAAGAACCAAGACAAATGAATAAACAAACAATCAAACCAACAAAGACATGACTCCACAGAGTGCTGTTCACAAAGGTACAGGGTGAGTAGTGTGTGTGTGTGTGTGTGTGTGTATGTGTGTGTTAATGTGTGGGCAACCTAGGAAGTTTTCTATATTTGTGAGACTTGACTGATGTTGGCAGTTTGAAACATTCTTCGTGCCCGGGTGTTTGGGACTAACAGTTACTGAATTTCCCTTTCCAGTTCTGTCCTCAACAAAAAGCAACAAAATACAGTCAAAATACACGACGAGGGCAGACCGGCCCAGTGTTTCATGGGTACCTGCCCAGTGTTTCATGGGTACCCCCTCTTCGTGCTCACCTTTCACCCCCATGTTGCCCCCTGTGTACCTCTGAAGCTCCCCCCTGTAGTCCACCTGGCGCCCCTGAATTATAAAGTCTCTCTCAAGAGCCACGTGCCTTTCAACCTGAAAAAAACATTGTTTTTCACTCAGTTCTTTTATCTGCGCATCTCTCTATTTACCCGAGCTTTAGCAGCAGTGAGATCTGTTGACGCAGTTCAAATGCTGTCCTTTTCTCTGTCTCTCTGCCCCCCTCCCACATGACCATTCTGTTTGAAGCCACTTTTATGATCCTTTCAGTAGGACTTCTGAAGTAGAGGGTTAGTGGACATGTAATGTATTGCACCTCAAACATAGTCCTACTTACACACACACAAACACACACACACACACACACACACACAACTAGGGAGCAGCAGATGGAGAGGATGGTGGCAGGGTGAGACGGTGGGGGGGGGGGGGTAGTGAGACAGAGAGGGAAAGTTAAACAGGGTTGGACATCCTAATGAAAAGACTTCCAGAGAACAGTAAGAAGAAGACAGAAGAGTGTTGTGGTGTTTATCAGAGCAAATGTTCTTTGGACCGTCATTACATCCAGTGAACCAGGTCACACACACTCAGACACATGGACGGACAGAGGGACACGCACTCGGAAAGACAGAAGGCCCCATGGACAGATGGACGGACAGATGGACACGTCATGTCCTTTTCATGTCGGACAGCAGGGGGCACTGATGGTCCATCTCACTCTGATCAAGGGAGGTCTACTGAGTTCATAGTGTTGTGTTCTACACAGACCCACACACACACACACATACACGCACACACCCACACACACACACACATGGTACATCTGCACACCTACACACACTCATTCATGCGCATGCACAGTTCCAGGAACATAGGCGAAGACACATAGTGAGCCAGTACTGTGAAATAAGGCACGTTTGCCTGTTTTCATGCCATACACCATCAGTACACACAATCTGAAATGATATGCTATCATATATGCTAACTGATATGCTATCAGGTTAAACCTTTAAGAAACACATCTTTCACGGCATGTGAGGACATTAAAATTGAAAAAAATAATACATACATAAACATACATACAAAAAACTAATGAATCCAGGATAATCTAAATGCCAGGATCTATACTAAAGAGATGATTAACGGAGGCTGTGTTAAAAACAATGACATGGAGGTATGTAATTGGCTGCTATATCCATAACCCCCGCCCCCTTGCCCTCCCTCCAATAGAAAGTGACAAGGAGAGCCTAAAATGGAGGCACAGCTTCATCGCAGTATGGAGGAAGGCAGCTGACAATTTACTGTGCCAGAAAAGGATGAATTAAATGTGAAAAATAAACTAATTGGTTTCCCATCAATTGTGCTGACAGCCTGTGTCTTGCCATAGGAAATTATGCGATGCACACACACACACACACACACACACACACACACACACACACACACACACACACACACACACACACACACACACACAGAGACACTCACACACATTCACAAAACTTCACACATAGACTGAAAGACACATACAGACAAATAAATATACAGATCACTTGCATATTCCACAAACACAAATATATAAAAAGACCCACATATATAAAACACACCATCCTCCGGGTTCCACTCTGAGAGAGAGAGAGAAAGGGTAGCTCAGTAGAGTGTTTGAGTCTAGACAATGTACCAGTGTTTCAGCAGGCAGGTCTGTGTTCAGTCGTCAGAGAAGTTAGTCAGAATGGTGCTTTTAAAGGTCAGCCATTTTGGTCTGGCCGTTGGTCAGCCATGGTTTGCCAATGCTGTAAAACAATATTTGAAGCCATGATCTGCGCCGGATGTTTGTTAGCTAGATAGCCAGAGAGAGATTTGAGAGATTATTTCATTCTTTAAAAAAAAATGTTTACTCCAACTATAGAACACACCGAGAACACTGGCTTAAATCAGTTGTAGATAGAAACACTATGGCTTTTATGATTTTCTTCAGGGTGGCTCAGTTGAGACCACCGCCATGGTCCCAGCGATGCCCTGCAAACAAACATGTCACCAACCAATTAAATACATCAATAAAACACAGAAACGATAAGAAATACACAACAGATAAGCATCATTTCAACAATAGTGTGCTTCTGTTTATAAAATAGAAGCCCTGCAGACCGCTGTGAACTTGTTAATCATCAGCATTTTCAGCTGCAACACAGCTAGAACGTTATTATAAAAATGAGGGGATTCAAATATCATGGCTGATTAACCTTAAGTTGGAGGATACCAGAGGAATGTCAAGAGTTGACTGATCCTTTGAGATCATAAGCCTATTTTTATACTTTAACAAGGTTGCAATGTACTTACTATTGCAAGCTTATGATAATAGCACTCACAGCTTTCCAAGAACATAAAAATTGAGACATTGATGTATAGTTCTTACATATTATTGGTAATATTCATGGACAGTAAGTTATGGTTTGTATTTTGCCTCAGAGTTATATTGTTTGCTTCAGAGGCGTTACTTGGATCACAATACATTTAGTGCTTGACCCCACCCACTGAAAACTTGTTAATGTACATGCTAGCTGCCTACACATAAACACTGTCAATTAGACATCAACTCTACACCTGCACTTCTTCTATCGCTCCTAGATGAATGATTAAAAACATTATCGTATATCTGCAGCCGCCAGAATCAGATGCCAACACTGACAAACCCTCTAGCCAGTGCACTCTCCCTCTTTGTCGCGGCGGGCTCACACAAAATGCACACGTGCCACATTTCGCTAAGTAGATCTGCTGCTTGAATGACACACAGAGGACCCAAAACATTTGCATTTTTTAATCAACGATATCATATTATTTTCTGAGGGCTTTAATGCATGATCGGAATTACAGATGAATAGATCAGGGGCTGTTTTTTAATTATTATTGTTTTCGTAAAAAAGGAATTTGTGATCCGGGGCTATTCATAAAAGATCCAGGGCTATAGTCCCGGACAGACAGGCAACAACGCCTCTGATTTCTACACTGTATTATCTGCAGTGGTTTAGTTGGCTTCACGTAGCCCAGCTTCAAACTGCCAAAGACTGAACACACAACATTCCCCATCCCTCCTAGCAAGGCTCCCGCCTTCTCCCTGCCGAAGAGCTCATCATTTCCCCTAGTGTTTCATTTTCAAAGTACACATTCACATCCTGAGAACCTGGAAAAAAACGAATGTGAATTTCGACTGGGAACTTGTGCATTCTCTCTGGCCAATTTGAACAATAAGGAATTAAATATGACCTCCACTGATTTGCCAGTGACCGAGTAAAACAATAATATGCACGTTTTTACATTATAAACACTGTTCTACAGTAATGTGAACCGAGGGCTTCATTCCCCTGTGTTTTTAACTGTCCACGAGAACACGACCAAGATCTGGCCGCAGGTTGGAGACACTGGAGATCAGGCAGACACCCCACTGAAGACTCAGGATGATAATGCTAGGATGTCACGCTACGCTACCATTCGCCAACGTGCACCAACTCACCAGCACAACCCGTTCCTGTATGAGCTTGCGATGACGCAGACCTCAGTCTCACCCCCTGCCTCCACAAGACAGCTCCCGGAGTCTCAGTGACCAAACCGCTGATCAGAGATGGCACCTGTGACCTTCAGGATGACGGATAATACGCTTCTTCCAGGCACCTCGGCCTTCCCGTCCCGCCTGCCCTCTCTCTCTCAGGACCTTTAACGTGTTCAGTGGCCACGTTGTCTCTACAGCCGGCCCTTGTCCTCTTCTGCTTCACCTGGTGTGACCGTTGGTGTCGTAACCTTTTAAGCCTACCTGTCCTGGCTCCGTGGAAATTAGAAAACGGGAAATGCATGGCTCTGTACTGATGTCAGCGGGCACTGAGTTCACTTTCTACAGTTTCTCCCGTTGAAACATTTCGAGATTTAAATTTTTTATAATTAGAAAAAGGATGAGGACCTCCTGCTTAAGACCTTCCTACAGTAAATTCGGTAACAGAAGTAGACATACAAAATGTGTTTGTAAAGAGCATGTAGGACAGAACACACGCTGATGGGAGACTGTCTCAATATGGGACTAGTAAGAGCATATTACCTTCAAATGTTGAGAGGGAAATGAGAGAGAACGCAGTGGGGGGGCCAGGGGCACTATATATGAAGACTGATAATCATCGTCTCACTCAGATGATAATGAACGTGGAGCTCTTTTTTCATTGCGTTCATTGCTAATGCCAACCATACGGTGTGTTGACATAGTGGGGAATGGCTTTTTAATCATGCCCAAACGGACATGGAGGTAATTTGAGGGAAAGTGGAGACAACATGACCTCCGATCATCATTTAAACTTCTGAAGTACTCATCATCAATATTACCTACTATATAACGTATGTGGCCCACACACACACACAGATAAACACACAGTCAAAACCACATAGACACACACATACCTTTATACAGACACGGACGAAGACCTAAAAACACACACTGAGAGAAAACCACTCAGATGAACACACAGAGACACACAAACACACAGAAAACAACACACACGTGTGTATGTACACTCACAAACAAACACACTTATAGAGTGACTCATGTACTCTTGGAGTGGTCTCATCTAGCGTGGCAGTGAACCGTGTTGACACAAAGTTATTTTGACAACACCTGGGTTCAAATCGGAAAATAGTCTGAAAAAAACATTATACTGCTGTCGTTGTGCTTAATTAGGCGATTAGTGCCAAATGCAATACTGCTCATGTGGCACTCCAGGGAAACACTTCATTAAATCCCCCAAATATTTTTTAAACTATTTGAATTATTTATACCTAACTGCTCGCATTCACTGAAAACCCAACTGCTCTGTTTGATAATGTCTTCATTGAGAATCCAGCTGCTCTTTTTGATAATGTCTTCATTGAGAACCCAGCTGCTCTGTTTGATAACGTCTTCATTGAGAACCCAGCTGCTCTGTTTGATAACGTCTTCATTACGAACCTAGCTTCTTCGTTTGATAATGTCTTCATTGAGAATCCAGCTTCTTCGTTTTGATAATGTCTTCATTGAGAATCTAGCTTCTCTGTTTGATAATGTCTTCATTGAAAACCCAGCTTCTCTGTTCGATAATGTCTTCATTGAGAACCCAGCGGCTCTGTTTGATCACGTCTTCATTACGAACCAAGCTTCTTCATTTGATAATGTCTTCATTGAGAATCCAGCTTCTTTGTTTGATTTAGTCTTCAATGAGAACCCAGCTTCTTTGTTTGATAATGTCTTAATTGAGAACCCAGCTTCTTCATTTGATAATGTCTTAATTGAGAACCCAGCTTCTCTGTTTGATTTAGTCTTCAATGAGAACCCAGCTGCTCTGTTTGATAATGTCTTAATTGAGAACCCAGCTTCTTCATTTGATAATATCTTCATTGAGAACCTAGCTTCTCTGTTTGATTTAGTCTTCATTGAGAACCCAGCTGCTCTGTTTGATAATGTCTTAATTGAGAACCCAGCTTCTCTGTTTGATAATGTCTTAATTGAGAACCCAGCTTCTCTGTTTGATAACTTCTTCATTGAGAATGTTACACAGAGTTTTACTCTCACTATGAAATGTTACGTGAGGTGTTTTAATGACCTCACCTTTGATGCCCCCATCTATGCTCATTACTAGAGTTCCAAGGGTGTGTGTGTCCGTGTGTGTGTGTCTGTGTGTGTGGTTGTGTGTGTGTGTGTGGGTGTGTGTGTCTGTGTGTGTGGGTGTGTGTGTGTCTGTGTCTGTGCGTGGTTGTGTGTGTGTGTGTGTTGGTGTGTGTGTCTGTGTGTGGATGTGTGTGTGTGTGTGTGTGGGTGTGTCTGTGTGTGTGTCTGTGTGTGTGTGTGTGTGTGTGGGTGTGTCTGTGTGTGTGTGTGTGGGTGTGTCTGTGTGTGTGTGTGTGTGTCTGTGTGTGTGTGTGTGTGTGTGTGTGTGGGTGTGTGTGTGAGTGAAAGTGAGTGACCGTTGTGCCAAATTCAGGGGAATGCATAATTAAATTCCTAACTTCCTTTAACCTTTAACCCCTGCCTCTGTCACATTTGGTTGCCGGCCCTCTAATTGGTGACCCTCTCCCTCCCCTTCCTCAGGTGGAGGCGGTCCACCAATCCTCCATGTCACACTGACTGATGGACAGGTCACAAAGGACCTCAAACCTCTGTACGTGTGCGTTTGTGTTTAAGTGTGTGTTTGTGTTGTGGTGATTTCATTTAACCAGGTAGGCCAATTGTATTGTGCATATGTTGAAAGTCAGTTTATTTAAAACTTTTTGTGCCTCAGTTGTAAACACATAGAAGTGTATTGTTCTCACAGCGATCACAACCTTGCATAGATTATTCCGTCTTACGATTTTGCACACAAACAATTTCACTGTGATGACAACCCCAACGAATAAATGTTTATTTTAATCAATATATGGCAGATTCTGCTTGATTCCTTCCAGCGTTGGTATTAGGCGTTTCCATGTGTGCTGTCCTCGTTCTTCCTCACATTGTCTTTGTTCTGTTGTTTGTCTGGGTGTTTATCATGGTGCATTGTGGGAGAGTGACAGAGGGACAGAGATAAACGTTGCATTGTTTTGATCCCTGTTTGTGTTGCTAATGTGCTGGTCTCCAAGGAGATGGAATTAATGAGCACTCCTGTGTATACTCAGGGATTAAAGTTATAATGTTTATTACATTCTGTGAAACAAAAGGACAACACATTGTTTTGGGTTAAAACCCACTTTAAAAGTTCTCTGCTCTCTCTCTCTCTCTCCCTGGGTGTTCATGCGAGGTTGTCCCCAGTTGATTCCTTTGATGTTGTTTCCTTTTCATGGCAGACATCCAACACAATAACAATAACACTGTATAGCTGAACATAGTTGCAAAGCAGCCGTTACGAGTGGGGACATCAATGGAAATGTACAAATTTAATTGCAGGGCAACATATGCTTTGAACGTGTATTGCCAGTGCTAAACTGCATTTCAACTACACTGCAATTAAACATACATTGCAATGGTTTTAGCTCGTAAGTCAATAAAAAGTTGCCCAATCAAATTGCTATCTTACATTCTTTACATGTAAAACACATGTTCTGTTAATCTAAATATTCGTCCTCACATTGTTTTCTTTTTCATACCCAGAGTTTGACTTTCAGTTTCTTATTTGGCCTGAAAAGTGAGCTCATTAAGACGGGTAGTTTCTGGGTTTTGACAATTAACGGCTTGTTCTGTGCTCAATCACACTGTGATCGACAAGCATTATGCAAGTTATCGATTGGGGAACCATCGATTGATCAATCAGTTACGACCGGCGTGATGAGGTGTGGTCTACAGACAGCAGACTTAAAACGAGGGTGGTCAATTCTTCCTGTCGGAGTGTAGTCTGGCTCTGACCGTGTATGGGCATCCGAATGAGGAACAATCCTATTCCTGTCAGGTGACTCAACGGGCTTTAAATTAATGAGCCGCTTTGATTTCCTGCGATTTGCTGAAATATTCAGAAGCCCATCTCATGCCCCCCCCCCTCCCCACACACACACACTCCCACCTGTTCTCACCTTCCCTTAACCTGAGGTCTCCTAATCAGTCTCTACAATCTCTACACTTTAATTGGCTGTTTGCCTCATCATATCAATAGGCGAGCAGGAGCTCAGGAGTTCATCCAAAACGACTCCAGATTTTTCCTTTGAAGTCTTCTTTACTGTGTTGAGAGAGTAGGATAGACAGAGACATTTGTCTTTTGGATATTCAGGTCCCATACTCACTGCAGTAATATCTTCACCATTCTGCATGATCTGATTGCTCTTTTCAAGCTAGGCAGTGTTCAAGACAAGCTTTTTAACTGACCTACGTTCCTCAAAACGGTGCTCTGAAAGAGTGTGTGTGTGTGTGTGTGTGGGTGTGTGTGTGTGTGTCTGTGTGTGTGTGTGTGTGTGTGTGTCTGTGTCTGTGTGTGTGTGTGGGTGTGTGTGTGTGTGTCTGTGTGTGTGTGTGGGTGTGTGTGTGTGGCAGTTGGTCATAGCCAGGATGTTAATCACTGTCCTATTCTAACAGCAGGAGGAGATGGAGTCTGGTTGATCCGGGGAACACCTAGAAAGAGGGGACAGCAAGCCATCCATCAAACCCCACCAAGGGCTTCCTCCTGGGGAGACCTCCTACCACGAGCCCCCTCTCCACCTGGCTGGTCTGCAGCACTCCAGAGAGAGAGAGAGAAAGAAAGAGAGAGTTAAATTAAGAGTTATGTACACATCCTTATAGTCACATAGTATTTTCATACATCTTTATGGGTCCTATATCAACACATTTTCAGCTGAAATTAAAGAACAAATAATGATGGCACAGAAAAATGTACAGTACCTATTTGAATAGGAACAGCCTGCTCAGGGGTACCTTCCCATTTGTCAAGACAGCAGTACAATGCCTTACCAACACCTGAAAGTCTGCATTATCCTGCAACCAATTTATTTCTGAAAGCTTTTGTGTTCTGGAGCGCATTCTGGGGTAAAATATCACTGTAAATCTTCCAAATCGACTGTATTTGCAATTCAAGAGATGGATTTATGTCGATATTCGTTGGCTTAGATTTGCAATAGGAAAATCATGGCACTCGATCACAACATTGGCTCCTGGCGTCCATCTTAGACTAGAGAAATATCAATATGTCCTGCGACACGGCACAGTGGGGGGAATTATGTCAACCCGATGACTCGGCTCTTACATGAATTCATTTCCTCCTGCCGTCGCCCTCCACAATTCCTCGACTCGCCACACTCGACAACTATTTGAGAGAGTTGGGTCGCATGAATGTCCAAGCTGGCGGAGTGCCGATCGGATTTAGTCATTAATCGTCATGGGAACAAACAGCCCACCCCGGGAAGCAATGTGACCCCACACGGCTCCAGAGGTTCACATCACTCCCACTGGCGGCAGGATATTCTCACAGCGCCAAAGCTGATTCCCTGATTTTCTTTTGTTGCCTTGACTTATGTTTGTCGTGTGGTTTCAGGTCTGGAAGCCTGATGAGTTTAAATAGAAAATGAAGTGTTGTCGCATTATGCTTTACCTCATGACCCGATTTGGTTCCCGGCTCCACCTATTATGTATTGGGGCTGTAGTCATCCAGAGGCCTGTAGGAGTGGGGTAATTGAAAACAGGTGGGGGGGGGGGGGGGCGAGAGAGAGAGAGACGGGGAGATGCAAATGGGACTGGCGTTTGGTTGTGAAAAAGTGTGTTTGTGTGTTTGTGTGCTCGGGGTGTCTAAGACAAAGAATGAGAGAAAGAAACATTTACTGAAAATGAAATCACTATCTTTGTTCCCCAGCTCCAAAAGGGAATAGAAGTGTGTGTTGAGTCGGTCTCTTGGGGCTGTCATTTGATTTGGAAGAAATGATGTATAGCTTTAAACTGATCACACTGGAGCCTTCCCTGTCTTCACGTTTCTCCATGAACACTTTATCTCCTCTCCCTCCTTTTCTCATTTCATTAAATGGAAAAGCAGAAAAGGCTGGACGAGGCTGCATGAGAGAACACTCAAGTGGTAGAAGAGAGAAAGGCAGAAATGTGTGACATTTGCTGCGTAAATAGATAGGCCTACTATGTACAATAATGTTCCATTCTGGTCTTAGGAAATGTTTATTCATGGTTGTGTGTCTCTATGTGTATATGTCTATGGTTGTGTCTCTATGTGTATATTTCTATGGTTGTGTGTCTCTATGTGTATATGTCTATGGTTGTGTCTCTATGTGTATATTTCTATGGTTGTGTGTCTCTATGTGTATATGTCTATGGTTGTGTGTCTTTATGTGTATATGTCTATGGTTGTGTGTCTCTATGTGTATATGTCTATGGTTGTGCGTCTTTATGCGTATATGTCTTTGGTTGTGTGTCTTTATGTGTATATGTCTATTGGTTGTGTGTCTTTGTGTGTATATGTTGATGGTTGTGTCTTTATATGTATATGTCTATGGTTGTGTGTCTCTATGTTTATATAACTGCATGGTTGTGTGTCTTTATGTGTATATAACTGCATGGTTGAATGTGTCTTTATGTATATTTAACTGCATGGTTGTGTGTCTTTATGTGTAAATAACTGCATGGTTGAATGTGTCTGTGTGTGTATATATCTATGGTTGTGTCTCTTTATGTGTATATGTCTATGGTTGTGTCTCTATGTGTATATGTCTATGGTTGTGTCTCTTTATGTGTATATGTCTATGGTTGTGTCTCTATGTGTATATGTCTATGGTTGTGTGTCTCTATGTGTATATGTCTATGGTTGTGTCTCTATGTGTATATGTGTATGGTTGTGTGTCTTTATGTATATATGTCTATGGTTGTGTGTCTCTATGTGTAAATGTCTTTGGTTGAGTGTTTCGCTGTGCTAGATCATGGTATTGGTATTCAGTGTGCAGCAGCCACTCCGCTGATTTAAACTGGCCCATTCATTGTGCTCTCTGTCTGGGATAGACCGTCAGCTATTTGTTAGGCATCCCTGAATCACGTCTGGAAATGGGCTTGCCTCTGTGTAAAAGAGAGAGTGTATATGTGTGTCTGTGTGTGTGTTTGTGTTTCACCATATGTTCATGTCTTTTTTGTCCACTTTTTTGGTAGACAAAAATAACTTTTTGTTTGTAGCATACATTTTCAAAAGTGAATCCTTTCATAATGTATGTAATATGACATAAAACAACATTAAATCACACATTATATACTGACCACATTATATTTGAATACTGTAGGTCCCTATATTTTAAGGACCAAAGGCTATACTTTTATTTTGTATTTGGTCTGCGACACACTAACCCCATATGATGCTGGATGTCTTCCACAGTGATGCCAAGCCTGTGCTACATCCATCACCAGTTGTGGTTTGTTTTGAGGTCTGTGGCGTTATTTCAAATGCTCTTTGAAAAGGTAGGGTTTCCTACAGTTTCAGGAAATGGGTAGGGAGCTGATTCCACCATTTGAGTGCCAGGACGAAGAAGAGTTTTAGGGTTGGGACAGTCAAAAGTCTAGAGGTGGCAAAATGAAGTGCTTGGATGTAGGGTTTGATCATTGCCTGAAGGTAGAGATAGGCAGTTCCCCCTCCTGTTCTGCATCATGTTTTTTTTTCACAAGTGCCTGGGTTAGTGCCTGGGTAAATTCCTCTGTGATGTATAGTTATGCTTTACTAACATAGTAGAGCATGGACATGTAGGAGTGAGTCTAGGTCTTCATGTTTGCAGAGGAGACACTGTGTTGTCTGGGGTCACGCCAATCTTCTTAACATTCTGGTAGGAGGACAACAAGAGGTCTTGGACCAGAGGAAGAGCAGCTCAGTCTTGTCAAGGTTGAGCTTGAGGTGATGGGCCAAGATTCAAGTAAAAACGTCAGTCAGGCATATGTGTTGCCACCTGGGTATCAGAGGGCACTGGCTCTGAAAAACTCCCAAGTAGCTTTAGCAGTGTGTTTGGGGTCATTGTTTTGTTGTATGGTGAAGTGCCATCCAATGAGTTTGAAAGCATTTGCTTATACTTTAGCAGCCTAGATGTTTCTGTAAACCTTTCACCTAATTTTTTCAGCATTTACATAATTAATGAGGCCAGCCATACTCGCCCAAGGCACAACACCCCCCTGCGTTGTACTTTGCATACGAGGATGCTTTGTCCGATCCTTTTCTTTCACTCAGTCTTCTTGGCATCACTCTGAATCGTGTCAGTCTTCTCTCATCGGTACACAATACCTGGAGAGGTGAGCAGAAGGACAAAGGGACAAGATTCTGAAGTGTCATATGTCCCCCTGTGAAAACCTGTCTGTCACAGCGGAGCTTCGTAATGGAGCGTCACAGTCCACGTAATGCAGCCCACCACCACATGTTGATCTCTCTCGCCTTCTCCTTCTTTCCTAACGTTCACTTTCCTTACTTGGCCTGACCAGTAGCGCGCCCTGCTCCTCCTCACTGTTACCATCTCCATCTCTGTGTGCTCTGCTAAAAGAGTGTCATTACCCACTGTTCCTTACCGAGGCTAGACCGAAGCCTTTGAAAAGAGCTTAAAGCCGGAGAGATTGGAGAAAAGAGGACAGGTGCTGCCGCTCTCTAGATTTAACTCATTTCACAACCCTGTCTCCTGCTTAGGCTGGTGCATTATGGGAGGTGGAAGAGAAAAGAAAGAATGCAAGAGAAAGAGTGAGAGAAGAGTGAAAGCGAAGGGAGTAAGAGAGGTAGACAGGAGTGGAGCAAAGAGAGACAGGAGACAGAAAGGGAGATAATTATATTGAGTGTTGAGCACCGATGGGTGAATGGGTTTGTTTATTTGTTCTCCCGTCTCGGAGACGGAATAAGCTGTAATGACAGCGATTGAGTGTGATGCTGTTATCATGAGACTAACTGGGAGTGTACTGTGCATTTATTCCCAATGATTAACTCCGTTGATGCCTCTCTGGGATCTAAAAGCTTTTAGTTGGATACTGCTCTGTGAGGAGTGGTGAAAATCTGTCCACTCCAACAAAACTTGCAGACCAGTTACATTTCTATTAACTACTGATTCAAATGTGTTAAATTGTGAGAGGGCACTTTGGCTGGTCACGGAACGGTGTGAAATGAAACAGGCTTCATTTTAAGATTTAAGCAAAGCAAACAGGATGAATGAACTGGGCAGCTGCATCAAAATGGCACCTATTTTAAGGCAACAAATGACACCTTGTTAAGAAATGACACTCAGTATTACAACTGTCAGGTGTTTTTTTTTTTTTACAAATCCCCCATTTCACCCTCTCCAGACTGTCACAGTTATTTTTTTTAAAGAGGTCACTCCATTGGATAAAATGAGTGTGGTCGGACTCTAGCTGTCCCTATCCAACTATTTGTTTTCCTGCTTTTATCTCGCCCATTTACTCTCTCCCATTTACTCTCTCCCATTATCTCTCTCTACATTATCTCTCTCTACATTTTCCAATTCAATGGAAGGGTTTTATTGGCATGTATTTTTTTGTACATTGCCGAAGCAACTGAAAAATAAAAAAGTCAAAACAAAAGAAAATAATAAAGTCTACTGCTTCAAGTAGACGTTACCCACAGGTTTTAAAGAGATAAAGGGAGTTTCTCCCAGTGTCTCTCACTTTTCTTCTTGGTCTTTGTCTCTTTGCTTCTTATTTCTCTTCTTCTGTCTTCTGTCCCTTTCCCTATTTGCATCAGGAGAGAGGGCTTCCTGCATGAATAGTAATTACACCTATCTCTCTGACAGAAAATGTCCATTTTCTATGGAATAAGAGATAGAGGGACTGAGAAAGGGAACAAGGGAGGGAGACGGAATGAGAGAGATGGAATCCGAGTGAGAGGATGAGAAATAGAGGGAACAAGAGAGAGAGAATGAGAGAGAAAGTCTAAGAGAGTGGGAATGGTAGAGAAAAGGAATGAGAGAAAGAATGAGAGAGAGGGAGACTGAGAGAGAAAAGGAATGAGAGAATGAGACAAAGGGAATAAGAGAGAAAAGCAGTGAGATAGAAATGGAATGAGATAGAGAGGGAATGAGATAGAGAGGGAATGAAAAAGAGTGAGGGAATCTGAGAGAGATAGGAGGAGAGGGGATGAGAGATAAAGAAAGGTAATGAGAGATAAAACGGATAACATGGTCTCAAATATCCTGGAGTATATAATATGGTGATTATAATTTCTCCATTCAGATAACAAGAAAGAGAGAAAGAGAGAAAGAGACATGAAAAGGGAGAGGAAAAGAGAGGGAATGAGAGAGAAGGTGGGCATGTTTGTTTCCAGCAGGGTCATCATGTCCTTAGGTGGACCTGAGTCTAGTCTCTAATTGATAGAATTAGACAGCACCCAAGCAGCCTACATCAGATGCAACGGTCCAAACAGTGATGACTGTAGGACGAGTCATGCTAAGGATCAGGCCCTGTCATGCCTGGAGGTTATAACTGGTCATTAACCTGACTTAATGTCATGACTTAATGTCATCTATTTAAAGGTCAGCCTAATGATGTACAAGGGCAGATTAAATTCACAACCAAACTCTCATAGATACGGCGGCTGAGCTAAAGGGCAGGGTGACAAACCATTGCCATGGCAACCAAAGCACCTTATCACACCTCGAAGTATTCCACAATATTAACCTCAGTTTGCAAGGCTACTGTCTTCCTGCAACCTGAGGTGCTGTCAACTTTGACCTCAGTTAGGAAGGCTACTGTCTTCCTGCAACCTGAGGTGCTGTCAACTTTGACCTCAGTTAGGAAGGCTACTGTCTTCCTGCAACCTGAGGTGCTGTCAACTTTGACCTCAGTTAGGAAGGCTACTGTCTTCCTGCAACCTGAGGTGCTGTCAACTTCGACCTCAGTTAGGAAGGCTACTGTCTTCCTGCAACCTAAGGTGCTGTCAACTTTTACCTCAGTTAAGAAGACTTACTGTCTTCCAGCTCCCTTAGGTACTGTCAACTTTGACCATATCTGAGTATTCCATACAGAAGTTGGGAATTATATTTTATGTAAATGAAAATTCTGTTGGTTCCTTCCTCTCCATTCAGCCAGTGAACACAGAGGGTGAATGTCCCACTAATTTAATATTGTGCGTCAAGCTTTACCTGTATGAGAACAGCATGTGTGGGTATGTGTGTGTGTGTGTGTACATTGTGACTTTACATGTGCTAAACATAACAGGACCAAGCAATTAGCATGCGCTTGCCCAGTAGGGATTGGTTACTCAGGATCTTCATCCTCTCTGGGACTATAACCTCTCTGGGTCTAGAACCTCTCTGGATCTATAACCTCTCTGGGTCTATAACCTCTCTGGGTCTATAACCTCTCTGGATCTATAACCTCTCTGGGTCTATAACCTCTCTGGGTCCATAACCTCTCTGGGTCTACAACCTCTCTGGGTCTATAACCTCTCTGGATCTATAACCTCTCTGGGTCTATAACCTCTCTGGGTCCATAACCTCTCTGGGTCTATAAACACATTCTGCCATTGGATAGTAGTAACAGGTTAAAATGAAAATAACTGAAGTGAGAGTCAACAGTCCCATCGGAGGAAAGCGTTAGAAAGGCGCTAGAAAGGCGTTAGAAAGGCGTTAGAATGCCTTAACTTTGTGCTACAATGTCTTCTACCCTTTTGTGCCAACCGCGTGTGATGGCAGGTGTTGGTTGAGGCATTGATGGAGACAATACCCAGTCCATTATGACGACAGGTCTAATGGGCCTATTACAGAGGGAATAATCACACTTACCTGGCTCCTGCAGCAGTGCTGACACCCTGAGTTGTTACGCCCAACGAGGCACTCTCTGGTCGTCCGCGGGTCAATGTCTTCCAGGCTCTCGTGTCGTCTAACCAGACATTAGGCTCTCCGGCACTTATTGTCTTAGTGGTCAGAATGTATTAAAAGGATTCACAATCAGGGGCTGTTGGGAAATGGTTGAGAAAATTGGGAAGGTGTCTTGTTTCCCGCTTTGATTATCTTTGTTTCTAGGAATGGCACGGCGAGACGAGAAGTGTCAGAGCCAACCAATCAATGACTAAGAGTTAACTCTTGTGGGAGGTATTCAGCTAAACTGTCCTGTTATTCGTTCCTTTATTGATCTAGTTGAGATTATAAGAGAACTAGCATTTGGGACCACCCAAAGAGAACAGATGATGCTTAGTGTTTGAATGTGTGTGTGAGTGAATGTGTGTGTGTGTGTGGGTTCCTCACACATGTATACAATAAAAATCATGTGGAATTAGGACATTTGGCCAGTCCTCATATCATTAGTTAGATTTAAGGGTTCGGTTTGTGGTTAAGGTTGAGGTTAGGGTTTGGAGTCAGGGCCTGGTTAAGGAATAGACTGAGATCAGATTTGGTTTCAGGAAAGGTTCACGGTTAGGTTTTGTGAAATTTGCTTTTTGACTTAAAATAGATATTCTGGAAAATTAATTAAATTATGTTGTTTCTACGTGTGTGTGTGTGTGTGTGTATGTATGTGTCTTTATAACAACAGTGAAAAAAAAACTGCACATAGAATGTGAAACCTGGCAAACCACCCACACCTCTCTCCACACTCCCTAACACACAAAGAAGCTATGGAGCCAGAAGCTGGGCTCGCTACGACATCATCAATCAGGGACAGGCGATTGCATCGGTGTGCAGAGTAATGATGGGGTTTGGAATTACATAGCTAGACAAAAAAACTAAAACAAAATGGAAACAAAACACCTCGGATTGACAGTGGGTAATGTTGGGGGTACACACAGACAACACAGTGAAACACAAACACACACACACACTCATTCACCCACACACAGACACACGCTCACCCACAGACAAACACTCACACGCAGACACATACACGGACACACACTCATGTACACACAAACACGCACACTCACTCACTCAAACGTGCATATAGTTCAATTGTATAACATCCATTAAGGAGACGTTGGTGCTGTTTCTCTGGTCTGGTTTTCCCTAGTCCTCATCCCTCTGTCCGTTCCCATCTGCAGAGCAAGTCTCTCTGTCCTCCACTCTTCCTTTCCATTACTCAAACCCCTCCCTTGCTCTCTTGCTCAGTCGGCCACTTAGGATGGGGACAAAGGGGGTGGGGGGGTGTTGGGGGGGTGGGGGGGGGTGTTGGGGGGGTGGGGGGGGGTGTACCGGGTCAATGACAGAAGCACGGTGAGAGAGAGGAAAACAGAAAATGCACCAAACACCTCCCTTCAGTCCTCTACACACTATAGACGTGTCTCCTATGTATGTATGTGCATGCGTGTGTGTTACTGCAGGTGTGTATGTGCATGCGTGTGTGTTACTGCAGGTGTGTATGTGCATGCGTGTGTGTTACTGCAGGTGTGTATGTGCATGCGTGTGTGTTACTGCAGGTATGTATGTGCATGCGTGTGTCACTGCAGGTATGTATGTGCATGCGTGTGTGTTACTGCAGGTGTGTATGTGCATGCGTGTGTGTTACTGCAGGTGTTTATGTGCATGCGTGTGTGTCACTGCAGGTATGTATGTGCATGCGTGTGTGTTACTGCAGGTATGTATGTGCATGCATGTGTGTTACTGCAGGTATGCGTGGGATCATGGTGTCGAACGTGAGCGTGTCTTTGTATGTACGTGTATTTTGCTGTAGCAGGTACGTTTGTCGATCATTACAATAATTACGACAGAGAAACCACGCGGTCCAGGTGAAAATACTTAATTTTTCCAGTCAGAAGTCGTCCACATGTTCAGTTCAACAATATCTCCCCTGTAGGGGGCAGTGTTGCCACACAGGTTACTTCCTTGTGCACTATATTCTAAGCGTTGTCACCTGCAGGAACTATAAACCACACACACACACACACAGACACACACACACAGACACACGCACACACAGACACACACACACAGACACACGCACACAAATAGTTTCTGTCTCCATCCTATTGAGGAGGCCAAACATCATTCCCATTTAAGGTTATTTTCCCTAATTGTAAACCTGAACCTTAACCCCAATCTCTAACCCACAATTCTAAACCTAGTCATGCGAGACCATACCCCAAAATCTCTCCACGCCACCCTGGAGGTCTGGAAACCACAGAATTTCAAAAAGAGGTTTGAATTGCACAGTTGCCCGACGGTTTGGTCCGCTTTTCCGTAGCAGGCAGGAGAGACGTTAGCTACATCCATATTCAATCTCGACAAGCCTGCTTGACACAACAGTGGTGTCCTGGTCATACATACCACCACAGTGTCATGCCAGATGCTAATGTTAGCTAATTCGAATGTCACCATCAAGGAAGAGTTTGTTTAGCAAGTGATAAATTACATTGGTAACCTTCAGCTACGGTGGTTAGCTAGCTAGCTTAGCCATTGGGTGAAAAGTCTGTGTCCAGAGTAAGAAGATGACACAGTTCTGACCGGGGCCACATCACTTGTAGCCATGACCATATTTAGCGAGCAACTTTTGGAGCTACGCCCAAGCAAGGTTTTTGATTTGGTTGATGTTTCTAATTTAAACTGGTTTCCGCCACATCTATTCAATTTCTTTTCAATTTGACTGGGGCAAGAAAAGGAAGGGATATTGTAAACCTAACCCCATCTGTAACTCTTATCTTAGACCCAACCACTGAGCCAAAAGTAACCTCTTTCTCATGGGAACATCGAAATGTCCCACAAGGCAAGATTTTCCTTCTAACTATATTTATGGAGATAGTTAAACCTGTACAAACACTCGCAAACCCATAACCCAACGCATTCGGCTTGATTTGCTGAATCGTTTTCCAGAAAGAAATAAACAAACAGACAAACAAACTGATAGCTTCTTTACACATGCTCCATTGGCTGCCTGGAAGTGGCGGTCTAATAACATAAACAGTGTAACTCCACAATGTTTCTGCTCAGCCAAGCAGCATCAGAGCAGTTAGGAGAAGGTGGGCGGGACTTGTACCCCTTCGCTCTGGGGTAATGGCTCTCTCATCATGCTGACTGACATCACAGGCACCCAAAGACACTCTGGCTACTCCGTCTCCGCGGTAACCTACATGGCATCGCTGAGTCACCGTGACATGGTTATCTGATTTGTCTCCAGGGCAAAGGACAATGGAAGATTGAGAGGTTAGTGTGCTCCTGTGCTCTGTGGTACATGTAGCTACACGTAGCATGTAGAGTCTGCCTGGCTTGGACTGGTTTTGTCCTGACCTCATGGACGAGTGGTAACATGTCATGCCAAGATCAAGAGACCTGTCTGAGGCCCTCAGAAAAAAAATATTACTGATGCCCATGAGTACTCACTTTTGTTGCCAGCGGTTTAGACATTAATGGCTGTGTGTTGAGTTAGCAAATTTACACTGTTATACCAGCTGTACACTCACTACTTTCCATTGTAGCAAAGTGTCATTTCTCCAGTGTTGTCACATGAAAAGATATAATCAAATATTTGCAAAAATGTGAGGGGTGTACTCCCTTTTGTGAGACACTGTATGTAACTTGTCCGTAACAGTCTTTCTGTGCTCGGTGATACTAGTTTGTAACAGAGTGGTTGTTTGTCTGTTCCTATATGGCTATAGTTTGTAGTTCGTGTAGCTGCAGCTAAGAAAAGACAAAAGACCCAGCCCAAACGTTCTGTATAAGGAAGAATTCCACCCCGCATCGCTGAAAGTGTAGACGTTTATTAAAAGTGAGAGCCCGCCCCCTCCACCGCACAGATTTTCCCTTTCATGTCAACAGAGGAGAGAACAGAGAAAAGAGGGGGAGATGCCCCACATTCAGTCTTCACAGTTTAACATAACATTCATCAGGGAGGAGAAATGAACTGGCACTTATCGAACCCGAGCCCCCAACTCCTGGTCACCTCCACATCCCAACAGTCTGACCCCCCCCTAAGCATCCCAGCGACCACCCCTTCCACCCCACTCGGCACCGTTCATGTTCGTCAGGAGGCGGTGGGTCTGATGTGATGCAGACACTTTAAATAACCCTCTGCTTGGAGGCCCTCGCTGATCGCTTTCCTCCGTGCGACAGTCTGTGTTCCGGAATTCATGTGGGGCTGCACGCACGCACACGCAAGCACACACACACACACACACACACACACACACACAGAGGAAAGTAATCCTCTCAAACACACATATGTCTCGATCACGCCCTCTTTTGGCGTCTTCATTGCCGTTGTTTTTGAGCAGGTGCCGTGTTGTCATGTACGTCCTCGCGGGCACGTGTGCCTTCAGATTTCCTCCTTAGGAGCCGTCATGTCCAATATAAGCCTCTTTTATCAAACGGTACTCTGGCATTAATTTACCACAGCGATCGTCTGTGGGGAGACGGTGTTGAGCGTGTACCTGATACACGTGCAACAGAACAAAGTTCAGCTCAAAGTCACCTGTCAGAAGGGTGTCTAAATGATTGGGAAGCAGCTACACAGCTGGTCTAAGAAGAATTCTGTGGTATTTTATGAGTTATAATATTCTGTAATGCTAGTAAAGTAACATTTTATTCTGGATGAAAAAGTATTTGTTTCAGAGGGCAGACCAGGACATAAATTCAGCCCTGGCTTTTTGGCCAAATCGGCCCACATCATCACACCCCCTCAACCTCTGAAATTTAGAAGCAAACCACATTTCTTGTCCTGTAATAAAACACGTATAAACTGACAGTTCGGACTGTGTTTGATTTAAAGGAATGTAAAATGTATAGTTAATTAAGATATTGTGTGTGTTATGTTGTCGACCCTAACCCTAGTCTATCTGCTCCATCTCTTCTCTCATTACCCTAAGCCTACTACTGTTTAATACAATATTACGCTACAAAACATTGTGGGCAGCTAGCAGAAGTAGCTATTAGAATGCTATGCAAACTCTGTGACAAGAGCTAGCTTTTGCGGCTAAGCCTTTTCTCTATTTTCTTCCTACCTTGATGAAACCACCTTTGTCCTCTCATACTTTTTTGGCAACAAAAAAATAATAATTCTAAAATCAATTATCTCTTCTGATAGTGAAGTAGCCTAATTAACAGTCAGATTGGGTTCCACACCTTGTCGTGCATTTGGACATGAATTTGAACAACCTCATCTCAACTAATCAGATCATTGGTCCAGCCCATCTTGGCTGCCTGCTGCTTAACCAAATCAAATAAAGTTGTTGTTGTTCTTATAATATAGATTATTATGTCAGCAACAACATTTCAAAGGTAATAAAAAACATTCACATGGGCCATCGCCCTGTCAAAACAATGAAATATTATAAAAATTATATGAAAATATATTATTTGACCAGCCCACCCCAAATGAAAGATGATCTGGCCCCTCTGGCATTAGGCAGAATTACCTGTTCGCCCGTGACTTCTTCCATTTTAATATACTGTAGTGGTTATTTACATTGGGTTTGGAATACACATTGGCTGTTGAGAAGAGAAGAAGAAATAATGGTGAGGAATGAATGGAAATGCATTAAACGTCAGAGGGAGTGATTCTTGCTTTCCACCAGCTTAACTTGTAAGCCACTCCATCTATCCATGCTCGCTTATCTGTGTGCTAGTCTGCTGTATGGCCAAAAGACCCTGACACACACTCACACACACACACACACACACACATCGATATATACACACACATTCACTCCCACAGGAGTTCACACACCCACAGGAGTTCACACTCATCGACTCAAATGTCAATGCTGTGTGTAGAAGAGAGAAAGAGAGAGAGCAAGTGAGAGAAGGAAAGAGAGAGAGAGTGTATGTTTGTATGTGTGTGTTTGTGTGTGTCCATCTCCAGATAGTAGAATACGGTAATTGTAATGTTTTTTTTTAACTGGTATGTCTCTAAGGGGTACTGTTATAGAACAAAGTATTAGCTAAATAATCTCCTTAAAACCACATTTGCATACCATCAATTTAGGCATCCAACGCCAAGACATATGCTGTAAAACGGTTCTCCAACCTATTTGGGCATGACAGTTTCTTTAAAAAAATGAAATGTGACTCAGTCAATGCTATATTTTTGCTTTCAGTTAGACACATTCGTCTCTTCTCCCCTGCAGTGCCACCCAAGGCCCTGAGGGTTGAAGAGAAAGTACTGTACTGTTCTATATCAATGTAGACAGAAAAAACAGGCCTGTAAGTCTCGAAGTAGATTGGTCTGTGTTGCTGTCTCTCAGGATGACACCATCATTCCAGCCGGGTGTTCGATTCCTGATTGGAAAATTTCAGTGCTATCCTGGATCCAGGATCCACTGTTGCCTGGGGACTCTTTGTCGGGGCTGTGGGAACGCGTTCTCCAGCTGGTTGAGGAAGCAGTGTCATAGGAATCAGAAAGGCTTTGCAAGTTCTGCCTGGTGAAAATACGTTTTGAGTTTTCTGAATTTTGTTTTCCTAATGTAGATGTAGTGATTGTATAAGTTAGTGAACTGTTATAAGCTGTTGTAACCAATGTAGATGTATTGATTATATAAGTTAGTGAACTGTTATAAGCTGTTGTAACCAATGAAACAAAATATTAAATGTCTGTAATATGAGCCGAAACTGAAGGAGCAAGTAGGAGAATAGGAAACCCTGTTTAAGCAGTTGCCGGGGAGAGAAAGATTTAGTATGTCTGTTTTGTGAGAAACAGGTCACAGGTCAGAGACACACACACATAGTCTGACAGGCCAGACAGATACCAGGAGGAGACAAGAAGATACTTGCAGTTATCCTATAAGGAATAAAACTGGGATTGGGCCAATGGCACACACTTTGTAAGTTAACGCCTCTATCTTTTTGGGCGTAGTAGAAGTATAAAAATGATGTTTTGAATGTTGATCCTTAGACATTGTGCGGCGACACGTGTCTCCAGAAGCTTCTGTAATAAATGGACGTATAACTACGGTAATTGCCCTGACTCCCTGTGTTTTATTCTCCTTTCCAACAAACCAACTCGGGGAAGTGTTATACTTCAACAATTTGGGGGCTCGTCCGGGATTGGAAAGAGGAGAAGGAATTCGATCTTGTCCAGACAACCTACGCGAGATTCACAGGTTCCGAGCCGGCTCATGATAAAGGTAAGCAGAGCCTGTTATATCTAAATCTGCATATTGGCTATGAACTAAATTTTGAACCTGTGGAAAACGTATTGGGAGACTGGTTTAAATTCAGGGGGTCAGGGGAACGGTCTGTGAGTTAGAGTCTCACTATAAGTCGGGTTAGAGGCCCGTTACCGGTGTGTGAGTTAGAGTCTCACTGTAAGTCGGGTTAGAGGCCCGCTACCGGTGTGTGAGTTAGAGTCTCACTCTAAGTCGGGTTAGAGGCCCGTTAATCGTTCTAGGGTTGACTACCCTACGCCACTTCCCGACGGGGACGGTGGAGAGTTGCGAGTTAGAGTCTCGGCAACCAGTCGGGTTAGAGTCCCGAGGACTTAGGGGCACCTCGAAGTACTTATTGTGTGTAAAGGTTCATCTGGGTTAGAGTCCCGGGGAGTTTTAGAACTCCCCAAATTCTGTATCTGGGTTAGAGTCCCGGGGAGTTTTATAACTCCCCAAATTCTGTATTGGGTTAGAGTCCCGGGGAGGTTTAGAACTCCCCAAATTCTGTATTGGGTTAGAGTCCCGGGGAGTTTTATAACTCCCCAAATTCTGTATCTGGGTTAGAGTCCCGGGGAGTTTTATAACTCCCCAAATTCTGTATCTGGGTTAGAGTCCCGGGGAGGTTTAGAACTCCCCAAATTCTGTATTGGGTTAGAGTCCCGGGGAGTTTTATAACTCCCCAAATTCTGTATTGGGTTAGAGTCCCGGGGAGTTTTATAACTCCCCAAATTCTGTATTGGGTTAGAGTCCCGGGGAGTTTTATAACTCCCCAAATTCTGTATCTGGGTTAGAGTCCCGGGGAGGTTTAGAACTCCCCAAATTCTGTATTGGGTTAGAGTCCCGGGGAGTTTTATAACTCCCCAAATTCTGTATTGGGTTAGAGTCCCGGGGAGTTTTATAACTCCCCAAATTCTGTATCTGGGTTAGAGTCCCGGGGAGGTTTAGAACTCCCCAAATTCTGTATTGGGTTAGAGTCCCGGGGAGTTTTATAACTCCCCAAATTCTGTATCTGGGTTAGAGTCCCGGGGAGGTTTAGAACTCCCCAAATTCTGTATTGGGTTAGAGTCCCGGGGAGTTTTATAACTCCCCAAATTCTGTATCTGGGTTAGAGTCCCGGGGAGTTTTATAACTCCCCAAATTCTGTATCTGGGTTAGAGTCCCGGGGAGTTTTATAACTCCCCAAATTCTGTATTGGGTTAGAGTCCCGGGGAGTTTTATAACTCCCCAAATTCTGTATCTGGGTTAGAGTCCCGGGGAGTTTTATAACTCCCCAAATTCTGTGTCTGGGTTAGAGTCCCGGGGAGTTTTATAACTCCCCAAATTCTGTATCTGGGTTAGAGTCCCGGGGAGTTTTATAACTCCCCAAATTCTGTATCTGGGTTAGAGTCCCGGGGAGTTTTAGAACTCCCCAAATTCTGTATCTGGGTTAGAGTCCCGGGGAGGTTTAGAACTCCCCAAATTCTGTATCTGGGTTGGAGTCCCGGGGAGTTTTAGAGCTCCCCAAATTCTGTATAAGAGAACTGGGTTCAAGTCCCAAAAAGTGTTGGGTCAGGTACCCGTTAATCATTTGTTAATTATTCTGAGTCTGGGACTCACAGTAACGTAAGTCAGGTTGAAATGGACGGGGAGTGTGAGAGAAGTTGATGACGATGGGCGGTGTCCAGGCACGGGAAAGTGGAAACAATTGGGGATACAGGTGGCAAATGTAATGACTGTTGTAGGCAGGATGGACCCAATTCAGAAAGAAAAAGAAGGGATAGAAGAGAAATTGCGACAAGTGGTGAGTGAGGCAGGATTAAGGATGGAGGAAAGGAGACCATTACATGTTATTTTGTGGAATAAGGAGAAGGAGTGTTCCAAAAATCGAGATAGAGTTAGAGACAAGAAGGAAACAGCCAATTTGGTCAAGAGAGGGAGATATAGAGAAAAGGAGAAGGAATGGGAAAAGCACAGAAAAGAATGGTGTAAATTAGCAGTGTGGTGTCAGGGCGTAGACCATGTGAACAAAGAGAAAAAGGGACAGAAAATTAAGGAGAAAAAGGGAGGAGAGATAGAACCCCCAGCATATGAAGATGACTTGGGGCTTGGTACGGGCCAGGCACCATTATATCCAGTCTTACGTTTACAGAGTGGTATATTGTCTTTAGACACACAGGATAGCAAGCCCATAACTCAAGTCACAGGAAAGCAAGATAAGAGAAAATTAAGTAGGAAGGCGGAGTCAGAGAGCGAGACAGACACTGAGGGGGAGGTGAAACCGTTCAAGGCAAGGGCAGAGAAAGAGGAGCGAGAAGGGGAGACGACTAGGAAAGAATAAACAAGAGGAGATTACAGGGGCCATAAAGAAAAGATCAGGCCGTACTAAAGGCAGGTTAGGTGAGGACTCAAGGTTGGGGTCGGACGATAGTGACACAGTAAGAAGGACCAGAACTAGGCAGAAAAAAGGGAATTCACATAGAGGACGGGTGGTACTCACGGGCAAAGCAGTAGGGAGATGGACTGACTCAGACGAAGACCCCGACACAGACAGTAGTGGAGACGGGAGTAAGGGAGACGTAGACGTATACCCTCTGCCGCGTACGCCCCCACCAGAACATAAACTACACCATGACACAGTAGAATCAATTCAAAAGACTCAAAATAAAATGTATACGCAGTCACAAGCAGGGGAAGCTGGTTGTGCTGGGTTTCAGCTGCCTCTCTTTAGAGTGGGAGGCGGAGAACCGCGATATAAACCATTGGAGCTGGGAGACGTACAGGCACTGGTAGATAAATTACCCCCGATGGGAGGTGGACTATCGTTGTCACAATTTGATAAACTCACAGCTGGTCAAATGTTGGCACTGGGGGACTGGAGGGCAGTAGCCGCCCGAGCCATGTCCGCCCAGGCTATGACTGAGATAGAAAAAGGGGCCGCCACTAGGCGGAGCCCTGACGACACTCCTTTCAGTCAGGTGGTCGGGCGCATAGCCACGGCCCTGAGGGAACGATTTCCCTTGCCCGCTGGGGCCCCGATGCCCAAGTTACCTTGGGAAAAAGAGCAACACCCTAGACAGTATCTAGAAGCATGTAAGGACACATGGGCCAAACACACAGGGCACCACCCGGGGAAAGGGGGTCTGCAGCAGGAGTGGTTTAGAAGGGCGGTCTTAGAGGGACTTCCAGAGAAAATAAAGGAGGCAATGATGGCAAATCCTGACTTGCCGGATAGTGAATCACACGTATGGGAAAGACACATAGTACATAATTTACAGAGGGCAAAAGATGAGGAGACAGAGAAAGACAAACAGATACAGGGACTGGAAGAGAACCTGTTGCGCTTACAGCTGGGTGAAGCCAAAGGGAGGCTCAATGAAGGGAAAAAGAAACACAGACAGATGGCAGCTCTAGGCTCAGGAGAACCTGACACACCCGATTTATACCCTGTTCCCACATGGGCACCCCAACCTCACGGTGGCCGGGGGGCATTCACCGCGCCCTATCGACCAGGGACTCCGAGGGGAGGTTATGGTAGGGGGAGGGGGCGGGGTAGAGGCAGAGGGGCTTCAGGAGCCCAAGTCCCATACGGAGCCTGCTTTACGTGTGGTGACCCGAACCACTGGTCCAGAAACTGCCCACAGAACACTGCAGGGGGCAGAGGATTCCCAAACCAAGGGGCAGCTCCAGTTCCCAACCCACACGCCGTCCCACCACCTAGCGCACCTGGACAATACCCACTCTCTTATGAGGGAGGGTGGGACCAGGTGTGACGGTCTACAGGGGGGGGAGGGGACAGCGGGGGAAGGGCAGACCCTATGCTGTCCCTGAATGTCGACGGGAAGGACTTCTCCTTTCTGGTTGACACAGGTGCCACGTTTTCCACCATCACCGCCCCTCCCGTCACAGGACTACTATCCTCCAAGACAGTGGAAGTTGTGGGGTTTGAAGGAGTGGGACAGACTTTGCCAGTGACATTTCCTCTTAAAACGATACTGGGTAAACAGGCCCTCAGCCATCCGTATGTGGTGTCAGCAAACACACCAGTGAACTTATTGGGGAGAGACTTGTTGATAAAACTGGGGGCTAATATCTTGTGTTCTCCAGATGGACTAACTGTCACGTTACCAGACGGGACATCGACTTCAAGTGGAGGCCGTGGGTCTCCCTCCTCGAGCCGTACTTTCCTCCGCCAGACCCCCCACATGTGACCCTATTTTATGATCGGCAGGGCGATGAGGTGTATAGAGAGGGGTTTGGGGATGTAGTGTGTGGGGACACGTGGCAGGTCGGGTCTAAATTCATATATGTAGGCCCTGAAGGGGTAGCGGCAGATGTACAGTTGACAGAGGAGCAGGATCAGTGGTACATGATGGCGGAGGAGTCCGTCCCACATGTGTCACTGGCACTGCATCCTAAACACCAAGCAAAAGACCTGGGGCCCATGGTTAAAAGGGCGGTCAAATGTACTGATTGGACACTCACTCAGGCGCCAAACGTATGGTACTCACACAGCTGTAAGACGTAAAAATGGTACACCTGCATTGACCTGGCTAACGCTTTTTTCTGTCTCCCACTAGCAGAGGAACTTCGTGATATTTTTTCTTTCACACATAGGGGCGACAATGGCGGCCCCAACGGTGGCCGCCTGCATCCAAGCTACAATGACGGTCCTCACCCGACTGGCTGAGAAAGGGTTGAAGGTGTCAAAAGAAAAGCTACTGCTGGTAAGGACGCATGTCTCCTTTCTGGGCAGAGTAATCTCGCAGAAAGGAGCGGGGCTTTCCTCAGCTCACCGCACAACCATCCTCCACCATCCTAAACCCACTACTGTTCAGGACATGCTATCATTCCTGGGGCTCACGGGGTATAGCCGGAATTACATCCCAAACTATTCAGGGCTCACAGAGCCACTTAGAGCGCTAGTTAAGGAGCAGGGAATGCGTAAACTTAAAGCCACTCTCGATTGGACTTGCCCGGCCGACAAGGACTTCATTTTGCTGAAACAACAACTAGCCACCGCAGCTGATCTGGCCATACCAGACTACACAACACCTTTTTTCTAGATTTTTCTGAAACAGGATGAGTCATGAATGGGGTCCTGTTTCAGAAAAAGGGGGGAGAAGGCTCTGAGAGAGACGAGCTAGTGAGACATCAAAAGGGGGCTTCCCCACAAGAGAAAACAATTTGGCAACAGAGAGGAGCAACAGAGACGAGCGGGCTCTGGAGAGGGCCAGACGGTAGAGTAATACTTCCACCAGCTATGCGGGGAGATAAATTTGCAGAAGCCCACGGGTTGGGCCATGTAGGGCCAGCACAGATGTTGAGGAACCAATTATGGTAGACATGGTACGTAACTACACTAGGACATGCACCATCTGCACACACCCCAATCCTAAACCGACGATCAAACCTGAGATGGGGGCGTTCCCCATGACGACGAGACCTGGACAAGAGATAGTGATAGACTACACTGACATGGGGGAAACAGTACGGGGGTGCCGCTACATGTTAGTGTGTATGTTAGTGTGTGTGGACATGTTCACAGGGTGGCCAGAAGCCTGGCCAGCAAGAAGGGAGGACAGTCAGATAGTGATCAAGTGTTTAGTGAACCAGTACATTCCCAGACACGGCTTCCCAGAGAAAATCAGGTCAGACAATGGGACTCACTTTAAGAACAGTGATTTACAGAAGGTAGAGAGCTTATTGGGCCTAAAACATGCTTTTGGCACTGTGTACCATCCACAGTCCCAGGGAAAGGTAGAAAGGATGAACCAGAACTTAAAAAACAAGTTGGCTAAGATATGTGCGCAGACTAAATTGAACTGGGTGGATGCACTACCACTGGCACTCATGACGATTCGATGCTCGTTAAATCAGACCACTGGGTTCACCCCATACGAGCTGCTGACGGGGAGACAGTTTCCAGGACCAGCCGCGGGGCCTGCGGTCCCGGAAGGGGAAAAGTGGCCCAAAGATCACAGAATGTATTTTGATGAATTGCGAGCTCTCGTTTCAGAATTCACCAACAGAGTCGGAGAACGGAGGGACCTGCACCCGCTGGACCAGAACCTGCCCCAGGCGGAGTGGGTGTTGCTGAAGGTCATCAAGCGAAAGTGGTCGGAGCCAAGGTGGACGGGCCCTCATCAGGTGGTGGAGAGAACGAGTCATGCGGTCCGCCTGAGGGACAAAGGAGAGACGTGGTACCATTGGAGCCAGTGTACACCAGCGCCGGGACTACGAGCGAGTGAAGGAGACAAAGGACGACGCCAGGGGAATAGACTCTTAGGGGAAAGAACTGAAAAATACTGTAACTAAAGGGGGTATAGGACACCGAGTGGCTCATACCACTCGTACCAAGATGACAGGGTTACAGAGAAAGGTCTGGGGAGATGATAGTAGAATGAAGTGGTATATGGGAATTGGTAGAATAATGATATGTGTGTTGTGTGTTGTTACAGGTTTCCCAGGTTGGCATCGGGTCTTCATTCCCCCAGCGAAGAGGTTCGCGACACCACCTGAGGACACCCGTTTGAGGAAATTTGGGGAATTGAATTGGACTATGTCAAGGGGTCGCATACGAGCATTCTGGGATAGATAATCCGCTGGAGGAATGGATGATCTCGATGTTCGGCCAGTGGAAAGGTTTGATAATGTCTGTTCTTTTATCGCTTTCTACATTTGGTGCTATAATGGTTACTTGTGGGTTTTGTTGTATCCCATGCATAAGAGGGCTTGCCATGAGAGTGATTTCTACAGCCATTGAGAAGGCTCCAGGATCGCCATCAGGGATGCTGATGCCTCTACTGGAGCAGCATGACCCGGGAGAACTGGAGCTTGGCGAATAGGGGTGATCTCTCTGGGGAGAGATCAAAAGGGGGAATTGTAGATGTAGTGATTGTATAAGTTAGTGAACTGTTATAAGCTGTTGTAACCAATGTAGATGTATTGATTATATAAGTTAGTGAACTGTTATAAGCTGTTGTAACCAATGAAACAAAATATTAAATGTCTGTAATATGAGCCGAAACTGAAGGAGCAAGTAGGAGAATAGGAAACCCTGTTTAAGCAGTTGCCGGGGAGAGAAAGATTTAGTATGTCTGTTTTGTGAGAAACAGGTCACAGGTCAGAGACACACACACATAGTCTGACAGGCCAGACAGATACCAGGAGGAGACAAGAAGATACTTGCAGTTATCCTATAAGGAATAAAACTGGGATTGGGCCAATGGCACACACTTTGTAAGTTAACGCCTCTATCTTTTTGGGCGTAGTAGAAGTATAAAAATGATGTTTTGAATGTTGATCCTTAGACATTGTGCGGCGACACGTGTCTCCAGAAGCTTCTGTAATAAATGGACGTATAACTACGGTAATTGCCCTGACTCCCTGTGTTTTATTCTCCTTTCCAACAAACCAACTCGGGGAAGTGTTATACTTCAACACTAACCAGAAAAAGTTTCATTTAAAAAGGAAAACATTTGAGAAAATAACAAATGTCATGTCGCACTGAATCACATCAGAATAGAAGAATGTACAGGTTTGGAAAAATATTGAATTTGACTGATTCTCTTTTGTAGCGTATCTGTCCCTTTAATTGCTTTTCTAGCAGAAGAGGAATGTGCTGGTCTTTGGTGAATCTGTAGTCTGCAGGTGTTGCTATTTGATACAAATTACAAATAATAGGTCAAAATGATAAACTTACTCATGATATTTTGAAATTTTTTGCAAAGATTTTAGGAAAAGTGATAAGGAGTGGTTAGACCCCTACTTTACTGGCAGCTGCTCGTGAGGAAAGCACACACATTGTCTTGTAAAAAACTGTATTTGGAGTGTATTTTTCTCTGGTCAATGAAAGTAGACACCAAAGGCACCCAGAATGACAATGCTTTTTGGATACTTAAAACATTCACTGAGCATAGTTACAGTAACCACACAGACAGTTTGTCCAAAGTAAAAACACAAGATGCCCGTAACATTAGCACTTAGTTAGTTTCCAAGAATTTGCCACAGGACACCCTGAAAACTGCACTTATTCCATTACTAATTCATGTTATTAAATAAATAAATAAATCTGTCAGGTTTAATCCATGTTGTAACAAGGAGAAGCCCTGTATTGAAGAAAAATGTCTGGGGAACTTTATTAATCCTTCTTTTCCGATCATCACCTGCTTAATAATAGGACCCCAGACAGTGTTTAATTAAGGCATCTGCAGAGACAACTAAAATGTCAGACTGTGTGTGAATCCTCCATGTAGTCCATTTTCTGGTACCTTGGGTTGGATTTGCAGGCAACTCCTTTGTGTGTGTGTGTGTGTGTGTATATACAGTGGTGAGTATTTTGATACACTGCTGATTTTGCAGGTTTTCCCACTTACAAAGCATGTAGATGTCTTTTATCATAGTTACTCTTCAACTGTGAGTGACAGAATCAAAAAAAAAAAAATCCAGAAAATCACATTGTTTGATTGTTAAGTAATTAATTTGCATTTTATTGCATGACATAAGTATTTGATACATCAGAAAAGCAGAACTTAATATTTGGTACAGAAACCTTTGTTTGCAATTACAGAGATCATACGTTTCCTGTAGATCTTGACCAGGTTTGCACACACTGCAGCAGGGATTTTGGCCCACTCCTCCATACAGACCTTCTCCAGATCCTTCAGGTTTCGGGGCTGTTGCTGGACAATACAGACTTTCAGCTCCCTCCAAAGATTTTCTCTTGGGTTCAGGTCTGGAGACTGGCTAGCCCACTCCCTTCTACCTGGACCCTTCTACCTGGACCCTTCCAGATGGACCCTTCTACCTGGACCCTTCCAACTGGACCCTTCTACCTGGACCCTTCCAGATGGACCCTTCTACCTGGACCCTTCCAGATGGACCCTTCTACCTGGACCCTTCCAGATGGACCCTTCTACCTGGACCCTTCCAGATGGACCCTTCTACCTGGACCCTTCCAGATGGACCCTTCTACCTGGACCCTTCAACCTGGACCCTTCTACCTGGACCCTTCCAGATGGACCCTTCTACCTGGACCCTTCAACCTGGACCCTTCTACCTGGACCCTTCCAGATGGACCCTTCTACCTGGACCCTTCAACCTGGACCCTTCTACCTGGACCCTTCCAGATGGACCCTTCTACCTGGACCCTTCAACCTGGACCCTTCTACCTGGACCCTTCCAGATGGACCCTTCTACCTGGACCCTTCCAGATGGACCCTTCTACCTGGACCCTTCCAGATGGACCCTTCTACCTGGACCCTTCCAGATGGACCCTTCTACCTGGACCCTTCCAGATGGACCCATTCTCCAAGCTCTTTTCACAGCTTTGTCTCCCATGTCATCGACATTCAACCAAGACGTTTCCTGTGTGAACTCCTCTAACGACAACGGCGGTCCCTCCTGAGACAGTCTTCACATGGCCTCATACACCTCCTGCAGTTGTTGTCAAGTCCATCAGAGAAGTTGAATATCAAGGTAGATGACACAAGCTCCCGCTGTCTCATAAAGGGTCCGGTTAAAAAAGCTCCTACAAGCATGAGAGGAGAGAATCAAGGCCAGAGCGTTTCAATAGGACGGACACATAATGGAGTAATTTGTGGAAACACCTTCTCCAAGCTCAGGGCCAAATCAGTACAAAGCCCAATGAGAGTCAGTCGCCGTTGCCTCTCTATATGATGTCAAGTTGGGTGAATTGATTAACTGTAAGATCTACTACTTAATCAACACTCTCACAATCAACTGGCTCCTTGTGAGGTAAGTGGCTTTGCCACGTCCAGGTCAAGTCCCAACAGACTTAACTAGCAACAGAGGGTCCAGATTCAAGGCCAACATCCTACAAAAGGTGCACAGCCTCTTATAGGGATTAAAATACCTTAGCAACTAGTAGCTGTTTGTACAATTTTAATGAGGGAAAATCGATTCAGAAATTTCAAGGCGGAAAAAACAGACGTTAGAAGCCTTCAAACCTGAAATACAATTCAGTTCCTGCTACTGGGTGATAAGCGCTATAATGGTACTGTAATAGCCAACCAGTTCAGTCTCCAGCCATGTGAGAGTCTGGGAGGGAAGTACGCTACAAGGTTTACCCACAGGGCAAGGTAAGAAAACAGTCGAGCATGGGTACCAACACAGAAGGGACCTAAACTACACACACACACACACACACACACACACACACACACACACAGACACATACACATTACATCTCTTTCATTTTCGTGTTCTTGCCTGCAGGGTCTATCGGGCTGAATGGCTCAACATTTACACAGAACTCCCACAGACCCACAGCTCCCCCCTTCATCACCTCTCTCTATCTGTCCTTCTTTCTCTGGCACAGATCCAGATTAACTTGCTGCGTTCCCCTGATAGCCCAGTGGACTGGCTGTTTGCAGGCTGTTTAGTAGCGCTCAGTGCTGGACTGCTGGAGCAGCTGAGACAAAACCACAGCCCGGTTGGTGCTTCACAGGAAGCCCATCCGAGACCCGGGGGTTTGATGCCGAACATGTTTGGATTCATGTGTCAGTTGGTGAAGAATGGAGCTAAAGACAAAAATAGGCTTTAGTGAGGCTGTCCAGTAAATGTTGTAATATGTAGGTTAGTGGTGGCTGAGTGATGGAAAGACAGAGAGAGACACAGCGAGAGAGCCTGAGAATGGAGTGGAAAATGAAAACAGTGGGAGTGAGGTGTGGTGGTGGGGGGGTGGGGGGGTGGAGAGAGAGACATCTTAGATCTCTCTGCTTAACACCTGTCGCTCTGGGGAAGAGAGTGGTTAGGTATTCCAGGCAAAGAGGTTTCTGGGGAGAATGCATCTCTCCGCCGGGACCAGACCAGATTGAGACGTCTGTCTTCAAAGCTCTTAGTGGAAATCCAATCTGACTCAATGCTCTTTTTTCATTCCCTCTTTGTTGTTCTCTCTCTCTTCCTTTCTCTCTTCGTCTCTCTTCACCTCAATCTTTTCTTCCACCTGCTTCCGTCCTGAGATGCTGCAGCGTCCATCAGTTCAATGAAAATAGCACACACTCTCTCTCTCTCTCTCTCTCTCTCTCACACACACATTTTAGGCACTTTATTTTAATCCACAGTTTAAATTATTTACACTAAGGATTTTTGGAACATTTTCGGTACAACAAAACCGATAGCAGCTATATTTCCACACATCAAGGATGCCCATGACACAGCACAGTGAGCACACACACACACACACACACACACACAAGCATGATGCCACTTCCTGCTGTGCTGCCTTTGTTTCCGTGTCTCGTCTGGAGATCTATGTTGTTCATTGGTTCAGTGTCCATAATAAACCATGTTTTGTCAGCCTGTCTGAAAACATGACAACCCACTGCTGAGCTCTGTGTTCTAACAGATAACAGCATGGTGACACATATCACTCAACACACACCACAAATACTACTTAACACATAGCACAAATACCACTCAACACACATCACAAATACCACTCAACACACATCACAAATACCACTCAACACACTGCACAAAATCAGTCAACACACAGCACAAATACAACTCTACACACAGCACAAATACCGCTCAACACACTGCACAAAATCACTCAACACACAGCACAAATACAACTCTACATAAAGCACAAATACCACTAAACAGACTGCACAAAATCACTCAACACACAGCACAAATACAATTTAATACACAGCACAAATACAACTAAACACACAGAACAAATACTACTCAACACAGCACAAAAACAACTAAAAACACACAAATACCATTCACCCCAACAGGGAGATATCACCCTGACCACACCAGTGAGATACCACCCCAACCCCAACAGGGAGATACCACCCTCACCCCAACAGGGAGATACCACCCCAACCCCAACAGGGAGATACCACCCCAACCCCAACAGGGAGATACCACCCCAACAGGGAGATACCACCCCAACCCCAACAGGGAGATACCACCCCAACCCCAACAGGGAGATACCACCCCAACCCCAACAGGGAGATACCACCCTCACCCCAACAGGGATATACTTTCTTTCTTTCCCTCCCTCTTATCTTTCATAACAGGACAGGTTTTAAATGTCAACAGCTCCGGCTAGCTCTCCAGATCAATACTAACAACATCACAACTCTCTGTGCCTGGCAACTTCTACCTGTTGGAACGGTGATGAAGACACAGACGCTCTGAGAGATGGAGAGAGAGAGAGAAAAAGAGAGACACAAAAAGGTAGAGAGGGAGAGAAAGAAAGATAGAGCCGCGCCTTTCCCTGCTAGAAAACCTGATCCCCATCACATCACAGCCCTATGGATGCCAACCCAACACACAAAGACAACAGTGGCGTTTCCTTTATTACCCACATATTATTATGGAAGCAGAAAGACAGAGAGTGAGAGACGAGACAGGATGGAGACCGAAAGAGAGAGAGAGAAGTTCTCTGGTGTCCCCTCATAAGTAAGTGGATGTCAGGTCGAGATATATTCTTTTAAGTTACCCTACATGACTCAAAAGCAGAATTCTTTCTGTAACTACACCCTCTGAATATATAATCTTTTATTTATATTTTATAAAGCCCTTTTTACATCGGCAGTTGTCACAAAGTGTTTGCGAAGATACCCAGCTTGAAACAACCCCAAAGAACAATCAACAACTGGAGTTGATACACCGTGGCTAAGAAAAACTTTCTAGTAAGATCGAAACCTAGGAAGAAACCTAGAGTGGGGCCGGACTCTGAGGGCTGTGCCGTACATGGACCAAATGCGTTTTCAGATGATCAGTGAGTCAATAAAGACAGGTGGGCTGTGTCCAGAGTCTTTGGAGAGAATCCAGGTTAGCTGCACTACCAGGAGGGCAAGGACAGGCAGAACCAGGTGGAAAAGGACAGGCAGAACCAGGTGGAAAAGGACAGGGACGACCTGTTCAACGACGGACAAGGACGACCAGGTGGATGAGGACAGGGATGACATGGCTGGAGTATCGATAGGATGGTTAAGAAAGTGTGTCCCTACCAATGTTCACAAACAAATTCAAGTCCCAAATATGATGACAGAAAACATAGTGCGGGACTTTCTGTTCTACATCAAGGACCATGGTGAAAGTGGCAGGGGAGAGAAACATTTGCTTAATTGAAAGGAAAAAGTAAAATAAATTAAAGAGTAGCTTGCGTCATGTTTCATTTTGGAAGAGTCGCTCTGAGGATTGAAAAGGTTGGAGACCCCTCTGACTGAACTATCTCCATGTGTTTTGCTCCAGGCCTTCCTCTCTCCCGCAAATCCACAGACAAACAAACAAAACGGGACACACGCAGTCACATGCACACATTCTCGGCACAGCAACATTTTAATTATCTTTTCATGCTGATTTTTGCCATCAAGCCTCCGGGACACGCGAGTGAAAACAATTACGAGTCAAAACATGCTTTCTCTTTTATCTAAGGAGAGCCTGAGCCCCTGAGGGCGATCAAACCAACTTGTCCCTACTCTCTGTCATCCTCTTCTGTCATCCTCTTCCGTCATCCGCCTTCTCCCTCGTCCGACTCCTTCTGTTCCTCACTCGGGTAACTTTGGGTGTGAGTTGGTTGGAGCCTAGTATATTTTATTAACGGGCCAGAAAATGTGTTAAGAATGTAGCCTTCAATGTTTTCCCACCAAATCCTGGCTGTTGGTTTCTTGGAATGAGCAGGAAATCCATAATTCACCAAACATGATTTATGGAAAATCAGGGAATTTATAAAAAGTTTCCAGATTTTGGCAACCCTACCAATTTCAGGTCCAAACTGCTGCTGGAAATGCTCTGGTGGCCATGCAACCGCTTTCATTAAGTTTGCCGAAGGAACGGCAAATGTGCAGTTCTGTTATTGCAGCCAAAATGCCACGGTAATCCAACCTGTTGTTTGATGTCTCACCATGACATTTTTGAAAATGTAAATTCAGAATAGTTCTATTGAAATGGTTACCAAGTAACGTGGCCGCAGCGAACCAAAGCCTTGTTGAACTTACCTCAGGACTGACAGCATCTACAGTGCGATGATCAAGTTCAAGATAAATGGCTCTCTCAGACATGCCACCCAATCTGCTTAGCATTTCTCTTGCTCTTCCTCTTGCTCTTTTGCTGTCCTGTTGCGTCCCTCTCTTTTCCGACTGTCTATCTTTGCTCCTTTCTTCTCTTCCATCCTCTCTCTACCACCAGTCTGTCTGTCTCTTACTCAAAGCTGATATGTATTTTTGCAGTGCATTAACAGTTGCCCTCAATTGGTAATTTCAACAGCCCTTGACATTCTGTCAGCCATAGAGGTAGTGATTTCATTTGACATTTCTCAACATAATTGATACTCCTCGGGTGTTTCGGGCCATTCACAGATAATGTACACCCTTCTGATTGGCTAAGGGGCTAATTTGTGTGTCTGCGTGTTTTCTGGAGTGCTATTTCGGTGTGTCGGTGTGTGTTCATTTGAGTGTTCCATCTGGCGTTGTTCACGTGTTTGTGTGTTCCGCGTGTGTGTGGGTCATCCTGTGAGTGTTACATTTTATCTAAGTGTCTGTTTGTGTATGTGTGTTTTGTGGTGTGTTACCTACACACGTGTTGGTGTCAGAACACACTCTTACACATACACATCTAGGTGTTCACACCTTAGTGCCATTTTATCAGTATGTGTGTTTTGGTATGTGTGTGTGTGTGTGTGTGTGTGGTGTGTGTGTGTACCCGTGTCGTCTTAATGAGAACTTCATAAGAAACGGGTTTCTTAAACCAGCAGCAGTTCGGGCCATGGGTTTCTTTCCACACTGAGCCGCTGATTCGGAGCCCAGCCGAGACTGCAGATTTGTACACTAATGCCCCGGAGTCTTAATGAGCAGGAAAAAAAGCCAGGAGGAAAAGCAATTACACCGACAAACTCCTCAGCCAGCCTGTCTTGTCTGCCTCGGGCCCAATTTAACCAGTGACACAGAGAGCGGGAATGATAAATCAGACATACATATGCATGCATGCATCTTCCCTGTTAATACCCCTGTATTCATAAGTACAGACATATGCATTCAGTATGGTAAACTGGCAGCCCCGGTGCTCGCACGTCTTATGGTACTGCACGTACGGAGGAATGCGTTATTAAAAGCTCCCCTCCGACTGTGGAACTAGAGTGTAATGGGCCTGCTAGGTAAAAATTGTCTGGAGACACAGGGTCAGCTACAGAGAGACTAGGACTGACTGTCAGCTACAGAGAGACTAGGACTGACTGTCAGCTACAGAGAGACAAGGAAAGACTGTCAGCTATAGAGAGACAAGGACAGACAGTCAGCTATAGAGAGACAAGGACAGACAGTCAGCTACAGAGAGACAATGACTGACTGTCATCTACAGAGAGAGAAGGACTGACTGTCAGCTACAGAGAGACAATGACTGACTGTCATCTACAGAGAGACAATTACTGACTGTCAGCTACAGAGAGACAAGGATTGACTGTCAGCTACAGAGAGACAAGAACTGACTGTCAGCTACTGAGAGACAAGAACTGACTGTCAGCTACTGAGAGACAAGAACTGACTGTCAGCTACAGAGAGACAAGGACAGAGAGTCAGCTATAGAGAGACAAGGACAGACAGTCAGCTGCAGAGAGACAAGGACTGACTGTCAGCTACAGAGAGACAAGGACAGACTGTCAGCTACAGAGAGACAAGGACAGACTGTCAGCTGCAGAGAGACAATGACTGACTGTCATCTACAGAGAGACAAGGACTGACTGTCAGCCACAGAGAGACAAGGACAGACTGTCAGCTAAAGAGAGACAAGGACAGACTGTCAGCTAAAGAGAGACAAGGACTGACTGTCAGCTACAGAGAGACAATGACTGACTGTCAGCTACAGAGAGACAAGGATTGACTGTCAGCTACAGAGAGACAAGAACTGACTGTAAGCTACAGAGAGACAAGGACAGAGAGTCAGTTCTAGAGAGCCAGGACACAGAGAATCAGGACACACAAAGAGAGAGCTACAGAGTCCGGTAAAGAGAGTCAGGAAACAGAGAGTCAGGTACGAGAATCAAATGCGGTTGAATCAGGTAGATAGAATTAGCTACAGAGAGTCCGAGCACAGAGAATCAGGTAAGGAGGGTCAAGTACAACGAGTCCTCATATCCTACTGCCTGGACTTTGTGGCCACAGCGATAGTATCCACACATAACATGTAGTGTTCAGAAGAACGATAGTATTCAATCATAATATCTAGTGTTCAGAAGAATGATAGTATCCACACATAACATGTAGTGTTCAGAAGAACGATAGTATTCAATCATAATATCTAGTGTTCAGAAGAATGATAGTATCCACACATAACATGTAGTTTTCAGAAGAATGATAGTATTCAATCATAATATCTAGTGTTCAGAAGAATGATAGTATCCACACATAACATGTAGTGTTCAGAAGAATGATAGTATTCAATCATAATATCTAGTGTTCAGAAGAATGATAGTATCCATACATAACATGTAGTGTTCAGAAGAACGATAGTATCTACACATAACATGTAGTGTTCAGAAAAACGATAGTATCCACACATAACATGTAGTGTTCAGAAGAATGATAGTATTCAATCATAATATCTAGTGTTCAGAAGAACGATTGTATCCATACATAACATGTAGTGTTCAGAAAAACGATAGTATCCACACATAACATGTAGTATTCAGAAGAATGATAGTATTCAATCATAATATCTAGTGTCCAGAAGAACGATAGTATTCACACATAACATGTAGTGTTCAGCAGAACGATATTATTCACACATAACATGTAGTGTTCAGCAGAACGATATTATTCACACATAACACACAAACATATTTTGTTTCAGGACTTAAGCACACGCACACAACTTGGTGTCGGTAACATCACTCTTCTTCAGCTGTGAATGGGAACATCAGCTCTCAGATTGCTGATTCAGTCTATCGAAACAAGGTTTCTGGACAGGAAATGAACAGAGGGAAAGAGAGACGAAAAGAGAAGAGAAAGACAGTGTGAGAGAAGAAGAGAAAACGGAACAGAGGAGAACGGAGAGAGAGAAAGCCAGGTAAAAGAGTGGGAGAGTCTCATGGAGTGTATTCAATGTAATATTATCACCTCTACGTTAATGTATCTCTCTTGCTGTCTCTGTGTTTCCATCTTTCTCTCTCCACGCTCCAAATTATCGTTCAATCACAGAGCTTTGAAGTGCTAAGCCAGTGTCAGCTCCAACGAAATCTGAGAGAACATGGCAGCGAGACATCAGATGGGACCTTTCAGACACAAATGGTTTTGTTTTGGTACAGAGAGAGAGTTAAGGCAAGAGAAGAAAAGCTCCCTGACAGACAGAAATTGGTTTCAAAGGTCATTATTTCAGTAGTTGCATTATGGCAAAGTTATGGAAAAGTTCTATTCTATTTCCTTTCTTTCCCCAGTCACAGATAAATCAGAGAGCTTCTAAATATCTCGTTAACATTACCTGAAAGGTGAGCCACTGAAAACATCCAAAGGCCGCTACCACTTCTGTTTCCACTCCAATCTCGCATTCTCTTTGGTGTGTCTGTTTTTGTTTTTTTTACTATCTTGTTCCGATCTCCATTCGCTAATACGGCCGTGGTCCTCACTTTAACCTCACAAAGGGCTAAACACAGACCAAAACAGCTACACACACTTAAAAAACAGCAAAACAGGTATGCTCAACACACCTAAAGAATGATGTGTGTCAGAGACTGAGTGTGTTTCAGGCTGTGTGTGTCGGGGACTGTGTGTGTCGGGGACTGTGTGTGTCGGGGACTGTGTGTGTCAGAGACTGTGTGTGTCGGGGACTGTGTGTGTCAGACACTGTGTGTGTCGGGGACTGTGTGTGTCAGACACTGTGTGGATCGGGGATTGTGTGTGTCAGAGACTGTGTGTGTCGGGGACTGTGTGTGTCAGAGACTGTGTGTGTCGGGTATTGTGTGTGTCAGACACTGTGTGTGTCAGAGACTGTGTGTGTCGGGGACTGTGTGTGTCAGACACTGTGTGTGTCGGGGATTGTGTGTGTCAGAGACTGTGTGTGTCGGGGATTGTGTGTGTCAGAGACTGTGTGTGTCGGAGACTGTGTGTCGGGGACTGTGTGTGTCAGAGACTGTGTGTGTCGGGGACTGTGTGTGTCGGGGACTGTGTGTGTCGGGGACAGTGTGTGTCAGAGACTGTGTGTGTCGGGGACTGTGTGTGTCAGAGACTGTGTGTGTCGGGGACTGTGTGTGTCAGAGACTGTGTGTGTCGGGGACTGTGTGTGTCAGAGACTGTGTGTGTCAGAGACTGTGTGTGTCGGGGACTGTGTGTGTCGGAGAGTGTGTGTCAGAGACTGTGTGTGTCAGAGACTGTGTGTGTCAGAGACTGTGTGTGTCGGAGAGTGTGTGTCAGAGACTGTGTGTGTCGGAGAGTGTGTGTGTCAGAGACTGTGTGTGTCAGAGACTGTGTGTGTCAGAGACTGTGTGTCAGAGACTGTGTGTGTCGGGGATTGTGTGTGTCAGAGACTGTGTGTGTCGGAGACTGTGTGTGTCAGAGACTGTGTGTGTCGGGGATTGTGTGTGTCAGAGACTGTGTGTGTCGGAGACTGTGTGTCGGGGACTGTGTGTGTCAGAGACTGTGTGTGTCGGGGACTGTGTGTGTCGGGGACTGTGTGTGTCGGGGACAGTGTGTGTCAGAGACTGTGTGTGTCGGGGACTGTGTGTGTCAGAGACTGTGTGTGTCGGGGACTGTGTGTGTCAGAGACTGTGTGTGTCGGGGACTGTGTGTGTCAGAGACTGTGTGTGTCAGAGACTGTGTGTGTCGGGGACTGTGTGTGTCGGAGAGTGTGTGTCAGAGACTGTGTGTGTCGGAGAGTGTGTGTGTCAGAGACTGTGTGTGTCAGAGACTGTGTGTGTCAGAGACTGTGTGTCAGAGACTGTGTGTGTCGGAGACGACATGTTGGTTCCTTGTATCTACCTCAGGACGTGTCGGGGGATAACATCCAGTACTTTGTAAGCGGCTGATCCAGCCAGGCAGACTGGCGCGGTAGTGACAGCGGAGACAGAGACAGTGTGTCAGTGTGTTTGTGTGTTCTGGGCTGGCAGGAGACTTTGATCCACACCAGAGACACGTGGAAGGGAGGGAGAAGACAGAAAGAGGGAGACAAAGTTTAGACAGAGAGAGAGAGGAGCTTCCTCAGCCCAGTGGATATGAACAGGCCTTCAACCCAGCTGTCAAGGAGCCCTGCCTTCCCCGCGAGACACACACACACACACTTGGTGCTGATTTAAACACCTCAGAGGGCTGGGGATATTTATTAGCTTGGCGCTAAAAGATGCTGACACTTGCCGCGCTGCGTGGTGTCAATCTGCGTCTGTCTGTGCGGGTCTCACTGTATGATTGTGTGTGTGTGTGTGTGTGTGTGTTTGTGTGTAGTGATAGCGTGCTGCGACACGTTGTGTGTGTGTGCAGGGGGTGGGATGATTTCATTTCACGGGATGCCGACCCTGCCGGGCACAAACATGTGTGCACTAACACAGACTGTCAGTGAGGTTCTCCTTCCTCTCTCCTATTCCTCTCATCCCTGGCTTCCTCTCCCTTCCTCGATTCCTCTCTTCCTTCCCTGGCTTCCTCTCCCTTCCTCAATTCCTGTCCTCCTTCCCTAGCATCCTGTCCCTGCCCTAATTCCTCTCTTCCTTCCCTAGCATCCTGTCCCTGCCTCCATTCAACTCCCCCACAGAGAATGTATCCTGTCCTTTTTGTGTCTTCACACGTACACACACGTATACACACGTACACACACGTACTCACACACACACACACACATGCTGGTATACTACTCAGGTCATTCGCTTGCATTATCAGTTAACTCTGTAGTCTGAGTACCTGTCTCGACTATGTGTGTGTGTGTGTGTGTTTCTGTGTGTGTGTCGGTGTGGGTTGTTACAATGTCTGTATAAATGCATCTGAGAGTGAGTTCCATCTCCCAAAAAGTCAAATTGTCTCCGCCTGACTAAGCAGTGTCAATTCTCCCCCTGGCCACTGGGGGTCAGTGGTGCACCATGGAGAACCTGCTCCGCGACTTCCACTGTGTGTGGATGCATAGAGCTGCTGTGAGAACAATAGAAGATCAGGTATTCAGAAAGGATCAGTATTCCATTAGGAGTGCAGTCATATCTAACCACACAAACTGGCCTATCAGAAACAAAGGCTTTCCCTTGAATTCTTTTCAGCTGCGTTTAACCCTGCTCGGTTGATGTTTACTGCGGGCGATGAATTGTGCCCGCACGATGTAAAGCATTCAGCCTGTGAGGCAGAAAACAGACTGGCAGGGATGAATGGACTGAATAAAAGATCAAGATCAAACAGTGAGCATTTTTGTATTTACTGCTTGTCAGATCTGTCTTGCCTGCGATCCCCCTCACAGTCAGCGAAAAGGTGTGGTCATCTTTTCAATCATAGTCCCACATCACGAGTCAGGACATTAGTCAAGATGTAACGTGATGAATGGTGAGCCATGTGACAGAAATAAAGCAAGACAGATGGACATGGGGTTGATTGTAATGGTGATCCATCTGAGGTGTCCTGGCGTCTGGGCTGTAGTCATGAGCCAGTTTAAACATCACATGTTGAGATCTTCTGTTAGTGTGTTGGATGACTCTGTCACCAGTTTATTCCCAGAAAGTCAACTCTCAAAAATGCATACACACACCCACACACACACACACACACACACACACACAGACACACACAGACACACACTGTCGTTTTTTAACAGCACTCACACACTCTCTCTCTGAACCCTCTGCCCTTTCGCTGGCAGTGTTTCTGCTACAGTCCACATAACCTCTGTTCATCTACCGTCACTCAATAACCAACAGGCAGGGGTCTACTACTCCATCTCTCTGACACCTCGCACATGTCAATGTCTTTACCTCTAAACTTGTTATTCTCGTCAATGACAGCATAATAACATCTAGGTGATATAAGAATATATGCGAAGAAAGAAGCCCTGGTGATAGCAACTTATTCTGCTAGTAGCAGAGGCAAACACCAAGGGTTAATGTGCAGGCTGCAGATTACGTTTGGACTTGGTGAAGTGTGGAAGATAACATCCCCAGGGACACATCTGAGTGCATATCCCCATTCAGGAGGCTTGTTAGAGTGTTGTGGGTGTGAATGGCGGATGGGTCTTTAGCCTTAGCCACTAATTGCAGCTCAGAGGGTCTCATGTTCATTTCCAGTCCCGGCCTCATGTTTTGTTTCTATTTTTTTTATTGTTGTTGAGGTTGTTTTAAGCCAGTTCCTAAATGTTAACTGTTAACTTAGCCACCCAGAATGAGAGGTTTAAGGGTGGTGTGTGGTCTAGGACAGACAGAAGCTGTTTGCCAGGTTAGAAAATGAAACAAAATGACCAGCCGTTTTCTGCTTTATTGGACAGTGGTTAAAGATATAGGACGGGCTACTGTGGTTGAAAGAGCAGTGGGCCGGAATCAAAACTAAGCTGGAGGCAGTGGTGTCAATCACTGGACCATCTTAGACTACAGTTCAGAGAAGACAGTGGTGTCAATCACTGGACAACCTTAAACCCCAGTTCAGAAAAGACAGTGGTATCAATCACTGGACAACCTTAAACCCCAGTTCAGAAAAGGCATTGGTATCAATCACTGGACAACCTTAAACCCCAGTTCAGAGAAGGCAGTGGTTTCAGCAGGGTTGGGTAGGTTACCTGTCCACATTTATAATCAGTAACGTAACTTTTAGATTACTCAAAATCAGTAACGTAATTTGATTACTTTTAGATTACTTTCATATTAAGAGGCCTTAGAAAACAAATAGGAATAGCCTATAACCAGTTGAACACCTTTACGGGATCAGTGAGTTTTAGAAATTTACATAGCTGGTCAAAAACACAATTTGCATTTTAACTTATGGGTTTCGTACAGCGCCTTTGGAAAGGGTTTCTAAACCATTGCTTTCTACTTCAATATGATTGGGCTACATCTCTACATTACACGCTAAAGGTCTGTCAGATTTTCAGTCGTTCTGAAAAACCCAAAATCGAAGGATTTGTTAACCTTTTCTGTTATTTATTTTATTCATGTTTCTAATTGCTTCAAAACATTGTTGAAAAATAAATATAAATTTTTCAAAAAGAGTATTGACATTGTTGTATATAAAAATCAAGATATCCGTAGCTTTTCACGTGTACATTAGTACAGTAGTCTGATGTTTTGCTCCACAACCACCAACATTGTCAAAACGGTGCAGAAAACCTGGCATGCGAACGCACGTTTTCAATCATGAACACAAATACGTTTTTCCAGCGCAAATGTAACATGATTATTAGGGCCACCAGCAATTGTTTTTCAAATCACAAATTACAGAAATAAACTGTGATTATACACCTGGACTTTAAAGTCAATGTCATCAGCAGCCAATGATAACCAATGGATGCAATATTCTGAGAAGCAAAGCAAGCAGGACCACACATCCTACCTGTATGGACAGAGTTGATGTGGTTGTGTCAAATGCAAATCATCATCTTTCCACAGAGTGCTTCCCAACACACCTTTTCTCCTTAAATATCGTGATTAATTCCATATAATGTTTTATCCTGAAGGCAGCCCATGTTACAGCTATCTTACAAATAGTTGCCTAATCTTAAAAACATTTCCTGTCTGAGTTTTTCAGTGCAATTCTTCTCGGCTGTGTTGTTCGGTGCATTTGACAAATAAACCTTGAAACTTCAACTGTATAATATATAACACTTGAACTAATATATAACACGAGGTAGGCCTATCGCCTATCATTGTTCTGAGAAAGATGTGTCGAGTATAACTAAATCACCTTTAAATGAGTCGGCTAATATAGATACAAATTGTTTTTACCTGTTAAACTAGCGCTTCATCAGACACTAAACTGCTTATGCGCGTCCATGTTTTCGCACATGATGATCACACACACAACAACTGAGGCGCTCAGTTGTTTTTTTGGTTCAAATAACTATGTTTTTAAAACAAGGATGCAGCCTGTCATTATTATTTCATGCACCTAAGATTTTCAACTGAAGTAATCCAAAAGTAATCATACATTTTTTCAAAAGTATCTGTAATCTGATTACAATATTTTAGTTGGTAACGTAATGGATTACAGTTATGTATTTTTGTAATCCGTTACATGTAACGGATTACTTGTAATCTGTTAATCCTCAACTCTGGGTGTCAATCACTGGACAACCTTAGACCCCAGTTCCTCAACTCTGGGTGTCAATCACTGGACAACCTTGAACCCCAGTTCAGAGAAGGCAGTGGTGTCAATCACTGGACAACTTAAACCGCAGTTCAAAGAAAAAAATGGTGTCAATCACTCCTATTCAGTGTGGTTCCTCAAGACTCCTCCAGTTTATGGATTGGAGGAATGCTATTTGTACATGCGTGTGCGTGTGTATGTGTGTGTACAGTATGAATATGTATGAGTTAGTCAGGGGGAGGAAGAGATAAATGTGTGTATGACTACTAACCCTTAACGTCTGAGCTACTTGACTTTTCACTCCAGTACTAAAAAGCATCTTTCTCATTGCAGTATTGTTTCTAGGATGGTGTCAACTACATGACTGATTCTGCAAGAGTAGGATCCACGCCGGGTTTGATGTGAATCCTCTGGACCATATGGAGACTCCGCAGAGACCGTGTGTCCGCTCACACCACATAGAAATCTGCATTAGATGTTCTTCTGATACGTAGCAGGATTCTTCCCTGCTCAGACATTTCAATGCCAAGCCGACCGCTGGTGGGTGTAGCTAAACACGCAGATGTTCATGAAGTCTGACCAAAGCGGCTGTTTGAAACCCTGTCCCAGTGATGATTAGCAAAGGCCACACATTTACATTTGTTTGGCCGTGTACACACCACGTTTTGGTGACGGTATGAGAATACATAGATGAAAAGGAACCCTGTTGTTATGGTGAAATATGGCAGTGGATCTTTGACGCAACGGGGTGGTTTCAATTCCACTGGTCTTGTGTCCAATGACCTTTGCCCTCACACTAACACTCACCCTGACACTCACCCTGACACTCACCCTGACACTCACACTAACACTCACCCTGACACTCACACTAACACTCACCCTGACACTCACCCTGACACTCACCCTAACACTCACCCTAACCCTCACCCTAACACTCACACTAACACTCACACTAACACTCACACTAACACTCACTCTAACACTCACACTAACACTCACACTAACACTCACTCTAACACTCACACTAACACTCACTCTAACACTCACCCTAACCCTCACCCTAACCCTCACCCTAACACTCACCCTAATACTCACCGTAACACTCACCCTAACTGTGCAGGGACCACGCTCGTCTTTGTATCCTTCTGGTTAGGGTCAGGTGTGTGTGTGTGTGATGTTATGTCTATTTTTGTTGGTGTGTTTTGGTGTGTGTTTGTGTGCGTTCGTCTGTTTGTGTGTGTTAGTGCATTGGTGTGTGTGTGTGTGTGCGTGTGTGTGTTGGATTGTGTATGTGTGCGCATTGCTGGTTGTGTGTATGTGTGTTGGTGTATTGGTATATGTGTGTTGGTGTGTGTGTGTGTGTGTGTGTTGGTGTGTGTGTTGTTGGGTGCTCTCCAAATGTGTAAATCATAAACAAGCAATAATCTACAGAACAGTGATCTAAGACACCAACAGTCTTTTCTCCGAAGCGTGTGAGTGCGCATAGTGAGTTTGTCAGCATTGAAGGAAAATCCAAGTTGACATGGTAATATCGATTTACTTTAGGAGCAGGAGACGGGTGAGAGAGTTGGTGTGATTCTGGCATAAATTAATAAAAGGAAGCCTCGAGGAAGGCCCAAAGCCGGATTGAGATGTAGATTTAAGCCCAAGGTTTCTCATTTCAGTTTGCACCTGCGCTAAAATATCAATAAACCTTTTACTGAGCTAGAGAACATTCACACACACTCACACACACACACACACTCACACACACACACTCACTCACTCACTCACACACACACACTCACACACTCACACACACACACACTCACCCACACACATACACACACACACACACACACACACACACACAGGGATTGATCACGCTAAACGAGGGCAGCACACTCCTGCCCCACACTTGTCAGCTGTAATCCAACATGTCAAAGCTGAGCCTCAGAACTGTCTACTGCTGCCTGCTTTAACAACCTGACTGACACACTACAGTGACCTGACAGACACACTGCAGTGACCTGACTGACACACTGCCCTGACCTGACTGACACACTACAGTGACCTGACTGACACACTGCAGTGACCTGACTGACACACTGGACAGACCTGACTGACACTCTAAAGTGACCTGATTGACACTCCGCAGAGACCTGGTCTGTTGGAATGTGTGTTGTGTCGTGTGGGAGGAAACTGGGATTTGTGAGAGAACAGAGAGAACTCTTTGCAATGTTGTGTCCTTTAAGGTGGGCGTTCAAAGCACTCATAGTCAATTGCTGAACAACCACTAAGATCAGAACAGCTGCAAAGAATGAAGCCCAGTTTGACTATAAAAACATATGTGCATCATGACAGACAGAAAGACAGACAGGCAGGTATATACAAACACGGCCATCTGTCAGTGTGGAGGAGGGGTTTGTTCAAGTACCGGGTTTTACAGTTAAACACCTGAGGACTAATCTCTGTTGAAACAGCAGGTGAGAAGCAGCGGGGGATTCATATTCACTCCTATTATCACAGGAAACACAGGAGATACAAAGTGTGATGGACAGACTGTAAAGGATAGTGATACACTGAGAGGGACGATAGAAAAAGAGAGGGAGAGTGAGAGACCGTCAGAGCCAGAAAGAGAGAGACGGCGCCAACGAGAGAGTAGAGGCGGGAGCCCGGGGGAGGAGGCCTGGAAGACGGACAGTGAAAGATAGAGGCAGGCAGGTTAGGGTGATTGACAGGCGGGGATAGACAGAGGCGGGCCGAGTCCCCCAGGGGACACTGGGAGTTTTATTATCACTCACATCCACTGTGACCCCCGTCCCTCTCCACCTGAAGCCATTTTGGGGCAATCTTGACCCGTCAGTGTGCTCTGTCTCCACGGACCCCCCTGCAATTAAAAAGACGGGGAGGAGAAAACAGATGAAACAGGGACGTCTCAAATCCATCTTCCCTGTGCCGCTACCACTGACGTGCCCCGCCGGTTTCTGTTCTCCTCCGGAGGGAGAAGCGACAGGGTGAGAGAGGAGCAGAGAGGAGCAGAGAGGAGCAGGGAGGAGAAGAGAGAAAGAGATGGTCTGGTCTGCTATTATCAGTGACATCTCCGGCATAATGTGAAAGCCAATAGTGCGTTTGTCTCTGTCTGATACCAAGTTTTCACCAATAATTCTCATTAAGGAAAATGCTACTATTACAATGTGTTGGGACAACACTGGTTAAACGCTGGAACACGCTCTGTAGCATGACAACACTGTGCAATGAAAACATGCTGTAGTTTGGCTCCTTGATGCCGATTGGCTGAAAGCTGTGAGAATGACAACAAGGCCCTAAAAGGGTGTGTTATACTGTATATCCAGTATGCTCCCCAGCTAAAGGCCTTACCACAAACTCAAAATATGTCTTATTGCACTTATAAACCAATTGCCAACACAGAGCAGTAAAACATGATGTGAGGTCCTATCTGTGGTATACAATCTCATCTCATTGGCTATCAGCCAATTGGCATTCAGGATTCAAACCACCCAGTTTATATGTACAAAATATGACTTGAGAGGGTGTGGTATATTGCCAATTTAGCACAGCTAAAGGTTATAGCACAAACCCCTGAGATTCCTTGTTTCTATTACAAACCACTGAGATTTGATGTTTCTATTACAAACCCCTGAGATTCCTTGTTTCTATTACAAACCCCTGATATGCTTTGTTTCTATTACAAATTGTTAATCAAATTATAATGATTAGAACGGACAACAAATTATCTTGTGACAAACTCTTGTGTATATTTATTTAGCCTTATCTAAGGCATACATTTAGTATGCCTTAGATAAGGACTGTTATGTACAAAGCAATGTGGAATGCTTAGAGGAAGCCTGTAGCTGTAGAATATTGGGAATATTTCATTAAAAAATTCGGTGTCTTATATGTTATTATAAACCTAATACCAACACAAAAAAAATTATTCAGCCAATCAACATTTAGGGTTTTGACCTATTAAGTTTTTGGAAACAGAATTGGACTCAGAATCACCTTTATTTCTGAAGTACATTTATATTGATAATGTCTGACATACACCGATCAGCCATAACATTATGACCACCTGTCTAATATTGTGTAGGTCCCCCTTTTGCCCCAAAAACAGCCCTGACCCATCGAGGCATGGACCCCACTAGACCTCTGAAGGTGTGTTGTGGTGTCTGGGACCAAGACATTAGCAACAGAACCTTTAAGTCCTGTAAGTTGCAAGGTGGGGCCTCCATGGATTGGACCTGTTTGTCCAGCACATCCCACAGATGCTCAATCGGATTGAGATCTGAGGAATTTGGAGGCCAAGTCAACACCTTGGACCCGTTGTTGTGTTCCTCAAACTCTTCCTGAACCATTTTTGCTTTGTTTCAGAACACATCATCCTACTGAAAGAGACCAATGCCATCAGGGAATACCATTGCCATGAAAGGGTGCACATGGTCTGCAACAATGCTTAGGTAGGTGGTACGTGTCAAAGTAACATCCACATGAATGGCAGGACCCAAGGTTTCCCAGCAGAACATTGCCCAAAGCATCACACTGCCTCCGCCGGCTTGCGTCTTTCCCATAGTGCATCCTGGTACCATGTGATCTCCAGGTAAGCGATGCACACGCACAAGGCCATCCATGTGATGTAAATGGAAATGTGATTCATCAGACCAGGCCACCTTCTTCCATTGCTCTGTGGTCCAGTGCTGATGCTCATGTGACCATTGTAGGTCCATTCGGCAGTGCACAGGTGTCAGCATGGGCACCCTGACTGGTCTGCGGCTACGCAGCCCCATACACAACAAACTGTGATGCACTCTGTGTTCTGACACCTTTCTATCAGTACCAGCATTAACTTTGGTCGGATAAATTTGTAAAACAGTCTGCATTTATCAATATTAACTAGAGAATTGTGCCTACATGACTAATCTTTGATGAACCTTTGTGAGGACCTTAATGTCACCCATAGATAAAGGTTTTGTAAGAACTGACATTTACTAAATGCTGATGTTGTTTCCTATTATTCATTGGATTTAAGCAGAAATGTTACTAAGAGTAGAAATGACCAGATGAACTGTCTAATGAACAGTCTGATGAACAGTCTGATGAACAGTCTGATGAACAGTCTGATGAACAGTCTGATGAACAGTCTGATGAACAGTCTAGAATAATAGAGCTGTGGTTAAGGGTGATCAGAATTACATATACTTGTTTCCTTCGCATGTGTTTCCTGTTTTCCATGTATGTTGCTGAGTAGGAAAAGGTCAGACAAAGGACAACCTAGCCTAGGTGTCACATTAAAACAGTCTTAGCACATGTTACCAATACGAAGGAAAATAAATAGGACAGGGCAGAACAAGGAAGTATTCAGATTTGTCTACGAGTATAAAATTTATGTATTTTTCCAATTGTATTAGAGCTCTCAGAATAAACGCTTAAGACCAGTTTGCTGTTTCCAGTAGGTTCTTTTGATGTACGACTAATAAGTCAGAGCCTTACAACCTCTGACTAGTCATTTTGAACCTGACAACCTTTCCGCAATTTGAGCTACAGTAGCTCATCTGTTGAATCAGACCACATGGCCCAACCGTCGCTCCCCACGTTCATCAATGAGCCTTGGCTGCCCATGACCCTGTCGCCAGTTCACCACTTTTCCTTCCTTGGACCACTTTTCCTTCCTTGGACCACTTTTGATAGGTACTGACCACTGCAGACCAGGATCATCCCACATGGGCTGCAGTTTTGGAGATGCTCTGACCCAGTCGTCTGACCATCACAATTTGGCCCTTGTCAAAGTCGCTCAGATCCTTTAGTTTGGCAATTTTTCCTGCTTCTAACACATCAAATTTTGAAGACAGAATGTTCACTTAGTGCCTAATACATCCCACCCACTGATAGGTGCCATGATAACGAGATTATCAGTGTTATTCACTTCACCTGTCAGTGGTCATAATGTTGTGGCTGGTCGGTGTATGTATAGTAATGTCTGCTGAACTGCAGCTTTTTGACAAATATTATCAGGCGTGCAAACCACCCAGTATTGCAATGAGCTATAAGCATTCAGGGGGTGTGAAATATGGTCAATATACCAGAACTAAAGGTTTTTCTTACGCAAGACTCATTGCATTTTAAGATACAAACTTTAGCTCTAGTATATTGACCATATACCACTTAATTGACCAGCGATTGGAATCTCACAATTTCTGCTTAAATTAGGCGATCGTCAATAGGCTGATCTCCCTTTTAAATGGTCGACTGGGTGAACTGATTTATGATGTACAACATCCCCTTTAAGAATGTGTATTGTGGCCTTCCTCAGCTTGTGTTTTTGAGTCGTGTATAAAAATGAATCTGTCACCTTGAGTGAAGGCAAAGAACTCATGAATGAAAAGGCCTTGCTGACTTGGTTGACCCTTGCAAAACCAGGCATTCCAGGTCCGTGTGCTTACGGAGAATTACCATCTCCTTTCAAATCGGCAATGCCGTACAAGAGAAAATATTTTTTTCCTTTTTCTATTTGAAACCCAAAATGAAAAACAGTGACCCATTTTTTTATTCTGCCACTTTAAAGGTTCAAAATGACAATACCTCAAATGCTTATTTTTTCAATTTTCAATTTATAGCAAAACATTTACAACTTTAAGCAGACAAAATAAGAAAACAAGTGTATTTGTATAAAGTGTTTATACTTTAAGTTGGAAGATGTCTCCATCCCCTCTGTTTCTGTCTGAGGTCTTTGTCAGTTGAGAGAGACAAAGACCTAAGACAGAAACAGATGGGATGGAGACAGATGAGAAGAGACAGAGACTCTAGATGGAAACAGAGGGGACAGAGACAGTTGAGAGAGACAAAGACCTAAGACAGAAACAGAGGGGATGGAGACAGATGAGAAAGAGACAGAGACTCTAGATAGAAACAGAGGGGACAGAGACAGTTGAGAGAGACAAAGACCTTAGACAGAAACAGAGGGGATGGAGACAGATGAGAAAGAGACAGAGACTCTAGATAGAAACAGAGGGGACAGAGACAGTTGAGAGAGACAAAGACCGGTCTCTCATGAAGTCTTTGTTTCTCTCAACTGTCTCTGTTCCATCTCTTTCTAAGGTCTCTGTCTCTCTCAGCTGTCTCATTGTCTCTCTCCAAGCGTCTCTGCCTCCTCTTTATTGACTGCTAGAAGAGAGAGCGTGGGTGGCAGGTTGCTTTGACTGCATTGGTATGCTAGTTCTGTAGCGATATTCAAGACTCTCCTCTTTAATTCTGAATAATAGCATCAGGTATGGAATCAATGTAACGTATGTCCACTTAACCAGTTAAACAGCTGGAGAAGAGTAGCAAGGAATGAGTATGTGCACATTCTGTACTGCGAGCGTGAAACAGAAGCCCAAAGCCATATGAAATATGGAGACAGAAAGAAAAACAGAAATATGGGGGGAGAGAGTTGAGTTGCGATGCAGATTTATTCTGAATAACAACATGTGAATACATCCATATCAGTCAGGCCCTGAACTCCTTATCGAGGTGTGTCTCACACAATAACACAACTTCTTACTAAGTTGATTCTCAAACATGAACACATTTTCTTATCAAGACCAGTCTCACACAATAACCCAACTCTGTGTCAAGTTGATTCTCACACAATAACACAACTTCTTATCAAGCAGATTCTCACTCAGTAACACAACTCCTTATCAAGACCAGTCTCACACAATGAACTCCTAAAATACAGTAATGGTTTTGACTATGTACATCTGCTCACTTTCACTTCCCGATTTTACCTGTTTTAAGTTTGATATTCACAGATTGATTAATTTGTTATTGACAGTGTATGACTCATCTAAACTTCACGGAGTTTAAATCATTTGATATTTACAGAGTTTTCAGGGCTTTATTCTTCTCCTCTCTCCAACGGTGTAACGCCCCTGCATGCACCCACCTTTTCACATGCATGAGCAAAGACATACTGTGTGTGTGTGTGTGTGTGTGCATGTGTGTTTAGAGTGAGAGTTCAACCTAGCTGATACCTGAAAATAGCAAAGGAGTGGAGAAAACATGGCGTCTCACTAACAGATGTTCCAGAGGGGGAAGAAATCCAACATTTAAGAGTGTGTTTGATAAACACTTTAATCACGAAGAGGCACACTAACCCTGTGCCCCCAAACCCTCCTCTTCCTCTCTATCAATCCACATCTAAAATAGCTCTCTTCGCCACTTTCCCTGGCACCCACCAAGACGACGAGTTTGGCAGAAATACCTACAGTACATGAACATGCAATGGAATTTCAGATGATGTCTTAATATACGACAGAACTGGATAGCAATTACAAAAGGGAAAGAGGGAGAGACGGAAAGATACAGAGAAATAAACAAACTTACAAAGAAAGAGAGAGAGAGAGAGGGTGCAGTAGAGAGAGGAATAAAGAGAGTAGGGAGTCAACAGAACATGATGAAGGGGCAAATCACTTCTCCTCATAGGAGATGCGTTGGAAATTAGATTTCCACTTTCCAATGAATTTGTAGCAGCCAGAGGCATAATAAATGACCTGGGTGTTAATGTGTTGTGATTCCTTTCTTTTCCCTCTTCACTTCCTCCAACAGCATATTGACTTTTTCGGCTGTGTTTATTAGAATTTGTCATTATCTTGACATTTCGGCAGAGGCTTTGCGGCTTATTGGAATCCAAAAGTGCCCTGACTCGTTGACTCGATAGGGGCAACATGAAATACTGTCAGAAAGCCTTGCGATGCCGTGCGGCTGCACTTGTTTTCATGTAAAATACAACTTCTGTCATGATGGAAACCATATAGCTCCATGAAGGGATTTCCTGTAATGTAAACAGTTTAACTATAATGCATGTTTCGAGTCCCCTTGGTCTACTAACAACCAGCTCAAAAGTTTGACTTTATTGTGAATTTGCATCAACAATCTTTTATATACTAGCTTTGGCTAAAAGCTCCAGCTTGTTTGAAGCAGATGTACTGTTTATCTGGTCCAATCATTCTTTTTCTAGCCCTGTGGTATTGTACAAATGTAGCAGTTTTCGTATAGTGGTTAAAATAATAATACCCGGTTGAGTCAAGGGTGAGATAATTACAATTGAAAATTACAGCAATATTGTCCCAGTTGTGCTCCAGTATCATCTCGCCATCCTATGGCCATTCTCACCAATATGTACATAATTGGCTTGTCTCCCTAGAACAATGCATTCATTCTGAGCATTGGTTGTTTTAAACAATATTTTGTATTTTTTATAAAACGAAAACACATTTGCCACACCTTTATCACGTGTGACATAATAACCTGTACAAAAGATTGTAGTGCTTTGTCTACATTTTTTAATCTTTGCCCTGTCAAAAAGAACATGATGGTCTTGTCCAAAGAACATGACGGTCTTGTCAAAAGACCATGACGGTCCTGTCTAAAGAATATGAAGGTCTTGTCAAAAGACCATGACGGTCCTGTCTAAAGAATATGAAGGTCTTGTCAAAAGAACATGACGGTTTGTCTAAAGAACATGACGGTCCTGTCTAAAGCATATGACGGTCTTGTCAAAAGAACATGACGGTTTTGTCTACAGAACATAACGGTCCTGTCTATCTTTCCTGTCATCTCTAGACCTGCACTGCCTCCTCAATAAGATGATTACTTCCAAAAGGTTAAAATTCAGAAACCACAGCAAATTTAACGCTTCTGTTCCTCACTCAAAACTTTCCTTTTCAACTTTTTGGGAAAAGAAAGAGCAAGGTGCAGTGGTCTAAATTTTTTCCGGAAAGCTATATATGCCCAGATATATGTATATTTCAAATAGCATTTAATATTTGCACATAATTTACAAAAACAATTTAGAATAACATCGCTGTCTCTCTCCTCTTTCTCTGCTAATCCTCCCAGCTTTATTTAGCCATTCCAAGTGTAGAGAGACATGCTTAGTACCAAATGTTTTCTTCCATGTACCCCAGCCACTGTTCCCATGTGAAATCAAGTTGACAAATAGTATAGAAATATAAAAAGTCCTTCAGTTAAAGTGGAATCAGTGCTGCATCTTCAGTTCAGTTCAGGGATCAGGGCATTTGCTTGTTGGTTCAGACAGGCTCCAGCTATACGTTATCATAAGCATGAAAGTTACACTGTACACCCGCCCCCCATCTCAGAGCAGGAGGTCCCAAACCTTGCTGCTCCGTGACCCGCCGATTAAGGTGTCTTGAATAATGAGACCCAAATACGGGTCGAGTCTCGTAAATTCAAACACAGATCAAAGAAATGCTAACGTAACCACGTGGTTAAGGCTCAAAAGCAACAAGGCTCTTTGTTAATGTATATCTGTACTGTCCTTTTGAACTTTTTTTTACCTTTTTTTAAGGGCTAACAGGATGAATTCATGACTTTGAAGTCATCTTCAAAGCTGATAGAACATTTAGCCGTTTTTATGCTAATTAGCATTTGTTCTTAGAATTTGCACACGGCTAGTACTGTGTCATTGTGCTACCACTTCACCCATATCAATAGAACCATACGCACACACACACACACACACACGCACACACACACACACATTATATAGAGTATATGAAGTATATAATACATTTAGTTAAAGATGTGTTTTCTGGCATTTGTATGCTTTATCCAGGAGAGAGGCATCAGAGAAAGTTAGCATTAGCTGAAAAAGTTGTGGGCGGGATTCAAACCCATGCTGACACACAACATGTTTGCCAGAAACAGCTGCTTTAATGACAACCCACAGTTTGGAAACCACTGTCTTGGAAAATTCAACAACAATGTAGATGACAAAGGAAGAGATATTTATCCTTTTATGTCCTGGGGGAGGGATTTCAGGAATTATTTTACAGCCTCTTTATTAGAGGGTGAAGTATTTACAATGTAATTACAAGGTAACGGAAAGTAAATGTGTAGTAACAAGAAATAAATACAGTGGAACAATCTTGTATTTACTTGGAACCAAGCACTGAACTACTAAATAGGCAATTCATAGTGACCTTTATAGTGACCTTATCGCTCTGAATGACTAAATACAAAACTCCAGTCACAAGTCTTAGGAATTATACGCCTCCACCTCAACTCAGTCTTCCACATCTGCTATTTCAATAGTAACCTTTATCCATCATTCATTTTCACTTCTCTGCTGCCAATAGCAAAAAAAGATCCTTATAACACATGCATCACACCTCCACAAAAAACCTGCTAAATCTGTGTTTACTGTACAATTATTTATCACAGATTAATGTATATGGCATGTAACACAATTGATTGTCATAGTGTTTCCATTGCGTCAGAACATTAGTTTCTCATGTAGATGATCTTTATTTCTCAAAGTTCTATCAAATAGCGTTAGTGGGGGGAGGGGTGTAAGAACCCCCCTCCCGGAGTGAGAAAGTTGTGTGCATAGAGAGGGAGTCCAGTGAATACTTAAGGCAGTTCATGAACTGGTAGCTATTTGTCGTTATTCCCCATTAAATAACTGTGAATTAAACACAAATCCTGGTTGCGTGCCTGGTCCCAGGTTGGCATTTTATAGTTAAAAGACGTACTGACAAACAGGCAGATGCCTGTAGCAATGGGGCTAGTCGGGATTTGGCACCACCGTATTCTCTCTCCCCTTCTCACAACCGCATGTCTCTGCCAGAAGCAACCGCGTGCTCAGCGCTTTTGGTTGCATTAAACCTCTGTCCTAATTGCTTAACTCAGAGTACACACCCTCTAATGTAACGTTTTCTTCATTTACCAGGAGATTACTGTCTATGGTGTGCTCCACTAATTCTTCCTGGTATGCTGGTGAATGTTGTTTCGGAGACCCGCTGAGTATGCAGGCGTGTGCGTGTGCGTAGGAGTGAGTGTCTGTGTGTCAGGGTCCAGGTTAACCAGCTCTGACAGTATAATCACCGCTGATGCTCAGCAACACAAACAGTCTGGGTTTCTGTTTTAATAACCAGCAATGAGCACACATTCACACACACACACACACACACACACAAAAACACACACACACAGACAAACACAAACACACACACACCCACACACAGAGATTACATTTTGTTTGTATAGGCCTGTTCACTCTCACGTCCTAGTGTTTTGGAACGCTCCAGGACGGATCACATGGGAACAGCAGAAAGGTTTGGTCTAGTTTTTCTATCTTCTCAATCGTGTTTGTCTTTCATCCTATGTAAAGAGTGAGGACCCTCCGCTCATCATGGGTCTGTGGCCTCTCCTGTGCCCTTTTGCTTCCACAGCACGCTGCCATCGTCCTTCCGCCTTCAATCACAGGCGCCTGAGCTTCCAGAATCCATGAGCCGCCGTGCATTCAGGTCTCTGACAGCCCGCTGTGGTATCATATTCATCATCATCATCACCAGTTGGACTCGTGGTGGATATTGACTGGCGCTCAAGCTGGGAGACCGCGGGAGCTGTCATCGATATTGCCGGACAGAAACAGACAGAGTAGATGCCACCAGGCAGAAGACCTCACAATCAAAGTTGGAACAGAGGGTGTGGGTCTGTGGGAAAATAACATGTTTTAACACAAATATCGTCTTATGTTTTTTTAATGTTTATAAAGTAATTAACACCTCACATAAAGTTATTAACACCTGCTATTGTATAAGAGAAGATGATGAGAAGAAACGATCCCAGTAAAAAAAGTTACTTTGAAAAAGGTAGCTGAGAAAGGTAGCTGATAGGGTGAATTCATTTTCAAAAAACAACAGTTTGCACTGACCTATTGAGATTGAGGGGAAAAAAAGATCAAAGGCCAATCATATTTTGGGGATGACTTGTGCCCAACCCCAAGTGCCACTCCTGAACCATACACAACATTCATAGAAAGAGCAAATATTTTGGGAAAAAGCACCATGTAGAGTGAAGAAATAAGCCACATGAAAGAATTGGTTGGTGAGTCCTGTATGTCAGTTGTAGTCTCTAAAAAAGTAAATATGAATAAAGTCCTTAAAGCGCCACATTACCCTGGGGGTCCTTATGTGATGTTTATAGACAAAGTACAGGAATAACATACAAAAAACACTAGTAATAACATACAAAATACATTATACAACACAAAGGCTTGTCATCATGATTTAAAAGTGATCTTACATGGTGATATTGAACATTACGTTCCCACTGATATCCTGATTAAACACTCCCAAATACGGATTTAATTTACTAACTGGGTTTGAACAGTTTCGTCAGAACCAAAGGCAACAATTGAGTAAGTTTATCCCATTGATGAACTGCTTACTGTATACGGGTACTGTGTGTTTAGAAGCTGAGTGGGCTAATATGTGGTATCCAACGTCCCTGTAGCTGTTTTGGCTAACATACTACAGTCAAAAAATTTTCCTTGGGCTAAATGAAGCCAATGGCCATGTGGTACTGGAAGTTCAGTATTTGGTTGTAAAATGTATTCTAAAATGATCAAATAATAGCAAAAAAATTAAAAAGATGTTCTAACCATAGACAGAACAACAAGAAAACGTGTTTCTGTTTGTCCGTCCCTGGGCACAAGCGGTGGATTTAAGGAGGCTACTCCAAGCAGGAATATTGACATTGTGTCATCGTCATGGTAACTGTCAGACGGTGACTAGGCAACATGAAATGAATAAGAATTCTCAGAAAAAATGTCACTGTCACAACGCTATGATTACATTTAATGTTTCCTGGAACAGTCAGATACATTATGCTGTGTTAAGCAATTAGATCATGATGAAACACTTTACATAGAATTTGATTTCATGAGAATCTATGAACTCTTTAAAATTCTGAGCATTTCTGAAAGCTGCTGCAACTTTTAGATAAGGGAAAAGTACTTTTACACACAAGAGGAAACTCCGCGGCTAAAGTGACATTGAAATGTGCCTGTATGTAAACACTTCCCCTGAGCAGTGTACCATGGTTTTGTAACCACTCACCACCTGGCTTTTCACATCCGGCAGGCAGATGCAATGTTGCATCATGTTTCCACTAGACACTCCCCGTGCCCAGACCTATAGGCAAGCCACACTGGTTCACTTTCCAGGTGTCCTCTGCGACTGGAACCGCTAGCGTGTCTTCTCAGAGCCGAAATGGCAGCTTGCCCTATTATTCCAGGTTCTTTATCTCAACCTCGGGGCTTCTGACCTAGTTTGTATGGCAGTTAATTAGGAAGTGATACAGTTGCTGTACCGGTATAATTGGTTAGCTCAACATTTCAAAAAAGAAGATGTTTACATGAAAATGTGATACTCCCCTGCAACTTCTAAAGTTACAGGAAAAACACAGGATTGTTTGCTTTTCTAATCTGTCTCGGAAGTGTTTGTTCAACGTAGTATTGCGTCCAATGGAACCAGCAGCCAAGTCAGTATTCACAGGGTAGGCGTGGTGACTAATTCAGCCCCTTCGGGCATTGAGGAAGTCGTGTGACGTAAGAGGTGTTACCATTTGCATTAGCACCACTGCCAAACAGCCAACTGAGGATGACTGAGCACTTTTTTCCCTGGGTGGTTTTGGAAACCTCAAAGGGGAGGTTGGCTCTGAGACGTTCCGACACTCAGGTGACTATTCATCACTGACATCCAGAGCTTGAGGGACTCGACACTAACAGACAACACTGGCAGCCTGGCTCTGCTCACACGCCCCAGAAACTGGACAGAGTGGGAGCCCTGGAGAGACACAAAAGAGGGTGAGAGAGGGGAGAAAAGTCTTACGCAGCGAAACAAAGTGGGAGAAAGAGAGAGAGAGAGAGGCTTTGAGGGAAAACTAATGAGTGGGTCTTTGGAGCAGGGGTTACAGTGTGTCTCTGTGTGCACGTGGGTGTGTGTGTGTGTGTGTGTGAGTCCCAGCGAGACTGGGAGAGGGTAGGATAGGCTGTTCCCTAGAGGTTTGGTCTAACTCACAGTGCTACAACTCTTTTGACTGGAGGACCAGGAACAACCTACTCTTTCAGAGGGACTTACCGCTAGCCACAGCAACAGGTCACTGCAGACGGAAGAGAAAAGATACACACACACTACTATTGTTTTGGGACCCAGTGTCAGAAGGAGATAGAGTGTGAGTGTGTGTGTGTGTGTGAGGGAGAGAGCAAGGATGACCAAGAGATCAGTCAGTGGTGAGGGCACAGTCATAAAAAATTCGACTCAGAATGGGGTACACCCTGGGTATACCGCGGCCCCAAAAGAGGACCCAGACGCTCCGGCTGGAAAGGTAGAGCTCAAGAAGAAGGTCACCCTGCTCCGAGGAATCTCCATCATCATCGGCACCATCATCGGAGCGGGAATCTTTATCTCCCCAAAGGGCATCCTAAAGCATTCCGGGAGTGTCGGGATGTCCCTGGTAGTGTGGATTGCCTGTGGAGTGCTGTCACTGTTCGGTGAGTTTTTGGTCACAACGACACTTCGCCTCCGAGAGGGAAGGAGAGGGAGAAGGAGGAAGGGGGAGAGTGGGGGGATGGGACGCTTTTGGCTATGGCTCCCCAGCTTCCTTTCCCCCAAGGGAATTGGAGCTGATGCAACTCTACTGCACGTTTGCATTTGAGTCAGTTGGCAGACGCCCTGATCCAGGGTGACTAACAGTCAGCGTGTTCACCTTAAGTATGGCTAAGGGAGACATCGCCACGTCACAATCCTATCAGGTGCATTTTTGCTCTGCACAGTATTTCTCAGTCGGAGCTGCTAGAGAACGACTAGTGCATCCACTTATTTATGTAACGCAAAACTAGTGAAAGACCTTTTTCTCGAAACGATGAATGTGCATGAAAACCCAGGGGCGTAGTTTAACATGGGTAACAATCTACCGCTGTGATAAAGCTTCTGCTGTTTCCATTGTGTTATTCCATCATGTTGCTGTAATTACCAAAGTAATGTAACTATTGCCTTGCAGCTGAAACAGCAGCAATTACCCTTCGCACTAACCTCAGTCTTCCCTTCAGCCTTCCCAGAGTATTTATCTCTTAATCTCTGTCTCTCTCTCACACACACGTATAAACACGAGCACACATGTTAACTGACACATACGAATGCGCACACACACACACACACACACCCACATACATACTATTGAATATGAATGCAATGGGTCAGATCCTCTTTTCATTGTAACCACGGATCTGTCTCTTGCTGTGAATGTTTTTGGCCGACCAGCCAATTCCCTGTAGTAAATCTGTGTCTGTCTGGCGTCCTAGGGGCACTGTCCTATGCAGAGCTGGGAACCAGTATCAAGAAGTCTGGAGGACATTATACTTACATCAAGGAGGCTTTTGGGCCACAAATGGCCTTCATTCGCCTCTGGGCGGACCTTATCGCTATCAGGTGTGTGTGTGTGTGTGAGTGTGTATCTTTATAGTGTTATATGTGTGCGTGTTTGTGTGTGATAAACACAGATACAGAAAGAACAAAATACACTTTCATACAAAACACAATTGAACATGAACGTGCATTCAACTTGATTCACTTCTGATCTGGGAGTGGGTCCAAGGACTGAGCAAAGCTCATTTGATTTTTGTGAAAGCTAAGACCCAAGGAAAACACCGGACTGGCCTTGCGTCTGGAGGTGGAAGACGTCGTGTTTTTGGATTGTCGGTGTTTGTCGGATGCATCGTATGTATCATAGGGAGGATGTGTAAGACAGGTGTGTGTCAAAGGGAGGATGTGTAAGGAAGATATGGGTCGATTGGACATCACATTCCCCCCTACACTCTGTGAATGTTGCCCCAGATCCGACAGATTTGTGGGTCAGTGGTTTTCCTCTGTCTTTGCTGCTCATGGTTTTCAGGGTCAGAGTTTTTGGGTGTATGTTTGACGATGATGTCTATTCCAGGCCTGCAGGGTTGGCTGTGATATCCCTGGCCTTCGGACAGTACATACTGGAACCCTTATTCATGCCCTGTGGAGTGCCTGAGCTGGCTATTAAACTGACCACCTCTGTAGGGATAAGTATGTTTCAGATTTATGCTACGGTACAATATGGAATTGAACAAATGATGAAATATTGGATTTTTTCAGCGCAACTGTCTCAGATAAAATGTGTGTGTGTCTGTGTGTGTGTGTGTGTGTGTGTTTGTGCTCTACTCCACAGCATCAGTGATGTACCTGAACAGCATGAGCACCAGCTGGACCAACAGGATACAGATCTTCCTCACATTTAGCAAGCTGCTGGCTATCCTCATCATCATCGTGCCTGGTCTTTATATGCTCTTCAAAGGTCAGCCCCCCCTACTCCGCCCGAGAAACATGTATACCTTGTGAAACACTCAACAACAAGTATTGATATTTCTGGGTAGGTGTGTAACTCTTTCTTTGAGTATGTTTGTCTCTGTGTTTGTTTTTTATATGTGTGCGTGTGTGTGTGTGTGTTTGTGTGTGTTTGTCTTTGCAGGGGAGACTAAGAACTTTGATAATGCATTTGAGATCAGTAATGTCCAGCTCTCAGGTCTACCTCTGGCTTTCTACTCTGGGATGTACGCATATGCTGGATGGTGGGTATTGCCTACTAATATACAGATATATGTCTACTGTATATAAAGACATGGATATCGAACTCTAATATATATATCATATTTATGTATTTACTGTACATGAATATCTCACCTTGATATATGTATATTTAATATTTATGCATATACTGTACATGAGTATATAACCCTAATATATATATGAGAAACATTGTACTGTATTAATGATTCAAGGGAATCAATTAAAAAGCCTCAAATTAGAAATGTATTTCCCCCAAAAATGGTAGTGTAAGAATTACTGGCAGCCTTGCAAGAACAGCGCCTCTGAGCCTGTTTGTCTGTAATTATATATGACATTGAACCCATGCATATTATATTATATATGACATTGAACCCGTGGATATTAGAACCGCTCCCCGTAGGTAACATTCACAGTTCTATGACATCCTTTTCTTACTGAGATATTTATCAAGGATGCCGATTCATTTGGATGTGACTGTGAGTAATATCACCAATGGTCTAATTCAGAGTGACTTACAGTAGAGAATGCAATACACTACTATTCACAAGTGTTAGGCACCTGAAAGTCGAAATCAAGTAATTTATTTGGATATTAAGTGTTTATTTGTATTAAACAAAAATGCATGAAATTGCCTGGTGGGCTGGATTCAGGCCCGCGGGCCTTAGTTTATGAATATTCTTGTTGACTTTTTATATAACATACTTGTTTCTGCTTTTCATGCACAGGTTTTACCTGAACTTTGTGACAGAGGAAGTTGATAATCCAGAAAGGTGAGTGTGTCCTCTGCAGTTCTAAATCAATCAATCAATCAATCAAATGTATTTATAAAGCCCTTTTTACATCAGCAGTGCTTTTTTTTACATCAGCAGTGCTTTTACAAAACACCCGGCCTTAAACCCCAAAGAGCAAACAACAGTAGTATTGAATTTCAGTGGCTAGGAAAATCTCCCTAAGAAGAATTTAGGAAGAAATCTAGAGAGGAACCAGGCTCAGAGGGGTGACCAGTCTTCTTCTGGCTGTGACGGGTGAACATATTAAGAGTAAACGTTTTAATAATTAATAAATGTCCAGAGTCTATTTAAACTTAGTCCAGGTTGGTAGCATGACCAGATGAACAAGGACTGGGACAACAAGATGAGATTTTATTGTACAACACAAAGACAGCAGGGGTGTGTTTATTGTCTCAATTCTGAGTTCAAGTAGTCCCCCTCGAAGGTTTTTTTCAAAGTGGGACGCATTTAAATTTGCCCAATGGACACCAAATCCCTGGCTGATTCGAGCAGATGACTAAAAAAAATATAGAAATAGCAGATTAGAGAATTGCTCTGACATTGCGTCATCATTTACACACAGGACTGTCCCATTGGCCATCTGCATCTCCATGGCGATAGTAACATCCTGCTATGTTCTAACCAATGTGGCGTACTACACTGTGATGTCAGCAGAGGAGCTGTTGGCTTCTGAGGCCGTTGCCGTGGTAAGCCCTCTATTGGCCTCTCTAATTGTACCACCACTAATGGCTGGTGTTAATATTACAGTCTTATTGGCTGGGGTTATTATTAGCGTCCTATTGGATGGGGTTATTATTAGAGTCCTATTAGCTGGGTATAATATTAGAGTCCTATTGGCTGTAATAAATGTTAGAGTCCCATTGGCTGGAGTAAATATCAGTCCTATTGGCTAGAGTTAATATTAGGGTTCTGTTAGCTGGGGTGAATATCAGAGTCCTGTTGGCTGGAGGCCAAGCGGACTGCAGCCCGGGTGGTTGTGGAGGCAAAAACTCAGGCCTGGGAGGAGTTCGGTGAGGCCATGGAGAAGGACTATTGGCTGGCCTTGAAGAGATTCTGGCAAACCGTCCGGCGCCTCAGGAGAGGAAAACAGTGCCCTACCAACGCTGTTTACAGTAGAGGTGGGCAGCTGTTGACCTCAACTGGGGATGTCGTCGGGCGGTGGAAGGAGTACTTCGAGGATCTCCTCAATCCCGCCATCACGTCTTCCATTGAGGAAGCAGAGGATGAGGGCTCAGAGGTGGACTCGTCCATCACCCGGGCTGAAGTCACAGAGGTAGTGAAGAAACTCCTCGGTGGCAAGGCACCGGGGGTGGATGAGATCCGCCTTGAGTACCTCAAGTCTCTGGATGTTGTGGGGCTGTCTTGGTTGACATGCCTGAGCAACATCGCGTGGCGGTCGGGGACAGTGCCTCTGGGATGGCAGACCGGGGTGGTGGTCCCTCTTTTTAAGAAGGGGGACCGGAGGGTGTGTTCCAACTATAGGCGAATCACACTTCTCAGCCTCCCCGGGAAAGTCTATGCCAGGGTACTGGAGAGGAGAATATGGCCGATAGTAGAACCTCGGATTCAGGATGAACAGTGTGGTTGTCGGCCATGGAGCACTGGACCAGCTCTATACCCTCTACGGGGTGCTTGAGAGTTCATGGGAGTTTGCCCAATCAATCCACATGTGCTTTGTGGATTTGGAGAAGGCATTCGACTGTGTCCCTCGCGGCATCCTGTGGAGAGTGCTTCGGGAATATGGGGTCCTGGGTCCTTTGCTAAGGGCTGTCAGGTCCCTGTACGACCGAAGCAGAAGCTTGGTCCGCATTGCCGGCAGTAAGTCAGACTTGTTCCCAGTGCATGTTGGACTCCGGCAGGGCTGCCCTTTGTCGCCGGTTCTGTTCGTAATTTTTATGGACAGAATTTCTAGGCGCAGCCAGGGGCCGGAGGGTGTCAGGTTTGGGGACCACACGATTTTGTCTCTGCTCTTTGTGGACGATGTTGTCGTGTTGGCCCCTTCAAACCAGGAACTTCAGCATGCACTGGGACGGTTTGCAGCCGAGTGTGAAGCGGTGGAGATGAGAATCAGTACCTCCAAATCCGAGGCCATGGTCCTCAATCGGAAAAGGGTGGCTTGCCACCGGTAAAGCTCTCGATTTACCGGTCAATCTATGTTCCTAATCTCACCTATGGTCATGAGCTTTGGGTCATGACCGAAAGGACAAGATCCCGGATAGAGGCGGTCAAAATGAGCTTTCTCCGCAGGGTGGATGGGCGATCCCTTAGAGATAGGGTGAGAAGCTCGGTCACCCGGGAGGAGCTCAGAGTAGAGCCGCTGCTCCTCCACATCGAGAGGGGTCAGCTGAGGTGGCTTGGGCATCTGTTTAGGATGCCTCCGGAACGCTTTCCTGGGAAGGTGTTCCGGGCCCGTCCCACCGAGAGGAGACTGCAGGGAAGACCTAGGACACGCTGGAGGGACTATGTCTCCCGGCTGGCCTGGGAACGCCTCGGTGTCCCCCCGGAAGAGCTGGAGGAAGTGTCTAGGCAGAGGTCTGGGCATCTCTGCTTAGACTGCTGCCCCTGCGACCCGGCCTCGGATAAGCGGAAGAAAAATGATGATGGCTGGAGTTAATATCATAGTCCTGTTGGCTGGAGTTAATATCAGAGTCCTGTTGGCTGGAGTTAATATTAGGGTCCTTTTAGCTGGGGTGAATGTAAAAGTCCTATTGGCTGGAGTTAATATCAGAGTCCTGTTGGCTGGAATTATTTTTATCGTCGTATTGGCTGGTGTTAATATTATAATCCAATTGGCGGGGGTTAATATTAGTCATATTGGCGGGGGTTAATATTAGTCATATTGGCGGGGTTAATATTAGTCATATTGGTGTAGGTAAATATTATAGTCCCATTTGATGCAGTTGTAGATTTGATGTGTGAGCTATCGACACACTTGACAGCGGTCTCACAGCTCGTTCCTCAGTGGTTTGTTAGGGCCTGATTCCATTTAGCTCAGAGAGGTGACTGATCAGCGATGTAGCTTCCCTGCACTCTAAACTACTCCTAATGGCCCATCATTAAGCCCAACCCTGATGGCCTCCTGGCACGGTCTGGTGGGATTCCACACAGTGTATCCCTCTCAATGGTAATTGCATTAGGTGCAGTGTAAATTACATAGCCTTAAACACAACCTGCAATGTACACTGCTCTATGGCCGGCTCGGTGCAGGTTGAGCTCCAGTCACTAAAAGGTCTCTGATCTGATCAGACCTTTCTAATGTAGTAGGTTTCATTACAACTTAAACGGCCTGTGATGCAGCACTTAAGGAAAGTGTAAAAGCAATTAGCTGCGAATATGTTCTTAAACGAAAAGCTAATTGAATTGAAATTCATTCTCTTCATCTCCTTCTGCCTGTCTCTCTTTGTCTCTTTGTGTGCCCGTTATTCCCACTGTCTCAATGTTTCTCTCTCTTTTTCTGTTCTTTTTTGTACAGACATTTGCAGAGAAAACGATGGGGAACTTTTCATTGGCGGTGCCGATATTTGTAGCCTTGTCGTGCTTCGGTTCGATGAACGGCGGCTTATTTGCTTTCTCAAGGTGGGCTGCGTCAACTCAAGTGTCAAACTGCATCCTTGGCTGTTTCATGTTGGATAATGAAAAATGCCTTTTCGTCCCTGTCCTGATCTCTGTGAGGAATCTCACCGATATTTTTACATTCAGCTGCCAAACCTTGAACATAGAATATGCAGCAAAGTGTTTGAACACAGTAACGTTACCTGAGAACGTTACATGTATCTATCATTGTGGATATTCATGTGAAGTTTCCTACTTTTGATTCTCTTAGAATTCAGTTACGGAGTCTCAAGACTCTGATGGCAATGAAGCTTTTTATCATCAGAGTCTAAAACTGACTTTGCTAACTAATGGCTATAATGAAGGAAAGTGTACTTATTATGATTGTCAGATGTTGGTTTTCCAAGACACCTTAAGAAGTCGCTCTGGATAAGTGTGTCTGCTAAATAACCAACATTTATGTGCTAATTCCTTGCTCAAAGCTGTGTGTAATTGTGTTGGTTGTTCTAGAATGTTCTACGTGGCGTCTCGTGAGGGCCATCTCCCGGAGGTATTGTCCATGATCCACGTTCGGAGGCACACACCTTTGGCAGCTGTCCTTGTTCTGGTGAGACCAACGTGGACACTCAGTGTTGTATAGACACATTACTTCCTGTCTTCATGAGGGCTCAGCTCATCCTGGTTAAAAAAGAATTCCTTCCTAAGTTAAGATGCTTTGTGAACATTTCTGGCACGACAGGATTGATCAACGTTTGTTCCCCTCTCTCTCTCTGTGTCTCACTCTCTCTCTCTCTCTCTGTCTCACTCTCTCTCTCTGTCCCTCGTTCTCCGGGTCTCTCGCCTGTCTCTGTGTTTTCAGTACCCCATGACAATGTTTCAGCTCTTTGTGGGCGACATCTACAGCCTGTTGAACTTCATGAGCTTCCTCCGCTGGCTCTTCATTGGTGTGGCCACGCTGGGCCTGATCTACATGAGATACACTCGCCCCGACATGCCACGGCCCTTCAAGGTCGGTCGAACGCAGGCGAACGCACAAAGAGCTGGCTAGCGGTTCCATACAAACCCACAGACACACACATCAACGGCCACGAACACATGGGTGCAACATGGATACGCTGTGGGGGACTGGGCCCAAAGGGCAGAGATCTTACGCACACGGACGCACAATTAACGTAACAATAACAATGGGTTTTATTCAGAAGAAATCTAACCACCGAGCACTTCTGTCTGTCCTGTCCAGGTTCCATTGATCATTCCGGCCGTCTTCTCATTCACCTGCTTCTTCATGGTGTTCCTCTCGCTGTACTCCGACCCTCTCAACACGGGGATTGGATTCGCCATCTCCCTGACAGGAATCCCGGCCTACTACATCTTCATCGTGTTTGACCGCAGGCCCAAGTGGCTACAGGAGGGTTTAGGTAACACGTAAATCCTTACCTCAATCACCCGCTGCAGTCGAACAGATGGCCTTGATTCATCTTGGTGGAAAACATCTGTCAACCCCAAGGAATGAATCGGTGCTTCAGTGGACTGTGGAAAAATGCATGCATAGCTTACCGTGACACATAATCAATTCCCAGTCAATTTCCAGCATGGCATCCCATCATCCTATCTGCTGCTTTTTTCAGTAATGTGTCCATTTTGACACTTTGCACACTTAGTGTCCCAGCCGCTGAACACGAAATGGGAATGTAATTGTTTTTCCATTCATGTTTGGTCTTATTATTTCTCCAGATTCCTTCAACAGAGCTATCCAGATCATCCTGGAGGTGATCCCTGCAGAACACTGACACTTGACAACAGATCCCCACTACAGATCCGCATGACAGATCCCCACGCCAGATCCCCACGCCAGATCCCCACACCAGAACCCCACGTCAAATCCCACGCCAGATCCCCACCCCACCCAAGGACTTCACACCGAGTGGATCCTCGATTGTGCCATTTCATATGATAAAGGAGCAGGACTCTCCTATCCTGCTAACCTGCTCTATACAGGATCAGCCCTGTCCTGGATCAGCCCTGTTCTGGAACAGCCATGTTCTGGATCAACTTGATTCTGGATCCGCCTGGTTCTGCTCTCACCATCTAAATGGGGTTAGGGCTGTGTTTCTCTCTGTTTGGGATTAACAGGTAATCTGTATGTGGAACCCCTGCCCTTCCAGTTTGCAGTGGGGGCCCTGTCTCGCAGAGGGACCCATCAGAGCCAAGGGACCCCTGAAAGCCTGCAGTGCCAAGGGACCCCTGAAAGCCTGCAGTGTATCTATCTACAATAACACTGAGCCGGAGTTGTGTTTACAGCCAGCATTATCTACAATCACACCTAGCCTTTGGTCATTTTGAAAGGATTCATTGGTGTCAGAGGTATTAAAAGTAAATTAACTTCCCCAGTGTTCACCAGGCGTGGGAAAACCCAAACTAAGGCCTAAATAAACTGCCTTTAGCTGGTCACTTAACTCTTCATTAGGAACTTCCCTCACCTGTTGAACACAGCCAAGTGGTTTAACGTAGTACTGTTTGGCATTAGTCACTGTCACAGCTAACATCAGCCGTTAGATATTACCACTCAGTCAGCCCTGGATACTCATTCAGAGTGAACGTGGGCCTTATAGGCGAAGCTAACAGTAGACATTTCTATATTTTGGGGAAATGAAATCAGATCAGTGACTGTTTATATAGAATGTGAAAAAACATGCACCCCATTAATATAGGTGACCCTCAGTATAGGGGGGACTTCTACTGAATCTCCAGATTAATGTGAAACATACAGAGATTAAAATCAACCTTGATGTGTTACAGTTTTATATTTAACCTTATTCAAACACATGTTCAGGACAAGGGAATGTTTTTAAAGATCATGGTCTGCATAACTTAGGCAACAATGATTTTTGAGTTCATAGGGAAAATAGGTATATTTATTTCCAGTTCATAAGAGACAGTCCACCCCTGTAGTCTGCTGGCAACGCGAATAACAAGTTGTGCGCGGCTTACATGATGTTGTTCTCACTTGGTGAACATGGCAACCTTGAGAGTTGTTGGTTGTTTGTTTCTGTTTCCTCGCCATATGCAGAATCTGTTTCTGTGTGTGTGTGTGCGTGCGTGCATGCATTTGTGCGTGTGTGTGTGTGCTTGTTTGTATGTGCTCTGGCATTTAAGCTTCAAACGCACCGAGCAGAATAGCTCTATTACCACAGATTATTCACACCAGGGTTATTAAAGCTATGAAACCCTTTACACTGGTGTACACACACACACACACACACACACACACCCACACGCACACACACACACGCACACACACACGCACACACATGCACACACACACGCACACGCACACACACACACACACACACTGGCTGGGTACCAGAGGCTAATACTGTGACACACATGTGAGTGAGCACACTACTATTCTTGCCAGCAGCCCAGAGTAGAGACAAAAAGAGAGAATCCCACTCCAACTCCACAGCCAAGACCAGGCACACTGCCCGGGAGAGGGGAAAAAGGAGAGAGAGGCAGTGAGAGAAAGAAAGTGGGAGAGGGAGTGAAAGTGTGTGTGTTTTCCCATCTTGCTAAGGACTTGCATATTGTGCCTTACATTAGGAAACACGAGCCTGAGAACACATGGCCCGATCATGTTTACACATAAACTCCTGATGGCTACATTCTGTTATCGCCCCTTCCTCTCCTCCTCTTCCTCTCCTCCTCTTCCTCTCTCCTCCACATCGACATCATGCACCGAGTTAGTCTCCTCCCCCGGCTGGCATTCGGGTCAAGGGTCAAGGAGACCCCGCTCAGTTTATGGATGCCTTTTCTCTATTCTTGTCATGGCGTTTCTCCTCTTCCCCCTTCGTCCTCTTCTTTTTTCTTCCCTCATATTTCTTCCTGCAACTCTTCATCATCTTCCTCCTCTTCTCTTCTGTATGCTGCTCTGTGTTCAAGTCTCTGAAGTCTCAGTCTGTCTGACCTTTCTTTCTGCTTAGCAACACACACCCACACACACACACACACACACAAACACACACACAGAAAACACTCACACACACATGCACACACACTTACCCACCCACACACACAGTCAGACTAACAGACACACAGACACAAACACACGCGAAAACATACACACTCAGCCTCACACACACGCAGACCAAAACACACACAGTCACACACACACACACACACACACACTTTGTTTCTCTCCTTCCCTCTCTCCCTATATTTCTATCTTTCCGGATGTTGGCTTTCAGCATCAGTTATCGTACCATGCAGTTCACTGAATTGACACCGGGGGGCAGTACAGTGCAGATTAACAGTCTTGTCCTCTGATTCAGAGGTGGTCATCTTCAGTACTAAACCTGAGACATTCATATCTTAATCAATGTGTTCGTTCAGCCTGTCTCCACCTCTCTTTGCTTTAGGAAGGATTGTACTTGTTTCTCCCGCAAGTTAACATCAAGACCGGTCTCCAACAACTTGATTGTAGCTCTGTACATTTCAAGCATTTTCGATACAAACAACAGTAAATATTGTTTTCCTCTTTTCTTTTTAAAGGCCTTGTTGCCCGAAATCACAAAAACATAAGAAAAAAACACAAAAAATTAAAAATGAATTAACATACTGGTTTACATTTCTACAAGTCAAATAATACTACAATAATATTCATGAATATTGTGTATAACAATATGGAGAACAGAATACAACCAAGCAAACCATTGAAATAAATGTTACCAGCAAAGGAAACCAAGGTTTATTTGCTTTTACTATTATTTTATAATTATTTGTGTGTGAAAATATTGTTTTTGTGGATGATATGAAGTCATGAGTATGAAAACACCACAGTGTGGAGAACAGACCACACATATCAACCACTAACTACCACAGAACTAACAACAGGCCCTTTCAGTCAGACCACAGTGAAAGCCAGTGCATTAAAGCAATGCCACGATCTGTTGATGGATCTAACAAGGCCTTTAGACCTTCGCTGCAAGAAACAGGCAGACACAGAGAAAGATCAAGAGATGGAGTGAGAGCGAGAGAGACAAAGGAGTGATGGAAATACAGAGAAAGCAATAAAAATGACTGACAATTTATGGAGGGAAAGAAAGAGGATAAAAGAGAATAGAGAAAGAGAGAAATAGACCAGAACAAAGAGAGAGTCATTCATAGCTGGAATGTCAGAGGGCTGAGATGTGGTAGGTGACCTCTAACAGGAAATGACCTGGTTATTGAAGGGTCAGAGATCACATGGATACGGGATTCTAATAGGTTTCTTAGAAGCTCAATCAGGGTTAGGGAATGTGACGCAGTCCTCTCACACAAAGGAGTCTACAGGCTAAGGATGACTAATCGTGCCAGCCGAATGTGTGTTTGTGTGTTTGTTTGTGTACGTGTGTGTGTGTGTGTGTGTGTGTGTGAGCAGCACAGAGGAGGTTTACTTGAATGGTTGTGGGTCACTGTCATTAAAAGAGCATGATGCCTTCAGGTGGGATCCGCCCACTCGCAAGATTATGTCCGCCTGATTCCCCTCTGTGTGAGGTCAGGTTGAAGTAGCAGACCAGTGTGTGTATCTGTGTTTGTGTGTGTACGTGTGTGTGTTGGTGTATGTGTGTGTGTGTGTGCGTGTAGGTGTGTGTGTGTATGTGTGTGTATGTTTGTGTGCATGTATATGTGTGTGTGTGTGTTTGTGTGTGTGGGTGTGTGTGTATGTGTGTGTGTGTGTATGCGTGCGTGTGTGTGTATGTTTGTGTGCATGTATATGTGTGTGTGTATGTTTGTGTGCGTGGGTGTGTGTGTATGTTTGTGTGCATGTATATGTGTGTGTGTATGTTTGTGTGCGTGGGTGTGTGTGTGTGTAAACCGGGGCAGAATGGATAAAGGTGAAGGCCTGCTGTGTCTTGCTGTCACTGTGACTGACTGAGCGGCTTTCACGTGACTCACCTGCAGTGACTAATGGTGACCACAGACACTGTCCCCCCCCAGCTTGATGGATCCACTAATTTGTAAAGAGCACGGCGGCTGCCCTCGGGACACTTGACGGCAAAATCACTGGTGCATGAACACACGCGGACACAAACACACACACACACACACACTGCAGGCACTGGGCTAAACGTTTTATCAAGTTCTGTGGGACAGTAGTTGGTGTTCATGTAATGAGTCTGGCAATGTTAGACAACTGATTAGATTAGACTGAATCATGACGGGATTCGTGTGGACCAGTTAAACCATTTGTGGGCTTGATTTAAGTGCAGCGGCACAATTTTCTTTGTATTTTACGTGTGTGTTTTTTTTTCTTAAGTGGTTTTAGCCGAGGTCGGCATAAGGTAGCGACCGCACACCCTTTTCAAAATGGTCCCACATGGGATTTGAACACTGAACACACAACCCTGGCCCTGCCTGTGCAATGCTCTTATGAAGTTAGCTCCATGAGACCGTAACACAGTCTAACCTGCACACACATGGAATCTGTGTGTGCGATGGGATTACGCTGCTGGGCTACAGTATATCCTTGTCTGAAGATAGGTTGAAGATAACTAATCAGAAGATAGTAGTCATACATGGGTGTCACCCTCAAACTGTAGATGTGATTTAAGTATACCAAAGACAGCGGTTATGAATGGATGTCAACCTCACCTGTAGATGTGATTTAAGAATATTGAAGACAGCAGTTAAAATGGATGTCATCCTCACCTGTGGATGTGATTTAAATATATTGAAGACAGCGGTTTGGAATGGATGCCATCCTCACCTGTGGATGTGATTTATGTATATTAAAGACAGCGGTTATGAATGGATTTCATCCTCACCTCTGGACGTGATTTAAATATATTGAAGACAGTATTTAAAATGAATGTCATCCTCACCTGTGGATGTGATTTATGTTCTGGAGCACTGCTGATTGTTGCCTGGCAAAAGTGGTGATTTTAACTCTGCATTTCATTGGCTATCCATGTTGTAGACGATGACTCACTGTTGCCATAGTGTTGCCACTTTGATGGGAGGAGAGAGAGGACAGGAGAGAGGACAGGAGAGAAATAGAGAGAGAGAAAGAACAGACAAAAGAAAGAGACGAGAGGAGGAGAAAAGAGGGGAAAAGGGAGGAGAGAGTACAGGAGAGTGAGAGGTGAGTGTGAAGAGAAGAATGAACTGAGAGGAGAAGACAGCAGAAGAAGAGAGGAAATTATCTGTCATCACAACACAGGCAGGTGGCCTTCACACACATGTCCACTAACCAACAGCAAGACCTTCCAGCCACAGTTCATCTGGCCAGAGCTGGTCACCACAACGAGGCCAGTAGTGGCCATGGCGACGACATGTCCCACAGATAAATGAAATCAGGCACAAGCACACATGGACACAAGCAGGAATGCGCACACACACACAACCTAGGGGCTTGGCCAGTTTTGACCTGTCAGCATCATTTAGGCTCAGGTTACCTGCTACTACAGGCCAGCGCGTGCCCCTCCGTGTGTGTGTGTGTGTGTGTGTGTGTCTGTGTGTGTGTGTGTGTGTGTGTGTGGGTCTGTGTGTGCGTGTGTGTGTGTGTGTGTGCGTGTGTGTGTGTCTGTGTGTGTGTGTGTGTCTGTCTACGTGTCTGTGTGTGTGTGTGTGTGTGTGTCTACGTGTCTGTGTGTGTGTGTGTCTGTGTGTGTGTGTGTCTGTGTGTGTGTGTGTGTGTGTGTCTGTGTGTGTGTGTGTGTCTACGTGTCTGTGTGTGTGTGTCTGTGTGTGTACACCTGTTTGCACCCAGGCTTCCCAAGGGAGTCTGCTGTTTTCATTAGGCCAATTTTAGACCTGGGTAATTCCACTCCATTCCAGTTGCTGTCCATTCTAAACCGTATGAGTCCACTATGTGTACTGACAGGACCATCTATTGGACCACAGGACTGATGCTTGCTGATAATGGGCCTCTGTACACCTATGCAGATTTTCCATAAAAAGTAAGCAATTTCCAACTACAATAGTCATTTCCAACATGAACATGTCCACATTGTATCACTGGTCAATTCAGTATTACTTTAATGGGGGAAAAAAGTGCTTTCTTTTGATAGCAAAGTAATTTCCTAAGTGACCCCAAACTTCTGAACGGTAGTATATTTATATATAAATCTCAGGAAAAAAGTTAAGAGACCACTGCACCTTTTTCTTTCCTTTCCAAAAAAGTTGAAAAGGAAGGTTTTGAGTGAGGAACAGAAGAAAAAAATTGAACACTTCTGTTCCTCACTCAAGATTTTCTTTTTTAACTTTTTTGGAAAGGAAAGAAAAAGGTTCAGTGGTCTCTTAATTTTTTCTGGAGCAGTAGACATGTATATATATATAAATATATATATATATATACACACATAAATGCAGGACAAAGAAACAAAGAAACCCACAAATAAACAAAAAACCACACAGATCTTTACTGAAGAGTTAAAGTGAGGCAAGGTGATATTTACCTCAGGAGTAAATGCATTTAAAGTCCATAAAGGACACTTCCTGCCATGCAGTGTAGAAGGTTTATATTAACCATTGATTTACAACGCCAACATCTATCCTGTTCAACACAATGAAGCAAAACCGCTGCTCCTACACAGGGAATGACAATGGCCTCCAAATGATTAAGTGCAAGATGAGGTGGAGACTCGCTCTGTTGTGGGTTTATTTCGGTGTGTATGTGAGCATTTGTGTGTGTATATGTGTCTGTGTATATAATACCTGTGTGTTTGTTCCCCTGATAGGAGAGACAATATAGATTGAGGTTATAGAGGTCATTGCCTCCCAGACATGTCCCCCGGTCCAAATGAAACAGGACGCGGGCCGACCGGATCCACACAAACACTGGTGGTCTGTTTGCATGAATTACATGGTACATTCTGGGTGTGTGTTGTTATAGCTGGAGCGAATGAAGCCTCACTACAGGGAACACACACATGGAGAGGCACACACAAATACACACGAATGCACACGCACACAGACACACAAACATAAGCACAGAGATCCAACCCTTAACCCAACAGACACTGACCCTCCCCCCAAACAGACACAGACCACTCCCCTAACAGACACAGGCCCCTCCCCCAACAGACAAAGACACCTCCCCCAAAAGACACAGGCCCCTCCCTCAACAGACACAGACCCCCTCTCCCAACAGCCACAGACCCCTCCCTCAACAGAATCAGACACCCTACCCCAACAGACACAGAACCCTCCCCCAACAAACACAGTTCCCTCTCCCAAGAAGCAGACACAATCCCCTCCCCTAACCGACACTGGCTCCTCCCACCAACAGACACAGACCCCTCCCCAAACAAACACAGTTCCCTCTCCCAAGCAGATACAATCCCCTACCCAAAAAGACACTGGCTCCTCCCACCAACAGACCCAGACCCCTCCCCCAACAAACACAGTTCCCACTCCCAAGCAGATACAATCCCCTCCCCCAACAGACACTGGCTCCTCCCACCAACAGACACAGACCTCTCCCCACAACAGACACAAAAAACACACAAGGACAGCCCCCACCACACACACACACACACACACACACTGACCCTTCCACTCTGGTGGCAGGTCCCTGTTCTGTCCTGTTGTGTTACTGCAGCTTCACTTCCCCCCCGGTTGTCCTGTATTGTGGTCCCCTGTGAGTGCTACTGGTTGTGTTACCATGACGTCTTCATGGCCATTGTTGGAACGACTTTGAGTCTTATCGAAGCTAGCAGCAGTCATCAGGACATCTCTGTGGCAATGTTGGTTGGAGCGGAAGGAGGTACAGCCGGACACATGATAATGCACCATCAAAATCTCAACTGCTTTCTCCCTATTTCTCCTCTTCACTACACACAGGCAGACAGATGGACATATGTACGCCGTTTTTTTGGAGGGCCTTATTGCAGGTATTATTATATTTTATTGCAGTTCCTGTCACAGGGGAATGTCCGTTTGCATACATTCATCACTCGCAGCAACAACTTTCCCTTGTTTCATAAGAATGGAGATGAAGGCTTTCAGAGAGAAAGAGGTTTTACCTTCACAACAGTCCCTAAAGTTGACCTTTGCAGCCCTGAAAAGGGGAATCTTAAGGATGTGTTTACATTTGCTGACCTTTTGACGACTAGCTGATGCAGTTCTGTGTGCGTGTGATTAGATTTGAGCTTAGGTGTGCCTTGTGCACAGGAGTATCTAGGTGTGTGTGTGTGTGTGTGTGTGTATTTCTTAGCTGAGCCTAGTAGTCTGCAGTGGCTCATCTCAAATCCTCACCTTTCGCATCCAGGATGATCCTTGGAATCCTGCTCTTCCGGTCGGGATCATTCCCAACGCTGGCTCTTAGAGGGCCGGAAGCCTCCTACACCCCCAGGATAAACAGCTGCAAAGCTCCTTACAGTGAGGAAGTTCAGGCAGTCTACAGAATACAGCAGCGATGCAAGAAAGAAACTATTTAAACAGTTTTTTTTTATACATTTATGGTTTGTGTAAATATGCGTAGATCACAGTTAGACTCAACATCTCGGAAGGATTGTTGAAGAGCAATGACACTGGGTCGTTTTGTGGCCCCGGGAGGTCACTGGCACGTTGAGGCTTCACCTCTTCCTCCATCGTTCAGGCTCATCGACCTCCCTGGTACTCATGGGAATGACTTGACAAACACGACTAATCACCCGTCATGTTTTCCCATCTCAGCATGTGACTCAACCCAACAGCTTCTTCTACAGTGGGAGACATTGGATAGTAGCGCCTTGAAATACTTTTAGTTGTTACTTACCTTTTCATGAAATGTTTTGTCTTTTAGTACAGCGAATTACAGGAGCAATTAGGATTAAGAGTATGTTGCTCAAAGCCGTAGGGACAGATCTTTCACCTTGGGGGATTTGAACCAGCCACACTTCAAGTAATGGCCCTACGCCCACCAGGCAATCTCGCGCTCCCGTAATTATTGAGTATTTCAAATCAGCAGGTGAGATGGAGAGAAAGCAAAAAAGAAAGCAGTGAAAGAGAGAGTGAAATCAAAAGAGAGAGGGATAGACAGAGGTGAGAAAACGCATGCACAACGACAGCGGCAGAACTTCATGAAGATTCACGTTAAAAGTCTGGGAGAGGGCTGACGAAGGGATAAAGAAGAACAGAGGACTTAATGAGTGAGGCAGAGGAGAGAAAGAGGACAGAAAGAGAGAGAGAACGAGTCAGAGTAAATGTGTACAATGGCATGATTGAACAGTGTGGAGCAGCCGCCCCCTGTCACACTCTGACAAGTGTAAGTGAACTAAGGACGCCTCATCAGATTTTCAGCTGAAAGTCGAACACAATTACAACTATAAGATCATAGTCAGAATTTTTAGGAGTTTCTCAGCAGCTGTTTGAAACTCTTTTTCAGGCTTTGCACACAGACCTCTTTGATTTCTGAACCAATTACATTTTGGTAAGACTGCAGATCTGTGTCGTAGAGCAAATATTGAAATGCTCGTAACATCACATTAAAAAGTTATTTAAACCGACGTGATGAGAGAGGGAGGCAGGCTTTGGCTATGGTTTCTTTGGAGGACTCAAATTCAATTGTTTGCTTTAGAAATTCTGCGGTGATAGCACCCAACTTCTTTAAAATTTGGAACCCACACACAATGGCAAGAAATGAGATATGAAACATCTGTAGAGAGCTCCAGTTTAGCAATCAAACAGTGTTTCGTTTCCCACATAACAAATCCGACATAGATTTTGGATATGGTGGGTAAAACCTCGGAGACCCATAACATCTATGAATTGTCTTTTTATATGTCTTCTACTTGTTCAGGGAGGAAGATTCAAAACATACTGGTCTAAAACAATCTTCTGTTTGATGGTGTTCCCATGGTTTCATCAGTGACGGTTAAAAGAATCTGAACATTACAAAATAAACTGAAACAGCAGTAGAATATCGATGAGTACAACGCATCTCACATGAACCAAACCAAAACTCCAAACCGTGCAACCCCACCCCCAAACAATGCAACCCCTCAAAAAACGTGTAAACCCCCGAAAACACTGAATGCAACTCCCCACATTGAGAGGCCGTTTCGATGCGTGATCTGATGACAGGGTTTAACTGAAGAGACTGAGGAGGGAACCCAAAGTGCAGACACTGCTTTTGGCTCCTGCTTCACACTGGGTTGGATTCCAGTTGGCCACCTATTTACACTGAGGAGGCCAAATGCCTGAAAGCATCTTTGCTAATGTCAGCAGAGGTGGGCGAAGGGATTTAGGACGAGGAGAAAAGCTAAATCCCAGATATTGGTTTCAAACTCAGACACATAATCTGTATTTCTATAAACAGTTAAGACAGTTCCAGTATGGGTCTGATGACCAACCTGTCTCACTGCCCAATGTTTTGATGTAGAACCTGTCTAACTGCACAGTATTATACTGGAGAACCTGTCTCACTGCAGTGTTTGTGACATGAGAAACTGTCTCACAGCACATTGTGAGTGAGGTGGGAGGTGGGTGAGGTGAGGTGGGTGGGAGGTGGGTGAGGTGGGACGTGAGTGAGGTGAGGTGGGAGGTGGGACGTGAGGTGAGGTGGGAGGTGGGTGAGGTGGAACGTGAGGTGAGGTGGGAGGTGGGTGGGAGGTGGGACGTGAGGTGAGGTGGGAGGTGGGTGAGGTGGGACGTGAGATGAGATGGGAGGTGGGTGAGGTGGGACTTGAGGTGGGTGGGAGGTGGGTGAGGTGGGACGTGAGTGAGGTGAGGTGGGAGGTGGGACGTGAGGTGAGGTGGGAGGTGGGTGAGGTGGGAGGTGGGTGAGGTGGGAGGTGGGTGAGGTGGGACGTGAGTGAGGTGAGGTGGGTGGGAGGTTGGCGGTGGGTGAGGAGAGGGCGACTTTATACTAAGGTACTCAGAGCAACTTCAACTGTCATGGATGATGTGCGTGCGTGTGTTTGCGCATGCGTGTGCTTGTGAGTGTGTGTGTTTTTGTGTTTGTGTGTTTGTGTGTGTGTGTGTTTGTGTGTTTGCGTGTGTGTGTGTTTGCGTGTTTGTGTGTTTGTGTGTGTGTGTGTTTGTGTGTTTGCGTGTTTGTGTGTTTGTGTGTTTGCGTGGTGAAGGCACAGAGGGTCTAGGGAACTCTTTGATTTCTCTCCGCTCCCCCGGGGCAACAGTACTTGTTTTGAGTGCCCTGACGTTCTCTGCAGTCCTCTGTGTGTGTGTGTGTGTGTGTTTGTGTCCACCCACTCTGGATGCTCCTTTAGAAGAGGTGGGCGGAGCCATTCAGCACAGTATCTGTCAGACATGTCACTCCATCCTCGGGTACGCAAAGACACCCCTCGGGTCCATCCTCGGGTCCGTCTCGTCCTCACTTTGCATGAGGACGAGACGGAGGGATGGAAAGTGCATGATGGGAAGGACGGAAAGTGTGAGAGAGGGACGCTCGTGTTCTAGTCAAGCCTGGTTGAAGTGTGAATTGGTCAATACCAATGGAGCACAAATCACTCATTGTCGATTAAAGTGAAATCAAATTGTCACCTCCTGTTAGTCGAACACACCCACGCCTCCCCTCAGTCACACCCACGCCTCCCCTCAGTCACGAGACGACGGCGTGACTCCACGCGGCCTCACGTCACGCAACGGAGACGCTGTGTTCAGCGATGTCTGGGTCGTTCACTCGGAACGATTCTAAGATGTCGGTCGTGTCGTCCACCGCCTGCAGCATAGCAACCGTTCCGAAAGGTCACGTACGTCGTGCTTGTTTCCGTCGTGTTCCACACACACGCGTGTTTACCCACACGGCTTAATTAAATCACAGAGGCCCTGTCAAAGCTCTGCGTACTGGTAGAGGCTCCTCAGAGGATCATGTCAGAGTGAAAGTCACAACGTACACAAGCAAAGGTTATACTTTTTAGATAGAAAGCCTCACAAAATAAATGTATTCACGTCAAAAAATAACTGATTAAAACCACCACGCTTTAGTATGCAGGTGTAGAGTAGTCTCAACAACTCCCTCTAGGGTGCAACCGTGGCATAGCCAGAGAATTGTTGTATGGGGGGATTGTTTCCATGGAGACCTGTGTGCATTGATTTAGACATTGCAGGCTGTTAAGGAGAATGTCTGTTGACCCGTCAGATCTGTTACAGTAAGATCTGACATTGTTGCCAGCCAGTCAAAAGATCACAGAATGAAGATAGTAGTACCCTCTCCCAGAGTATCTCCATAACCTCATTTTAGGGTGTTCCTGGGGGACTAGGGTCATTCTGTGCCAGGGGGACTAGGGTCATTCTGTGGCAGGAGGACTTAGGTCAGTTTGTGGCAGAAGGACTAAGGTCAGTTTGTGGCAGAAGGACTAAGGTCAGTTTGTGGCAGGAGGACTAAGGTCAGTTTGTGGCAGGAGGACTAAGGTCAGTTTGTGGCAGGAGGACTAAGGTCAGTTTGTGGCAGAAGGACTAAGGTCAGTTTGTGGCAGAAGGACTAAGGTCAGTTTGTGGCAGAAGGACTAAGGTCAGTTTGTGGCAGAAGGACTAAGGTCTCTGGAACAGACTCTACTTTGCTCGCTTCGGTGAGCAAAGTAATATGTGGGAAAATGGACAAAGAGGGTAAAATAATACATTTTCACAAACAATAAAATAAAAATAGTTTTTTTCAGTAACAAATTAGGCAAAGCAGTAAACAATTAAACAAACTATTATATAGAAAAGTTTGTGTGTAGGATGTGTAGAATCTGCTTTAATGCACAATAACACTAAAGGCATTTTACAGCTTCAAAATAATTTGGCACTGCCTTTACCGCCGGAGACACCGGCCTTTACCGCCGGAGACATCTGCCTTTACTGCCGGAGACACCTGGAGACATCAGCCTTTACTGCCGGAGACACCAACCTTTACCGCTGGAGACATCAGCCTTTACTGCCGGAGACACCTGGAGACATCAGCCTTTACTGCCGGAGACACCGGCCTTTACCGCCGGAGACACCAACCTTTTCTATCGTAGACATCATTTACCGCCGGAGACATCAGCCTTTACTGCTGGAGACACTGACCTTTTCCACCAGAGACATCGGACATTACCAATGGAGACATTGGACTTTACCCTCAGAGACACTACCTTTTCCGCCGGAGACACCAACCTTTACCGCCGGAGAAATCAGCCTTTACCACCGGAGACACCGACCTTTTCCGCCGGAGACATTGCCGTTTACCGCCGGAGACACCGATCATTACCACCAGAGACATTAGCCTTTACCAACAGAGACACCGACCTTTACCACCGGAGACATCAGCCTTTATCTCCGGAGACATCAGCCTTTACCGCTGGAGACATCAGCCTTTATCTCCGGAGACACCGGCCTTTACTGAAAATCTGAAGGCAGGACTACATTAGAAAGCTTCTCTCTGCCTGAAATTCATGGCACCTTCTGCAACATCCCATGCACCCGTAGATTTAGTAAAGCCGCCAGCCCCTGGTTACAACCGCAACACTGTTCTGGTTCAAAGGGTTTGTCGCTCACATTCAGAGACAAGACAAGCAGCAGGACAGCTACCTCTGGACTGGCATCTTAGGGAACAATTTAGACTGAGATTAAAGACAAAGAGCAGATGGTGAGAGGGCGCGTAGTCTCTCAACCTTCCTCTGATCTCTCAGCAGTCAGAAACGCTGAGGTCTTTGATGAATGGGAATCTCACATCCTTCCACGGAGACGCCGAACATCAAGAAGAGAATCGAGAGATACTCTGCCTAGCTTTCAACACGCTTTCAACCGCTTTCAGCAGAGTGGAAAATATAGGCTGCATATGATTTGTACCTGCCAAAGCAATGATTATGCAGTCTCTCTGCATTCATCCTGTCCCCTAGTTTGTGTGTGAAGGGGTCACCCTGGTATAAGTGCTTGGTTTCACAGAGCACCCAAGACCAGCCTTTCTACCGAGTCAGTAAGCTTCGCTACGGCATCAATCTTCAACGCAGATTTGAATGAGCAAATCGTTGAGCACCGGTTTCTGACTACATTCAGAGGAACATATCGAGTGCAGCGTTCTGCAATCACAGGTATGAATTATACATAGACAGAATGTGCAGTATGTTTTACAGTACATGAAACAGGACCTCCTTCCTATTAAATATTAATTGGGGTAATTTGGATGTGTTTTTGGCATTACCATCCATCTGTCATTTCCTTCTGTTACTGCTCTCCTGTGTCCATTTTCTTGTTTTGTGTGTGGGTGTGTGTGTGTGTGGACCATATGTCTTTAGCGTGTCATTGTGCACTCCAGAGACAGCTGAAACCTTTCGGTGGCCCAAAGTGCCTCAGCTCAGAGGTCTCCATTATCTCTCTGTGGTTGATGGGTTTTATGTCTCTCAATATTTACCTTCTTTCTTGGGCCTGCTGTCGACCCACATTCACTCTGTCTGTCTCCCTCCAGCCAGAAACAGAGGCCCCGACAAACACAAAGAAACAACGTCTTTCTGTGTGTGTCATTCTGTGTGTGTCTTTCTGTGTGTGTGTGTGTGTGTGTGTCTTTCTGCGTGAGTCTTTCTGTGTGTGCATCTTTCTGAGTTTGTGTCTTTCTGTGTGCGCACGTTTCTGTGTGTGCTCGTACCTTGGGAAAGGATTTGTGTCACCTCCATGCGGACAGTAACTGGGTAGGAAAAGCCCTGGGTTTCGTTTGGTCTCAGTATAAACTTGGTTTGAGTCAGCCTGTCTGCTAATTTACATCGTTCCCCTAATCTGCGAATGCTCGCGTTTTCATCATCACGTTGTAACTTGACTTTCAAATATTGTTTCTTTATTATGTCTGCAGAGACAACCGAACTGTATTTCATCTCCAAGTAATTCGACAACCTGTCTTTCATTCAGTTGATACAGACCTGGAAAGTTATAATTTTTTTGCTTGATTTCAGTAAGAATTTATATCTGGTTTTCGACAAATGTCCAAGCCTCCATCATAATAATGGTTTTAATAGGTCACTTGATGTGTGATCTTGACAGCAGATAGTTCTCCTCTCTTGCTTGTCAACAAGCTTCAGAGCTGAACCAGAACAGACTTGTCCTCCAGGACCTTTCTGCTGTCTGCATTATCCCTCTGTTTTCACAGCCTCCCTCCTACGCCACACTCTCTCCCTCCTCCCAATCTCCCCCTTTCACTCTCGCTATTCTATCCTCCCCCTCTGCCCCCTCCCTCCCTCCCTCCATTCCCTCCTGCAGCCAAAAATGTGTTTATCTCCCCAAGACTTCAAAAAGTCAAAGCTCCAAACCAGCAGCGATGGCTTGGATCCGTCAGCCCTTATAGCTCTCCACTTTAGTCTACATGAAAGAAGCACAGTTTAGGGACAGAGGAAAAAGATGGGGTTGTGGGGGGTGTACAAGAAAGAAGAAAGTGACTGAGGAAATAAAAAAAAAAAACAGCATAGAATGTAGGAGGAAAATAAAGAAAAAAGCGTTTTTTGGATCAACATGTTTTTATGAAAGATTTGAAAAGTAGGACAGTGGAGGTGTGGTGGAGCTCCGGTCCCCTGTCAGTGCCGGGAACAACCAGAGGACACAACAAACCGAAGCTCCACTGGCCCTGGAGACACGGAGAGCAGGGTCACCGCTTCACTCTCCCCTCCTTCAAAGCCCCCAAAGGATCCTTCTGAAAGCAAAACTACAGACTTAGAATTCTGGAATTAACACACAAGCTCAAAATAAATGGCTGGTATTTACATTTGGAAGTCAAGTCTAAATCTCTGTGTGGAAAAGAGTCCTTTTTCAGAAACTGAGGGAGTTTGCACAAATACACACACACACACACACACACACAAACACACACATTTCATGAGGAATATTGTGTAAGATCAGAGAGCAAGAAAATACGTTGAAACAAAAACAGGCAGCTCATGAACAACAAAAAAATGCTCCAGCATTCTGTAGTGTCGCCAGCGGCAGCTAGCATGGATGCTACTTTAAGGACACGAGATTCTGAACTCTTGAAAAATGCATTGAAGTCAGAACCGTGTACAAAGCATGTAAGCCACCCGGTATCAACTTTTAGTCTGGCAATATTTTGCCAAAAGAGAAGAAGAACGAGAGGAACGCGGCGTGTAAATCAACACATTTCATTCGATGAGAAAAGACAGTGTGTGTGTCATGTGGTTGACATGTCAATACGCTTTAAAACCGTCAACGATGAAGTGCAGGCTGCTGATGAGACGTCGGATGTAACCTCTAGCAAAGGATTAACAGACATGGAGCATTTTCTGTGATCCAGTGTGATGTATGTAGGACACAGTGTTCTGCTGGATCCAGATCCCCGTGCGGTTGACGGTAGAGCTGAGGGATCCTCCATCTCCATTCCAGTCCTCTGAGGCCCAGTAGATCCTCCATCTCCAACCTGATCCAGATCAAACTAGCAAAGTGACATGTGACTGTAATGGTGTTCGCTTTTGACCCTTGAAAAAACGACCTGAAAGCATATTTCAGTGTTCTGTTAACGTCCTATTGGCATATGTCAATGTCCTATGGGCACATGTCAATGTCCTGTGGGCATATGTCAATGTCCTGTGGGCATATGTCACATTAACCATTAACCCTTTGGCGCGTACGATCACACCAGTGTGATCAATCTAGAGTGGTCCCTGGAGCGTACGATCACACCGGTGTGATTAGAACGTCATGTTTAGAACGCACCATTAGCATACCTAGCTACAAGTAACGTAAAAATGGCTGGTAAAACCGCGCTATTATTTACTCACATTTAGCTCAAACAGTGTTTATAACTATATTTCCTGATTGTAATTGTTTCAAGACCATACTATGATATTAACCAGGTAGAAAGCATTCAAATCGGGACAAGAAGTGTTAGTTACGTACCAACAGACAGCCAACACTAATGCACAAAAACGAATTATATTAGCGACTACTACCGATCAAAACCATTGCAAAAACTTTCTAGAAGTTACGTTCCCCGTTGTATGCATTTTATATAGTTTATTCATTTTCACTGCATTGAATAACTGGTCACGATTTGTTAGCTAGCGGGCAGCTGACGTTTGCTAGCGGTTAGCTGACGTTTTCTAGCTAGCTACAGTAATAAATCAACCAACTTTTGTAGCTCTTAGAATTCGAGACAACGAGAGAAGCTTGCAATGCAATGCATGTAGTGTTCCTTACCTAGCAAGGTGACTGTTCAAATGCTGGCGTGAGTTCAAATGCTGCAGAGTACCGAAGTCACGTGCAAAAAAACTCACGCTGGGGGGTCGGTAAGGAATATTTGAAACTCACGCGTGACATGGTTAAACAATGCACATAGTATCTAAAGTTAATAAAGTATTAAAATTACTCACATAATGAAAAATATTTTACAATATTTTCAGATGTGGTGTGGGAGTGGTTTGTTTAAATTATTCATTTTTAATAGTAACAAAGTATGTGCAGTAATGATCAGTAAAAAGGAGTTTGGCAGCTATAGAATGTCCTTGAGGCACAAACGTGTGCACAGAGGCCTCCATAAGTGTTGGGACATTAATCAAAATTGCTATTTTTGCTGAACACTCAAGGCACATGAAAATACCATTAAATGATGCATATGAGCCAAAAGTACAGACTGTCACCTTTAATTTATATCTATTTCAACATTAATGTGATTTACCAACTAAGAAGTAATGCACTGTGAGCAAGGAAAAAGGCTATTCTATCTTAATTAGTTTACGTTTAAACATTAGGGGTTCATTTTAGTTTAGGTCAGGTTTATTGCGGTTGAGGAAAAAAAAAAAATTGCGTGTGTGTGGTGGGGTTGTGGGGGGTTGTCAGCAGTGGCGTTTTTATATGTAAAAAGTCTGTGGGGCACAAACCATTTCAAAATATAGGGTACCTATCAGTAAAGCTACAAAACTCCTTCTTGCAACTGATATGTTTATTAAACACATCAACAAACAGCGTGGCTCCACAAAACACTTAACGACAGAGTGGCTTGCTTCTACCAGGTGTTGTAGTACACATTCTGGAGAGAGAGAGAGAGACCTTCTTGTGTAATTGCTCTCCTTCTCACTCACACACATAAAATTACCACTGTCGCATTTACAAACCTAAATTAGGAATGCAACCAAGCTCAGAACAAATGTGCCTACAGGGCCATACACGAACAGCAATGAGCTCAACACCACTGAAGGCCACAACGAAGCGGAAAGACAACTTTTTAGGGATACAGATCCATTCTATGACAACAACCTTAATAGATAAGCATGGGCACACTGAAACTCGTCACCATCTATAATCAATCGATCCAGCACAAAAATATGACCAATGCACGGACCAGCACCACAAAGGCAGGATAAAATATGCTTTCACTCAACAAGGCTGAGGGCTCACTTGAAGAGAAAGGTGGCACGGCGGTTCTTCCTTTGGGCAAACTGTTCGATGACTTTGGGAATTAAGTCATGTAGCTGCTGAATCAGCTGACTTTCGATGGACAACATGGCCAATGCCTCTTCAAGGTGGAAAAGTTCCTCTCTTACTTGGATGCTGTCATGGGTGTTGTTATGATAATTTTTAGCAGAGTGACGGTCTCAGCAAAAGCTTCATGAATGGATCTTAACAGAGACAGGGCCGTCTTACCAGTGTGAAGCTCAGTGTGGCGGTACAGAGCGGTCAGCTCAGACTTTTCCTTGTTTCCTAGAGGCACCGCACAGTCAAGCTCAGATGTAGGGAATGACAGGACAAATTGTAGGAAGAGCGAGCTGTCAACCAGCTTGGCAGCGATGAGGTGATTACTTTGTGAAAACCTCTGCTCCACCTGGTAGATGGGTGTGTCACATGCTTCCTTCTTCACCGGCGCTGTGTTGGTTACTCATCAGCCTGGCTTGTCTGTTCCATCGTGAACGGTGGCAGCCCATTCATCAGTTTGCTTCCAAAAATTCTGGACATTCTCCTTGAAATGGGTGAGCGTATTGCTAATCCCAGATGCATCGATGCTCCATCTTTGCAGAGTGTTGTATAAAACATCAACTTCTGGCATAAGGAAGAAAAACATTTCGAGCAGCTGCAGAAAGGCTCGGTTCCGAAGTATGTTTGATAGGCCGTATGCCTCATTTATGGTGGCCTCATCCCACACTGGTGGCCTCATCTCATACTTCCTCCATACACAGGAGCAGCGCAGCGTGGTTTTTCCAAACTGAATTGACAGTTCTACTTTTAAAGTTCCATCGTACAGTGGGTGGCCTCTGTGTTGCCTCAGCAAGTGCTGCAACATGTTTTGGAGCGCCACAGAAAAAGGTGGCAAAAGCAGTTAAATCTGCAAAAAACACCTTCAGGATGCTCATCCTTGCTGAACAAAGTTGGCTCCTCCCTGTACACTACATACATACAGTCTAACAGTTCGTTTTGTACAGTGCTAGATGTCTCTTTGAAGATGTGCTGAGCGTCATTGTGCATATGAAGTCTCAAATCGCCCTCACACATAGTCTCGAAAATGCATCTGAATATTCCAGGATTGAGGGATTCCACCAACTCTTCGTGCCCCCTGCAGTGCGCTCAATGGAGCGCCTGTATGCACTGTCAACTTGGGATGTGACATTTACCCTTCCAAGTAAGCCCAATTTCAAAGCATTGTCCAGATGACTCCAGCTGCTCTCATGTTTTGCAATCCTCTCAGAAAGATGTTTCAAATCTTTGTAACCCGTCCACGACCAAGTACCATCTCCACCAAATAGCAGACATGGAAAACAGAAGAGTGCCTTCTTTTGTATGCTAACAGTTAGCCACTCCATGTTAAACCCGCGGTTACTTTAATCAGCAGTTTGAGTGATGACAAAATATCCCGTGGCTGATGGGTACCAAATCACTTTACTTCAGGTTTCTCCTCCAAATTAAGGGTTTCGGTGCTCGAGTATTCATTTTCTCAAGTTATCTGGCGTTTGTGAATCTAACAAGTTTGCTAAGACAATCTACCCTCCTCGCTCTTCTTGCTGACTAATGTTGGTGACAGACAGACAGCCAATCAGGTCTGAAATATGAAATGTCGATGTAGTGGGGCGACTGGCTGTCAGCCCCACTTGGCATCAAATTCGTGTGATCTACATTGATCACACTAACATTCTGAGCGTGCGTATTAATATTTTCACACGTACAATGTACATTGCATTGTGAGAGAGGGGCTGGCCCCACATTCACGCTTAGCCTATGGCCTACTACTACAAACTCGAATCGGCAGAACGCAGTCTGAAGCAGCAAGGCAGGGACCAATGAACATGAAATAAAATCCTAACACAAATTATATGCAATTTAGGAAGATGCTACATTCATATATAATAAATTATAGGAAGTAATATTATACACCTGGTGTGGATGTTTAGGTCCTGGGCTGGCGTGGTTACACCTGGTGTGGATGTTTAGGTCCTGGGCTGGCGTGGTTACACCGGGCCTGAATGTTTAGGTCCTGGGCTGGTGTGGTTACACCTGGTGTGGATGTTTAGGTCCTGGGCTGGCGTGGTTACACCGGGCCTGAATGTTTAGGTCCTGGGCTGGTGTGGTTACACCTGGTGTGGATGTTTAGGTCCTGGGCTGGCGTGGCTACACCGGGCCTGAATGTTTAGGTCCTGGGCTGGCGTGGTTACACCTGGTGTGGATGTTGAGGTCCTAGGCTGGCGTGGTTAAACCTGTTATGGATGTGCATCGTAGGTGGGTGGTGGGGAAGAAAACATACATTCCCTGGCAACCGCTCTGGTGGACATTCCTGTGGTAAGCTCGCCAACTCCCTGACAACCAGGGACACCTGTGGAATTTTGTGACAAAGCTGCACATTTTCTGCCAGCCTTGGTCTCCGGCACCAGGTGCACCTGCATCAGGCTCCTGCTTTTTAATCAACGGCTTTATAAGACACACACACTTTAAAAGAGAACATATCTAGGATATTTTATTTCAGACCATGAAGCCTTGGGTCCAACACTTTGCATGTTTTTGTTCAGTGTCGTTATGGGAGATCATGTTGTTTGTATATGTTGCCTGAGCGTGAGACCTCTGCCAAGGGAAGGCATCCATCTCTCAAGATAAAGACACTCCTCTGCAGGTGAAACAATCAGACAGTGCCTGGTCATCTATCTTTCTGCGTGTGTGCGTGTATCAGAGCAGATAATTATCCCTTCATCTCTTATCTCTCAATCGAAAGGAGCCGGAATCAAACACACTGGAGAAATGAACATGCTTTTATTTCTCCTTTTCATCTAGCCTTTCTGTTACACAATGGTTCCTCTCTGTGTATCACCGTCTGTCTGTCTGACTGTCTGTCTGTCTGTCTGTCTGTCTAGCTCTGTCTGTCGGTCTGTCTGTATGTCTGTCCGTCTGTCTGTGTAGCTCTGTCTGTCTGACAGTCTCTTTATTAGGGGGCCAAGCAACGAAGTTGCTGGAACCCTCTTATGTTTGTAAGTTTTATTAAGGGACCAAGTGCCGTAGGTACGGTACCCTATTGTTTTTGTTGGTTTTATTATTATTATTATTATTAGGGGGCCAAGTAACAAAGTTGCTGGAACCCTCTTATGTTTGACTAGGTCTTATGCTAAACCTAGTCAAATACCCCTTCTCATGTTGACCAAAAAAGTATCTGGGGTCTTTCAAATTCGCAAATTGGATTTTCCTCCATTTTGAATTTGGTGAAAAACTTGTTAACGACATCTCCTCTGAAACCGTCTTTCAGGAATGGACAGAAAAAGTCCCATACTGAAATACCTCTTGGGGGCGCTATAAACATCACTGATGTTTCTCACGATTTTTCAGTTGATAAGAACACACTTAAACGACATCTCCTCTGAAACCACTAAACAGATTTGGTTGACAATTGGTGTAAAGGACCACTGGACCATTGTCTTTAAAAGTAATATTATTGTAAATGTTTCTTGTGGATTTTCTAAATATGCATCTTTGTGCTATGTAGTGGGAACATCCCCGTCCTTCAATATTGTAACCCAGGTTCGATTCCCTTCTCAGACATACCAAATTCTGTATCTCATAAATGGTTATCCACTAGGTGCTTTTCAGCCGTCACACAACAATGCATATCTGAAACACCATAATTTTCATTTATTTGCGAGAATAATTGTATTACGTGACCCTTTTATACTGTTATTATTTTCCAAAGAAAGAAACCAGCCATGGAGTGATTGGAGTCATTGATTTCGTTATAAGTAGGCTGTATAGCTATTATAATAATCTTTGTACAACAATACACTTTAGTTCCGTTACAAACGTTTTGTTGCCCACTTTATCTCAGCAAAATTGTAATGGCTGGGGTAAAATTTACATTTGGAGAGGATAGAAAGCTGTAGGGACAACGAGAAGCCCCTGTGGTGTATAAGGTCAATATTCTGACCTTAGTTTGATTCCCCTCTGAGATGTAACAAATATTGTATTTCAGAAATGTATATCTACTCGGTACTTTTCAGCCTTCACACAACAATATATACACTCACCTAAAGGATTATTAGGACCACCATACTAATACTGTGTTTGACCCCCTTTCGCCTTCAGAACTGCCTTAATTCTACATGGCATTGATTCAACAAGGTGCTGAAAGCATTCTTTAGAAATGTTGGCCCATATTGATAGGATAACATCTTGCAGTTGATGGAGATTTGTGGGATGCACATCCAGGGCACGAAGCTCCCGTTCCACCACATCCCAAAGATGCTCTATTGGGTTGAGATCTGGTGACTGTGGGGCCATTTCAGTAAAGTGAACTCATTGTCATGTTCAAGAAACCAATTTGAAATGATTCAAGCTTTGTGACATGGTGCATTATCCTGCTGGAAGTAGCCATCAGAGGATGGGTACATGGTGGTCATAAAGGGATGGACATGGTCAGAAACAATGCTCAGGTAGGCCTGTCTCAACAGAAATCCAGACTCATCAGACCAGGCAACATTCTTCCAGTCTTCAACTGTCCAATTTTGGTGAGCTCGTGCAAATTGTAGCCTCTTTTTCCTATTTGTAGTGGAGATGAGTGGTACCCGGTGGGGTCTTCTGCTGTTGTAGCCCATCCGCCTCAAGGTTGTGCGTGTTGCGGCTTCACAAATGCTTTGCTGCATACCTCGGTTGTAACGAGTGGTTATTTCAGTCAAAGTTGCTCTTCTATCAGCTTGAATCAGTCGGCCCATTCTCCTCTGACCTCTAGCATCAACAAGGCATTTTCGCCCACAGGACTGCCGCATACTGGATGTTTTTCCCTTTTCACACCATTCTTTGTAAACCCTAGAAATGGTTGTGCGTGAAAATCCCAGTAACTGAGCAGATTGTGAAATACTCAGACCGGCCCGTCTAGCACCAACAACCATGCCACGCTCAAAATTGCTTAAATCACCTTTCTTTCCCATTCTGACATTCAGTTTGGAGTTCAGGAGATTGTCTTGACCAGGACCACACTCCTAAATGCATTGAAGCAACTGCCATGTTTTTGGTTGTTTAGATAATTGCATTAATGAGAAATTGAACAGGTGTTCCTAATAATCCTTTAGTTGAGTGTATATCCCCTCTGTAAAACCATGATTCTCATATATTTAGGAGAAGAATTGTTTTACGTGACCCTTACTGTTATTGTCATTGTTTTTCTTTGTACACAAAAGGCCTATTTCTCTCCAATGTTGTTCAGAAATCTGTCTAAATCTGTGTTAGTGAGCACTTCTCCTTTGCCGAGATAATCCATCCACCTCACAGGTGTGGCATATCAATGAGCTGATTAGACAGCATGATTATTTCACAGGTGTGCCTTAGGCTGGCCACAATTAAAGGCCACTCTAAAAGAGGATGTTTTTTTTGGTTGACAGTGAGGTCAGAAATCTCCAGTTCCCTGTGAATTAATTTTCTATGTGCAGATAGTTTCTTCGTATTCATGTGTAATTCTTCAGCGAGCCCAAAACAGGCAAGACAGACGGTGCTAGATACACATCGTTGAGGAACATATTTTTTGATTCGATTCGGCCTTGGAGAATTTTTGTCGGTAAGTAGTATGTGTAAACGACTATTGAACTCTTGTATTATTGAAGGAATGTTACATTAGAAACCTTGCCATTGTATAGGTGAAACGTGTTTTGCTGACTAGCAGTTACAACTGTTGCTAGCTCTGTTCACTAATTGATTTCCATATTGTAGCTGGTGGTTGCGGTCTATTATGTCTATTGTACATTACAATGTTATTTTTACGTTGGTAGGAATGTGCATTCACGTAGTTATCTGTGTAATACCTCCTAAATTGATATGGTAATATTTGCATATTGATTTATGTCCTTGTCTCTGTAACATTGCAGTTTTACAAAAAGAAAAGTAAAGAGGAAACAGGATTCCAGTAAAGTGCAAGAAAGGTCAAGTCTTGTGTGTTTCTTGGAAAACGTTTCAATGTTAACTGGCTGTCGAGCTTTGCACAAGATAATGCGCTGCAAGGGCAGCACAGGCATTGTTACCTCAGCTCCATGAAACCCAGGAAAAACCCTAGCTAAACCTAGTCAAAACCCTGGCATAACCCATGCATAACCAAAGTGCTCCCTATCTAACCTGACCTCCGGGGATTAATTCCAAATGACGAGCTAGCCTCATCTTTACAACACACACAACTCGCTGTATAGGGGCTGCCAGTCTTCCCCTAGTGGTTGACTCTGAAGACACGCATCAGCTAGGGACTTGGACGTATGTCTGATTTGATCTGGGATTTACCATGATGTTGCTAGGGGTTTAGTGTGTAAATATATGTTATGCGTTTGTGTGTACTGACTGCACTAAGGCATAACAGATTGCGTGTGTGTGCGTGTGTGCGTGTGTGAGTTCAGGTGTTCCAGACCGTCTCCCAGGTGTAACAGACGGTGTGCCGTGGAATTAGATCCGGCTAACGGGATGACCCTGGAGGATGAACGTTCACTGACCGACAAACCAGAGTCAATGTGCCACAGCTAGAGTGCTACAAAGCACAAACACACTCAGGATATTTGTTATACTTGAGCCGGTCATGTTATTATTTGATCGTGAGGAGAAATGTGCTCATGGTTCTCTACTGTGTAAAAGAGGCACTGGGCCACAAAATAGAGAGGGAAGTAATATAGACAAGCCAATATAGTAACCAGGCCTGACTAGCAGCTGGTAAATAAAGGCAATAAGTGAGAAATCATTTTGAAGTGGCCCTGAATTTCTTTGGAAGGTTCACTTTTTTATCACAAGTCAGGGAGCGAAATCTCATCTGAAACAGATGTATTGACTTGCAGACGCATCTCACACACACACACACACACACACACACACCTTTCCCTTTGTGTGAACCTTTGTGTGCGTGTAGATGTTGTGTGTGTGTGTGTATATGTGTGTGTGTGTGTAGATGTTGTGTGTGTGTGTATATGTGTGTGTGTGTGCGTGTAGATGTTGTGTGTGTGTGTGTGTGTGTGTGTGTGTGTGTGTGTGTAGCCTAAGCTCCCGGGCCCAGGGGCAATAATTGAGATAGTCGACAGTTTGCTGAAGTGGAAAATGACTTCTCTTCAACAGCTCAAGTGTTTCCTTACAGGAGGCTAGTTTCTCAAGACCAGCATCTGACTGTTATTCCCCTCAGGTCGTGTGTGTGTGAGAGTCTTCCATGCCGAGTGGTTGGTTCACAAGTTGTAGATGAATACCACAATACAGGCACGTCAAAGCTCTATGGTGGCCCCTGTGGTACATAAAGGTCCTCAGCCAATTAATTAGCGGTGTGACCTCACCTCACCACCTCAGCCCTGAACTCACCTCGATCTCGCTGAGCATGTGGAGATTAAATGACTTCAGGCAGATGTAACCGACAGCAACAGTAAGTAGCCTGTCTAAGGCTCTGTCTGCATTAATGTTGCATCTCCATATTCTGTTTGTTATTATTATTTAATCCCGTCATGTTCCAGTATGTCCAATCGCTTAGGCGCCACGAACACACCCCGAACCCAACCACATTACTTAGAGTCGCACCCCGAATGAATAAAACATCCTAATAATTTCTCTTAAGCATTTAAGTCATACATTATGGATGAGGCTTGGAAAAAGTGTGTTTGAAGAGGAGAGGGGAGGAGAAGAAGTGCGAGGGAGAGGGGGAGGCGAGGTGGGAGGGGGTCAAAGCGAGTGAGTGACTGTGCTCCTCTTCACGCTTATTTATTTACCAGGAATAATCAATGAAAGATTGCAGAGAAATAGCCGAGCAGCACTTAGAGACCTGAAGAGGAGAAGGAAGAATGTGCGCCCTGTTGCATCAGAAACAAATTCCATTTAGAACATAGAGATCTAATTCAGAATACAGAGATCTAATTCAGAATGCAGAGATCTAATTCAGAATGCAGAGATCTAATTCAGAATACAGAGATCTAATTCAGAATACAGAGATCTAATTCAGAATGCAGAGATCTAAGGTGGATTCTCCTCCATTCTTCCAGAGCTTCGTCTCCCCGCGAGGTCGGGCAACCTCCCAAACCACTCAGAGATCTGAGGAGACAGTGGAACGTAATTAAGATCCCTCTCGTTTCACTAATCAGGGTGTGATGAAGAAATGTGGAGACTCCTGAAATCAGACTTGACATGAGATGGAGAAGTTTTTTTTTCGTGATAATGTGTGTCAGTGTGATGTGTGTGTTGGTGTGTGTGTGTGTGTGTTGGTGTGCTTTCGGTTGCAGAGCCTTCTAATGCAACACCATTTAACCTGCTTTTCCTGCAGTCCTCAAAAATATTTGGGCTAATCAGACCGGCTCATGCTGGCAAAATGTCTGCTTTTAAACAAATGTACCTCGGCTCCATTCAGGGGGCTGGAGGGATGAGGACGGAGTGATGAGGACAGAGGGATGAGGACGGGGAGACGGTAATTGTTGTGGAGAGCAGACACAGCCATTACGGGAGGAGCTGGCGAGGCCAGATGTCTGTGTTCTCCGAGTCCCAGTCACTGAGAATCACGGCGCTTTCTCTCAGCGATGCCGTGTCAACTCACTGCCATCAATTAGAGCCACACTGCCAGAGGCTAACTTGCATACTACTGCACAGAGCCCCGAACCATCCCTCAACCCCGCCACTCGTCCCAACCTCAAAAATCCTCTTGAAGTGTGTTTGTGTGCGAGCTTTGTTTTACCCTTCCGCACTGTGACAGCCTGGGGTGTGGCGTCATCCAGGAGGTCTTTCATGCAAAGCATCACATGTCATTTCTTAGACTGTGTTGTTGACTAGCTTTGTGTTTTCTCAGTGAACAGGGGGAGGAGAGGTGTGTGTGTGTGGGGGGGGGGGGGGGGTGGGATTGGGGGATGATAGGGAATTTCATTAGAGGAAGGAGCATATTAACTTTTTTGCCAGCATTCTTTGCTAACTATATACCGGCCCAGTTTCCATTTGTTTTTGTACCATTATTAAAGAGAATGCACAATGAAAACTGCATTTATAATTCATGTAACATTTGAACTAAGGCAGATTATCATCACCAAAGTCTGAAAAATCCATATTATTGCTCTGTCTACTGAGCTGTAACTGAATATCCAATCACGTGAATGGAGTCAGAATAATTTTGTTTCTGTTTGAAATCTGTGAGGTTATATGAGCACATTTACTTGTTTTAACACATCCAATGTTTGCTTTGCACCTACTTAATTCTTAGTCCTAATTTGAATCCACAATATCTTTGGATTATGAATGGATAAAGATTTCAGGTATATAGACAGACTCGCCCAACCCCAAAGAGTGACATCTGAAGATCACGTTTAGAATATGAATACCCTGCTGCTATAAGAAAATAGGGTACCCTCAGTGTTGATTTGCTTAACCTTTTTATAAGGCAATCAGAACAAAGACACATTTTACCATGGAACCTCTGAACACAACAGTTGCCCCCAAAGCGTCGTCGTCATCGGACCAGAAACACAGAGGCCCCTGCTGAATGAGGGGAACAATTTCTTCAAGGTCACAGAGCGAGTGATGTAACTAAACAAAACGCTATCTGCAGTCCGCGGCGCTAACGTACTAGCCACCACACATCTGTTACAACCATGACTGCATGCATATAGGCCAACGTATCGTAATGACCGGAATACGGAGGCGGCGATGACCGCAGAGCGCTGAAAAATGTCATCCAAAACAAAATGGCAGAGGCACAGAATAAGGCGCAGGCAAGAACGCAGTCTGAAACACAAGCAGAGAGAGTCTAAGATGCACAGGCAGATGAGAAGCGGGGCAGAAATACAAAATGGGCAGTTGGGCAAACGTGGCTGGAGGGAGGCAGAACGGTCAACAATATCGGTAGGTCACGAATAGGGTGGGGAACTTACTTGGTAAGTAGCAGAACTAACAATACTTCACAAGGAACAATGGGGAACAAAAGGCACTATATAGGAATGCTAATGAGAAACAGGTGGCAGGTGAAACAGGTGTTCAGAATTCCGACAATTGTGATCTGGGACGAGAGCTGCGTTCAGGAGACAGAAGGTGTGTACTGGAGGAGGACCTTACATGTATATCCAGGAGTCATTTTGGCTTTGGTAAAATAATTACATCTGATGACTGGAAAACCAATAGAAATAAAAACAATGAGATCAATGTGATTTTTTTAATGAAATGAAACACAAACACTAAAATGACTGTTAAACGCAGTCCATACAGAAAACATCATGTATAAGTTTAAACCTTTTCTGGAGAACTTACGCACAGCCCTGTAAATGCAAGTCTTGGCATTAGGTTCTGCTCCTCTAGGGTAACTTATTGCCATTACATGATCGTGTATACGATACTACCACAATAACATACCTTCGATATTATTTATGCAATTCCCATGGCAATGAGCAGGGTACGCAGTACTGACCCCCCCCCCCACAAGGAACACTGAACAGAACAAGTGAAGGCAGGTGTGGTGGGTGGATGGGCACCCACATGCTAGTACACCCGTCAACATCCGACTGAGTGAGTTACCTCATGGTTGAACATACCGGTATACAATCTGACACGTGATAGGAGCAATCCTTCATCAGCTGATGCGTTGCTGACCAATTACCACCCAAGTTTCCTGGCTGAACTGGCGACACTAATTTAACTTTCAGAACACGCAAGACAGCGAGAAACGGAAATGTTTAAAAGCCAAAGAACATGTAACACAGGAGTGTGAAACCCCATTCGTTATTCCTCTTCAGAAAGCAGGCGTGGTTGTGGTCACAGATTACAAGCGCTACCATGTCTTTCTGCGTTGGTAATAGGCAACACTAATAAAAGTCTCTGTCGTTACACAGCTGAGAAACTGGTATAATTACCCCAGCTCACAAAACCCTCAGCGTGTTTCACAGAGGGCTGTGGCTTGTGAAGTTCAAGACTCACTGTCAGAGGTGAAACTTTGAAGGGCATCTGTTGAAAAAGTTGGGGAAAAAAATAAATTCAGATTCATTCAAATATATCAGCATCAAACGCGCACAGCACTGAGTGTGTTACTTTTGGCAAATACATTTTTATTTTTTACGTGTCAGAATGAAAAAAATAACTAACACAGCGATAATTTCAATCCTGTCCTCTTGTCCTCTTGTCCCTCCTCATCTTCGCCAACAGGGGCAACATTCATTCAGGGAGGATGCTGGTGACGCTGCTGTGTTTTTCTGCTTAGCAACCTGGTTGGATCAGCTGGTGGATGCCAAAACCATGACCTTTGCCCTTGGTCAGGGTGAATGGGATCCAGAATGGGAACGCCTGTTTGCGTCCCGACAAGGCTGTAGATTTCCAAAATGTGTTTGACGCATTCTTCTTTTTCCGGTAATTTCCACAGGATACACAAGAAAGACTGCACAGGGAAATCCTTACTTGCAGGTTCCCTTGACAATGCTAGAAATCTAAAAATGAGCACAATGAATTGATAACAAGTCATACAAAATGGATGTGTGTGTCTGTGTGTTTCTAAGATATGTCAGTGCCTGGTACTTCCATTGCCTGGTGGCCGGTGATGAAGACAGCTATATTTTTCCGAGGCAGCTGTTGACTTTGACGTCGCTCGTGCATCTTGTTACGACGTCCCTACATCACCCGAACCATCATGAGGCCACAACAGTGAGAAATGTTATGGGAGTTCAAGGGAAAGTTTGCCTTCTGTTTACAGGAAGTGCTCGTGTTACACTGAAAACACCATTTGAGTGATGAATAGTCCACTTCATGTGCACTGATTTATGAATACATTAATTACTCACACAACTCAAAGTGCATTGTGAATTCACAAAGCCAAGGCCGCCGACAACAAATGATGTTTGATGAGTGACGTGATGATCCACTGATTCCTTTTTTGAATACTTGCTACAAAAAGTCACCTGACATTTCCGTTCACTCCTGAGGACAAAGTGTTTTTGACCCGCTGCTCATCTGAATGTTTGACTATCTTGAGGAACGATTGGGCTTTTTAAAAACATAACTCTTATAATCTCAACCCAGTACGGCCTCTTTAGGTAAATTCCCATCGGGGGTTAATCTTTGTCACTGTGCTTCAGTATGATACAAGGCAGTATTTGACCGGGTGTCTGTAGAAGCACTTAGTGACAACTGCTGATATAAAAAGGTTTTTACAATATTTCCATAGTATGCAACCCAGGTTTATGTTCGGGCTGTCCTCTTTGTGTCCCTCTCTTTCATGCTTCTCTCCTTCCAGTGTGTGTCTGCTTTGGACAGATGTCTCGGGTTGCCAGACCTGCGGCAGTGATTCCCTCCGTAAGACCTCTCTCGCCCCCTTCTCTCTCCCACAACATCCACTGTGAAACACTAAACCTTTAATCACACTCTCGAGGACCATCCTGCCGAGGCAGAGCCGAGCACGGAGGCAGCTAGGAAAGGAAGAGCTGGTATTGATTCCTTTTCATTCACATGGTGTCGGGCAGGTTGGTGAGTGGACGAGACTGTCATCCCTTAGCCTGGGAAATATGTATGCCCAGGACACACACACACACACACACACACACACACACACACTCAGCCTGGAACCTGGAACTGTCAGGAGTGATTCACACCAAGTAAGCCACTATCTTCTCTAGGTGCAGTGATCTGTCCCAGTTAGCCCAATAAAACCTGTCTCTTATTTCTTGTTTTCGATGTGATTTTCTTCCTCAATAGCCCCCTGAACACCCAACAGAAGAGGATAATTCTATTTCAAACTAAAAGTTTCCTGCCAGGTCGTATGTGGGAGTGTATCTATCTAACCCACTTCCCCTGAGTCCCCCCTACCCCTACGGTGTTGTGTGTGTTGTGTGTGTGTGTGTGTGTGTGTGTGTGTGTGTGTGTGTGTGTGTGTGTGTGTGCGTGTGCGTGCGCGTGTGTGTCAAAGTGCATGTGTGCCTTTGTGTCTTGTCTAACATTCCTGCGAAGCACTTCTAATGGTTTGCAATGATGAGACATTATCATCAACCCCACAACAGATGCTAAGCCCTTTCTCTCTTCCTTCCACTCTCTCTCCCCCTGCTTCTCCCCCTCTTTTCGCTCTATATCTATCTCTCTCTGTCTCCCTTTCTATCTCTCCCTTGCCTCCCCCCCCCCCTCCACACACGCTGTTTTCACTCTCTACCTGTTCAGCTTCTTATTTTAAACCCGTTTCTACTCATCCCATAGTGTACAGTAAATCTGCCATGACTTTGAGAAGTTTAATGAAATCCACCGCCGTCTGTTCTACTCCACATCCACCCAGCTCCCCCCACCGCAGCCAGCAGCTACGCCAGCTCACCCATGAAGAGCTGTTAGCCGGGGTTAAATGAATGAAGGTAATCAAGATGGAGGCCATTAATCCACAAGAGCCATGCTGAAACAAAACCACATCTCTCCTCCTTTAACACTTGACTTCTTTTCATCTTTTCCCGTTCTTGAAGTTTACCCGTTTCATCTTTGCGTCCCCTCTGTTCCATCTCTCTCTCGCTGTGGGTCAACTCCAGCCAGGAGGAGAAGATTGAGATGTGGTTATCAAGCATCTCTTAAGTCCCTCTGCTGGTTGTGAGGTTTCATCTTGTAGCTGCTTTCTGTCCCACATCCCGCTGTGGTATCAGTCCGGTTAAAATCGGGTTTCTGTTGGATATGACCCGACGAAAAGCCACGGGAGTAGCCACCGTTTGTTAGGATTGTGAGGATATCATATTTTCTCCAAGTTTGTGTTAATTACTGGAATCGTGCCTCTTAATTCCGCTCACAGCTTTCCTGTGATCTCTAGGAATGGGGAGAAGTAAGCCCTTTTAATTGCCTTCCAGATGACTTTTAAATAACCCTGGGTGATGAAAGAATATTCAGGAGGTGCCAACTCCATAGTGTTAGACATAACATTGTATATCCACAGAACAGTGCTTTCCGAGTAAATAACATTGACATTCGTCAGGACGTTGCGCATTGACAAACAATACCAATGAGTGAAGTCTTGTTGATGTTGGGTAGGAGGAGGGAAGGCCAGTGTCGGTGGAGACCCTACTCAAGTTTCTTGGCAAGCAGCCAGTATGCGCCCCAGAACACGTTAGAACCAAAAAACGATTTCTTTGAAGATGTCAGTGACTCCATTGTTTAGTTCCCTTCATGTTAAGATTTATTTTGGGGGATTTGAACCAGAAACCTCACACACACTGAAGCGCGGATAATACCCCCAAGCAGATGAAGCGCTCATAAAAAAGCATCACAATGTTTTTTAGTAAAATATTTTTCAATACATGGACTTGAAAAGCATTTCACGAAAATCCCACTTGGGAAATAGCAGGGCGATGTACCAAAGCTCATCCAACTGACACTGAAAAGCATTCTGACATCAGTGGAGCATCTGCCCAGTCAAAAGCGGTAGTCAAAGAGTTGCTCAAGCCTGCTTTGGTGGAGAGGGGACTCCACCCAGAGAGAGAAACTGATGAATAGGTCTCTTCCTCTGATGTGCAACCGAAATTCACATAGATATAACAAAAGAAAAAATTGGAGCAACAGAAGTAAGACCATGAGGAGAGTTCAGAGGAACAGAGGTCAGATTGTGACGAGTGGTTTGAGCAACAAAGATTACAGTGTAAGTACAGGGAACAAGAAGAACATGAAATCAAACAACACGACTTGGGCCATGCGCACGCCCTTTGATTAAAAGTATTAGAACTGGAAGAACCATGAATCCTAAATCCTCAACCGGGTTCGAACTTGGTCGGGCCAACATGGCCTTTCAATTACAAGGAGGCGGACATCTTTCAAAATCTTATTCAGAGGCTTGCCGCATCCCTCCTGCAAAATGTTTTTGTTGGAAAAGCTTACGCAAGAGTTTACGCCACTTCATTGGCTAGTCAGAGATCAGATTAGGAGATGGTTAATGCTGATATGCTTCAGGTTTCCTAGTTGGTTTCAGATGTTTATAAACTCTATAAATTGCAATAGACAGTGTTGTAAAGTCACATTGAATTCCCAAGAGAACAAGAAGGCATTAATGATTTTTGGCATTGTACTCAAGTGGTGAAAACCCTTAAACCCACTCATACTAGTTTAGCAGCTCAATTGCTTTTCACGTAAATATTGCTATGTGCTGTTTGTGGTTAGTTATAAGGGAACACAGGAGTTCCTGAAAGGAAAAGTGAAGAAGAAAAAGGCATGTGGGCCCTGGGACGCCCTCCATCTTTCTTTGTCAGCGACTCTCTCTCTCACACAAGGGAGCCAGCTGTTCCCAAAATGGCATCTCCTCAGGATGGCATCTTCCGGAATGACTGTCCCCTCTCCTTCAGTCTTTGTTTTTATATCTTTTTTTCACTCCATCTCCCCCTCTGGCTCTGATGCAAAGTCCTAGCTAAGCTGGTCTCCAGTCCGGAGGAGCACTCATCCCCGGCCAAGTTCACACTCCCGGAATGATCAGAGTGACAGCAGTGTTTTTCCGCCCATCTGCAGGGAGTCATTTTACCCCCCCACCCCTCCTGCCCCCCCTGCTGTTTGGTGACGGACTGGGATTCTAAATATGCAACTAGCAAACACACGGAGGCATTTGAACTACTCTGTTTGAACTCTGTTTTAATGTAACATTTAAATCGTATCCAATCGTTACAAACGTTATGTTCATCAACACTCAGGACAACAGACAGCACCTTTTACACACAGCAAAGCTACCCATGTCCACTGGCACGGAACGGCACTTTGTTGCCGTCTTTGCTTTGGTCTTGGGCAGGCCTGGAATCTGAAGGTACAGTCTGCCCTTCCTATCTGAGGCTTTCCAGGCACGCCACCAGTGGCAGGTCCGTCATCCACCTCCCCATATCTAATAGTAATGGGGACAGGCTGGGGACACACAGAGATACATGCATAATTAAGGCCTGTACCCTGTGCAGTGAAGCCAGCCTGTGTTCTCTGAGCAACACATTGACATGCTGATGTTACACAGAGGGACAAAAAGAGTTCTGCTCGGCGGTCCCCGTGAGGGGACACATTTTCGGTTCCTGGTGAAATCCTGTTCGGTTCCATGCGGGAGGGACAGTGAACAAAAAAAAAAAAACACATTCTGAAACTTTGTTGCTGAGGGTTTCTGTATTAACGATATGTCACGAACACAGAGATGTGGCAATGCCCATAACTCTTCCATTTATAAACACATGATCTGAACTCTCAGCTTGTGTCCAGTGCAGAACACAGCAGCCATTCTAGGCATTTCCTGTTTGTATGTCTCGCTCCAACTTTCCCCATGTGTATAATCTGAACACACATATTTGTTTATTCACATATGCAGTGTGCTTGTATCCCTGTCTCAGAGATGATGTATCTCTTCCAAGAAGATGGGAATTTCATCTCGCCCGATTCAGACCCCTCCTTTCTGACTGTTAGGGATGGCGGACGTGTCACCTCTGCTGTGCTCTCTGTTCTCTCCGCTCCTCTTTGCTTCAGGCTTGATCCTTATTGTTTCTGACGCACGTCAATGTCCCCTTTGAGCCCCATCTGTTCTTTAACTTTGGAGTCGTAAAAATCAATAGACACTGCTCAGGGCAAAGACTGGCTTTTCTACCCTCCCTGACCCCCTGGGCCAAGTGGTTGGACGGATGGATGGGAGGAAGCAGCAGGGGTGGGGATGTGGTTAAGACTTTCCTCCATCTCAGGGGTGCTGGAAGCTGTCACGCCAGTTGGGGGGGGTGGGGGGGGGGGCTTCGAGACATGGTTCTAGGTGCCTCCTTTATCGGGAGTCCCCCTTTTAAGGCCTAGGTTGACAAACGGATGCCGTTCAAACGCCTAGTTTGGAGCATTCAACTGAATGTCTGTCTGTTTCCTCAACAGACCAACGCTTGGAGAATTTTCTTTCCTCGTTATTAAAAGACCTATCGAGTAACGCAGAGGTGAAGAAAAACACACTGAAGATGTTCCATTTAGAAAGAGGAAGAAAGACGGACAGAGAGACAGACAGACAGGCAGCCTGACTGGATCCTCAGAACAGGCCTAGAACTCCTTACATTATTTCTTCCTGGATCTTCAGAACAAGCTTAGAACACTTTAGATTATTACTTCCTGGAACTCCTTACATTATTTCTTCCTGGATCTTCAGAACAAGCTTAGAACACTTTAGATTATTACTTCCTGGATCCTCAGAACAAGCCTAGAACATCTTAGATTATTACTTCCTGGATCCTCAGAACAGGCCTAGAACATCTCAGATTATTACTTCCTGGACCCTCAGAACAGGCCTAGAACATCTTAGATTATTACTTCCTGGATCCTCAGAACAGGCCTAGAACATCTTAAATAATTACTTCCTGGATCCTCAGAACAGGCCTAGAACATCTTAGATTATTCCTTCCAGCTCCCCCTCCAAGGAGCAACAAAACTCTCGTTATTCTCTCTTTGTGCATTTCTCACTTTCTCTCCCTTTCCACCTCTCTGTGTATCCTTCTCTCCCAGCATTCCTCTTGCGTCCGGCGCTCTATCACCTTTTCTTCATCGATCAGTCTCGATTTCTTTCAATCACTATCTCCCTTTCCATGTGTATGTTTTACCCACACCCTCTTTCTGCCTGATCTGTCTCCTAAAACACAGATTAAAAAGCCCTTGTCTCTTCTGCTTGAACCTTCACATTCAACCAAATGTGCCAGCGGCCTAAGGAACCTCAAACAAATATTTTTATAGTCTCAACGATGTGAAAACGAGAAGAGCATTTAAGAGATGGCAATAAACAGCAGACTGCTGTGTAAAGATGTCGTAAACCGCATCTAAGAGCTTGTTTACATTATGGTAAATTTATTCAAGATGAGTCTATCCAGTGTTTTATTTGCTCTCTCGCCCTAATTCACCAGCTCAGTTGCCATGAATCTGAACACATATACATTATATTATATTTGTGGGGCATAAGATAGAAAATAACTTAAATGGAAAACCCCAGATTTCTAAACAATTTGAAAAATCTACTTAAAACAGAGATACAGCATGACACCAGGGCCCCTGCCACATTCGTGAACACCTCCCACATCCGGGGCCCTTCCCACTGCCCCGGACACCTCCCATATCCGGGGCCCTTCCCACTGCCATGGACACCTCCCAAATCCGGGGCCCTTCCCACTGCCCCGGACACCTCCCATATCCGGGGCCCTTCCCACTGTCATGGACTCCTCCCACATCCGGGGCCCTTCCCACTGCCATGGACACCTCCCACATCCGGGGCCCTTCCCACTGCCATGGACACCTCCCACATCCGGGGCCCTTCCCACTGCCATGGACACCTCCCACATCCGGGGCCCTTCCCACTGCCATGGACTCCTCCCACATCCGGGGCCCTTACCACTGCCATGGACACCTCCCACATCCGGGGCCCTTCCCACTGCCATGGACACCTCCCACATCCGGGGCCCTTCCCACTGCCATGGACACCTCCCACATCCGGGGCCCTTCCCACTGCCATGGACACCTCCCACATCCGGGGCCCTTCCCACTGCCATGGACACCTCCCACATCCGTGGATACCTCCACACACAGAACTCTGTGTCTCTGGTTGTAGTTAGAAGTATACACGTTTTAACGTTGTGTATTCAACCCTCCCTCATTTACCAATAATTGTTCTATCCTTGAGCTGATATTCCGTAGCCACAAACTGCTCAATAAAACCCCAAAGCCGGGCCATGGTACGGGATCATAAATCCGCGCCACAACAAATATACATTACTGTTCCTCTCTGAAAATATACATTACTGTTTCTCTCTGAAAATATACATTACTGTTTCTCTCTGAAAATATACATTACTGTTCCTCTCTGAAAATTTACATTTCTGTTTCTCTCTGAAAATATACATTTCTGTTTCTCTCTGAAAATATACATTACTGTTCCTCTCTGAAGTTCAATAGCGAGCAGAGTAAAAAATAAATAAAAAAATAAAAAGAAACGCACCGTGTTGCATTTTCATTGCAGGGGAAAACATATGCTGAGTGATAACGGCGCTCTCCTGTCGCATGTGTTGTACGGCGATGAAGACTGACATGAGCCGAGTAATGAGGCAAGACAGGAGTGAACTTCTCCAGGCCCGGCAGAGACAGACGCTCTCTAATGTCTTTAATGCTCAGCTCACACAGATCCCCTCCGCTGCGTCTCCACGGGCTTCTCTGCCCTCGGTTTGAAACACGCGGGCACACACGCATACACAGACACTAATTCCAACGCCCGCACACGCACGCACGCGCATGTGCACAGCGTGTCGTCAGGCTCCCAAGCCCACTGTTTGAGACACGCTCTTTCTCTCTCCCTCTCTCTCTCTCTCTCCCCCTTTCTCTCTCTCCCCCTCTCCCCCTCTCTATTTACCCGGCTCTTGGTATTTGTGTTTAACTTTTCCTCCAAGCCGTCGTCGGTTGGAGGTGGTTTCCCGGGCGCTGCTTCATTAAACTCCCCCCAGTACCCCCACCCCCCAGACCGGCTCGCTGCGGTGTCTCTGTAGTGTTAGCACAGATGCTACCAACCAATTAGAGCAACAGCCACATGGATATATGCCACTGAAAAGACTGTGTGATTGGAGAGAGTGGAGAGAAGGGAGACAGAAAGAAGAGAGCGAGGCATAGAGGAGGGATGTAGAGAAAGAAGAGAGAGAAAGGCAGAGAGGAAGGGTAAAACAGAGTGTTGCTGAAACAGAGGCAGAGAACGACTGAAGGAAAAACGGAAAGAAAGACATGTTTGTGCGTCCTGCGCTGGGAGAGTTCCAGCCGCGGGTGGTGCTGATTAAAAATTCATCGGCCCAAGCCTTTTAAGATTTCTGAGAGTTAAGTATCAATTTAGAGGGCCTTCAGATCTGCTTTACTGCCTTTTCAAAGGCTCAGCGCCTGAAGGTGCAGAGGGAGGATGAGACAGTGGGAGGACACTGATGGAGAGACAAGATCTGGAGAGATGCGGCCGGTGAGTGAAAGAGTCAAAGACAGGGAAATGGTATGTACAGGAAGAGACGAGAATGAAAGACAGAGTGGGCCACGTGGTGAGAACAAGACAGAGAGAGAGAGAGAGAGAGAGAGGGAAAGTGATAGAGATGGACACATGACTGTAAGTTACTCAGCATAAGAGTGTCTGCTAAACGACTGAAATGTAAATGTTATGTAAATGTGGACGGTGGCGGTGGGCGTAGATCAAACGATAGAGGTTCTAGTCATCTGCAGTTTTAAGGATTTAAAATAATACCATCATGATACTCATCTGCAGGACTCATCCTGTTTTGCTACCGCACATAAACACACACACACACACACACACCCACACAGAGAACGAGGGGGTCGTTTTGGCGGACAGACAGTCACACACACACACACACACACACACAGTCAGTCATATCTGACGTGCGCTGCCTGCTACCTCTGTGAACTCAGACGAGCACGCCAGAAAGTGCACTTCAAAGGCCTTGTTTATGCCGCCTGCCGAAGCCGTGTCAGTGTCGGTGACAGCGGAGTGGTTTGAAGCTCACACGGCTTTAAAGGGAGGGGCTCTGTTGGTGCCGAGGTGGAGAAGTTAAAGATCTGATAACTGCGCTCGCAGAAAGTGGAAAGTTTGGGGAGTAAAAAAAATAACAACCAGGGATGCTGCTTGCGTGCTGCCGTGAAGGCCCGGGGCTCTCTGACAGGAATGGCAGCTGGATCAATTCGGAAAAGGGAATTCTTACAAATTCCTGCCACAGGCTTCCACAACTCCGTTTCCACCTGAAGGGGCTTCCACATGTCTAGTCTACCCGACTACTCCTCTTTTCTTTATCGTTCACCTCCTATACAACCTCTCCTTCCCTCTCTCTGTTGCTCTAAAGTTTTTTCTCCCCTTCATTTATCTCCCTCTCTCTCTCCCCCCTTTTCCTCTCTCTCTCCCCCTCGTTTCTCTCCTCATCTGTATCCCCCTCTCCTCCTTCTGTCTCTAATGAGGGACTATAGGGGAAAGCACTCGCTCAATTAAATGTAGAAACTTGGCAGAGTGGAGCGAGATGGTACCAGATTCCTGTTTTTCCACTGCACAACACGAGAATGAGCCAGGCTATAGATTTCATACTGGAATGTGTGTGTGTGTGTGAATAAGCACATGTGTGTTTGTGCATTTATGTGTGCCCCATATTAAGTGGGAATCTGGCATATCGAAAGCTCAAACCCTTGCAGGTGTGCAGTTCTTTGCTTCTGAGAACGTGCGCGTGTTAGGAATGCAACGCAGCTTTTCAGAGATCCTGCAGATTATATTGGACTGATTAATGTTTAGACATTTGGGTTGGACTCTGGGAAGGGAGAGAACAAAAACAGACTGAGAGACTACCAAGGGGAGCACACAGACACGTACGTGGAAGAAGGAGAGAAAGAGAGGAAGGGGAGGTGTTCAGTTGGAGGTGGAGAGAGGATGATGGTGGATAAGAAAGAAAGGTAAACACGGGTGAGTCGGAGGAGGAAAAACAGAAAGAGGGATAGTAAGAAAATCTAGGGAGAAAACAGACAGAGTGAGGTAAAGAAAGAAGTAGAGCGGGAAAGAGAAAGGTAGAGAGAAAGGATTGAAAAAGAGGGGGAGGATGAGATCGGTAGAAAGAGGTAGTGAGAGACTTGGTAAGAGGTAAAGAGAGATTGAGATAGAGATAGAAATTGAGGTAGAGAGATTGAGGTAGAGAGAGAGCCAATGGGAGCATGGAAGGTTAGTCAGTCTTTTATATTCATAATGAGAGACAAGCCTCCCAGCTGTTGTGTAGAGCTCTGTAGTAACCTGGGGCCTCATTTGTTAAGCATGCGTAGAAATATTTCTTACGTGGAGGTTTGGAATAGTCCCACGAACAGTTCAAGGTGCGATTTATCGAACATTCGTACGAGCGGCGTACGCACACTAGATGTTCCTTGATAAATCTCACCTGTTCTTAGTCTATAAGCTTGTGCACAACCACAAGTATTTGCATAGGAAACGCCCCATATTATCTAAATTAATTGAATCACCACCAATACAAAGGGAGCTAAGTAGAACTAGAAATTGGTAATGAAAATGGAGCCAGAAAAGAAAGGAAATCCCCCCCAAAGTTTTTGGTGTCGGAGGTTGAGTGCAACCAAAACATTTTATTCGGAACACTTAGCGGGGCTTTGACCACCAAAGAAATTAATATATGGGAAGAGGTAGCGATTGCGATTAACGCAGCATCTTCTCATCTACTCGCTCGATGATTTAAAATCAAGTGCGAAAAAGGCCGTAGCTGTACACAGGCGGGACATCGCAGCAACTGGAGTTGGACAAGGTGAGACACGCGTATCTCCCCTAAAATTAAGAATTGCAGCAATTGTCGGAGAAACATCACTATCAGGGGGAGACAGTGACCTAGTCGCAGGTCCTGCCGTGTCTCCTTTACAGTCTACTCGTGGTCAGGTTGAATGTAAATAAATTAATAATAAGATTTTCAACAGTGTTGTTCATCTTGTGGTCACCACTTTATTCGACATATCAGGGAATTACAATCTGCTCTGAGGCCGTTATCGAATCATTCAATAACAGTTGCAGTGAGTGGAGACAGTGCCGGAGTCATCCCGGGAGAGGCCAGTCTTCCCCCCCCGCGACCCACAGTGAGGCACCACGCTTCCGCGCCACATCAAGCCGTGATCCAAGGGTCCTGACAGAATCAGGAATTATCAACTCCACCCAAGAAATAAACGAACAATTTACTGGCATCTGCACTGCACTCAATAACATCAATCAATCCCTACAGCAAATGGTTAACTGTGCCAGTCAAATGTTCAACAAATGAGCTAAAGGCATGTGGGCTGTTCTTATTTTGGGGGGGTACTTACTCGAAAACGTTGAATAATCTCCATCCTCCTTTGAACTGCAAAGGCATTTTGGATGTTGGAGAGGTGGTGCGTCTGGCAACGGTTCGTCAGGTTGGTCTTCCTGAACAAGGGGGATGCCATGCTTGATGGCCATGTTACAGAGTACCCAACAGGCCATGTTACGGAGTACCCAACAGGCCATGTTATGGAGTACCCAACAGGCCATGTTACGGAGTACCCAACAGGCCATGTTATGGAGTACCCAACAGGCCATGTTATGGAGTACCCAACAGGCCATGTTATGGAGTACCCAACAGGCCATGTTATGGAGTACGCAACAGGCCATGTTATGGAGTACGCAACAGGCCATGTTATGGAGTACACAACAGGTCATGTTATGGAGTACGCAACAGGCCATGTTATGGAGTACGCAAAAGGCCATGTTATGGAGTACGCAACAGGCCATCACTATGTAGCAAGTCTACCCAGGTCTGGAGAGGGACAGCGGGTCTAAACCCAACACCACAGACTGGAGAGGGACAAAGGGTCTAAACCCAACACCACAGACTGGGGAGAGACAGCGGGTCTAAACCCAACATCACAGACTGGGGAGGGACAGAGGGTCTAAAACCAACACCACAGACTGGAAAGGGACAGAGGGTCTAAACCCAACACCACAGACTGGGGAGAGACAGCGGGTCAAAACCCAACACCACAGACTGGGGAGAGACAGCGGGTCAAAACCCAACACCACAGACTGGAGAGGGACAGAGGGTCTAAACCCAACACCACAGACTGGGGAGAGACAGCGGGTCAAAACCCAACACCACAGACTGGGGAGGGACAGAGGGTCTAAAACCAACACCACAGACTGGGGAGAGAGAAATAATGAGTGAGAGAGGAAGGCAGGAGCAGTATTGGAAAAGATTGAAAAATAGATTCACACAAAGAAAGAGCCAGACAGACAGGCAGTGGCCTGTGGTTCAGGACCCATCTGTTACTGTATCTCTGTGAATGTCTGGGGAACTCTAGAGTGGGCAGAAGGAGACTCTGTCCTTCTCTAATGTGTTGGGTTTGGACCTCAGGGAGTGAGCTAGGGCAGAATAATCTCCTCCCTCACCTCACTGTTTTCTTAGCCGGGTTACCCCTAGTCCTCCTGGTTACCCCTAGTCCTCCTGGTTACCCCTAGTCCTCCTGGTTACCCCTAGTCCTCCGGGTTACCCCTAGTCCTCCTAGTTACCCCTAGTCGTGCTGGTTACCCCTAGTCGTGCTGGTTACCCCTAGTCGTGCTGGTTACCCCTAGTCCTCCTGGTTACCCCTAGTCGTGCTGGTTACCCTGAGTCTCTCTGGTTAACCAGGTTTTCCTAGTTCTCCCTTCTCTTCCTGGTTCCCCCTAGTCTTCCTGGTTACTCCTTATCTCCCTATTTACCCCTAGACTCCCAAGTTACCCCTCATCTCCCTGGTAAATCTCACCCTTCACTCGCTGGTACCAAATAATAATGCTAACCCATATTTGTTAAACTCTAAAAGAATCCACTTATTCATATGTTCCATTAAAAGCAAACGTAGCCAAAGCAGATCGTTGAGGCTTTGTTAGAACCAAAACAAAAAATGAAACTGCATAGCTTTCATATTCAACAGACTTCTGGAGTCTGCTTGAAGCTGCCATACATAAGAATAGAACAAACCCAAAACAGTAATACGGAATGTGTGTTTCCTTTGTTTGGCATTAAGGGTGTTGTCTCCAACTTCCTCTCTATTACTGAGACTCAGGGTTGGTAACATCATCCTCTCTCCCCTGCCAGTGTAAGAACAAGACATAGGCAGGTGGTGTAGTTCCAAACACGGAGCGCGTAGGTCTAATCGAAAGGACAGGCAGAACTCATGGTCAGAAACAGTCAAGGCAAATAACAGAACGGCAGATCAGGTGAAAGTACAGGCAAGGATGAGACTAAATATCATAGGTAGGAAAGAACTGATGTCATCCCTTCTACCCTGCCAGGCTAAGGTTCCTAACATCATCCCCTCTCTCCTGCCAGGCTGAGGTTCCCAACACCATCCCCTCTCCCCTGCCGGTTGGAGGTTGGTAACATCATCCCCTTTTGCCTGCCAGACGGAGGTTGTGAACATCATCCAACTTCTTCTGCCAGGCTGAGGTTGCTAACATCATCCCCTCTCTCCTCCCAGGCTGAGGTTGGTAACAATTACTGCACTATTGGAATGTGTGTGCGTGTTGACGTTTGTGTGTTTGTGTTGGACAGTGTGTGTGTGCGTGTGTGCTGGAGTGTGTGTCAGTATGCACGTATGCAACCATGGTGTGTGTCAGTATGTGTTGTGGCTGTAATCCATGCTGTCCCAGGCTACGATCACTGGTTTGATGTTTGGAAAAGAAAGACCCTGCAGGAAGACAGAGAGACCCTGCAGGAAGACAAAGAAAGAGACCCTGCAGGAAGACAAAGAAAGAGACCCTGCAGGAAGACAAAGAAAGAGACCCTGCAGGAAGACAGAGAAAGAGACCCTGCAGTAAGACAGAGAGAGACCCTGCAGTAAGACAGAGAGAAACCCTGCAGTAAGACAGAGAGAGACTCTGCAGTAAGACAGAGAACAAATAAAAACAGAGAGGCTGATAGAGTGGCAAAGAGAGAGACAGAGATACACGACACAGATATAGATAGAGAGGTTTCTGGCCGATGATCCGACAACAGCCTGGGTGTTGGGGGTTAATCACAGTTTCATTGTGTTGGGCCTCTCCATCCATCCCCAGGGTGGTGAGAAGGACAGGCTTTCCTCACAGACTGGAGCCAGATTACACTGCTGTGGGCTCCTCTTGGATTTGTGGGCATAAATTGTGCGATTCAACCCTCATGTGTGTTTCGTTTGTTCCAAGGGTGAATCCGCGCACGCGCGCGCACACACAAAACACATACATACACAAACACACACACACGCACACACATTTTGATCCCCACATTTATTGGGTGTGTTTGTATCGGTGCAGTGTTTTCACAGTCTCTGGAATAAGCACAGCAGGTGTCAGAAGTGTATCAGATGAAGTGCCTCTGGGTCACACCCTTCCCTCCTCAGCACCCTAAGCCTTTTCCCACTGAGGGGGAGATGAATACCCCATCCAAGGACACCACATGGAAATCACACTCATCCTCAGGGAAGAGAGAAATCCCACAGAACGCCAGTCAGTGGAGCAGAACCACCAACTGAGCCAATAGGATTAAACCTGTTACGTGACCTTCACAGTTTACTGTTTGGAGAAGAGCTTCATTTGATTGAGAACGTTCCCGGGCAAACACACGCAGGACCAAGATGCTCGGCACAGCAGGATACAGAGGGGAGGACAGCTCATGATGAATTACTGGAATGGAGGTAATGGAATGGTATGGAAACCATGGAAACTGTGTATGTGATGTCTTTGATAACATTCCACTCATTCCATCCCCATTACTATGATTCCGTCACAACCAATTAAGGTGCTATCAACGGGTTCTGTCCAAACCAGGATTGTAACTACATTTGGGTAAAAAAAGTTGTATTAAATACACACATTTTCACGACGAAAAAATATAATAATTATGGGTCAACATCAAAATATCACTCTCAGGGTTGGTCGAAGCTCACAATGTTTGTATTCCTAATCTGACAGAAGTCCATTGTGTGTGACTCCGAGAACGAGTGGAATCATAAGTGGGTTGCCAGGTTCCTTGACATTCCCCCAGATGTGCCTCCCGGATTTGTGTGGCTAAAGAGATTGGGCCTCATGAGCTAATGTGACTCAAAAAAGGTTTGATATTACTCAAATAATAATAATGAATAAAAGTCATTAGTAGGATCCTGTAGTAAAGGATTGATACTGCTCAAATTGGACTAACGTGACATTTGAACTGGACTAACATGACACATGGACTGGAATACATGTGACATGTAAACTGGACTAACACGTGACATGTGAACTGGACTAACATGGGACATGTGAAGAGGACTAACATGTGACATGAAAACTGGATTAACATGTGAACTGGACTGACATGGACAGAATGAACAGGACTTGATCAGCCTCTCAGCCCATAACCAATGTTAACCAGCCAGACTTAATATTGCATCTGCCAAATTAACATCCTACCTGACTTAGAAAGAAATATAAATAACTAGTGTGTGTAGGATGTGACCTGCAAAAATTAACATTAAAAGCCAGACTTGCACATGAGGCACAAAAAATAACTAAATAAATGTTTGTGACAACCCTGCCACAACCCTTCTCAGACTCTCCGTCATAACAAGACAACCAGCCAATTCACTGCTGGACGAAGTCCTTTAGGCTGAGATAACAAGCCAGTAAGTCACTGGGTCTCTTTGGAATCAGCTGACTGTCTAGTGATATGGAAATAGACAACACTTAGGATCACCACACCCTATTATAGAAAAACCCATCAGAGCACCTTTAAGTGGAGCATCACAATATCTATCAATTGAAACAGCTTTTGCATTAACAACATTGATATACAATCGTCAATATTATTATTTATTTTAATGGGAGACCTTGCACACGGATGAGTATTGTGATGTTTTAGGCCTTGCCAATCATTTAAAAGCCAGAATTTGAACAAGTTTTGGTGTGAAACCTCAAAGACCCTCCCCGGTCACCAAAGACATCATACAGATGTTGCAAGTCCTCTGACGTTTCATGAAACAGTTGGATGTTTTTAGGGTGTTTGTATGGCATTTTAATTATCTTACAACAGTGTTTTTTAATACTGTACTGTGACCTTTTATTGTCCCCAGAACAACTACACCTGTGTAACGATCATGCTGTGAAATCAGCTTCTTCACGTCACACCTGTCAGGTGGATTGATTATCTTGGTGAAATAGACATGCTCTGGAAACACTGTGTGAACAAATGTGTTCACGGAAAGTACGAATAATTAAACTAATTTGGAAAACAAATTAGTGCCTGTGGAAGACATTTTATGACCCATGGTCTGGTGATCCCATCCTCTTCCAGGTGAATAATCTCATTTAAAGCTATCTGGGGTAAAATGAATCAGTTGACCACAATAATAATTTCATATTTTGCTTTTATAATTAGGAATGGTGGATAGTGTCAAAAGGAAAATGTGTTGATTATTTATTAGTGTGTAGCAAATTTATGAACATCATAGAGTTATTTTATAGGTAACCTATTTGGAGCTTTCTTCACACAATACAAGAGAGCCGAAATAAACATGGGTTGGAAATCTTGTTTGAGAGAAAGTTTCCATTTCAAATTACACAAGACTTCTGGCAGGGCAGTTTTTTATAGGGCATGAAACATTATCATCAGTTACCACCCGCAGAGAATTAAGTACATTTTGATCTGGAAGTTCTCCACATTGAGTGTCAGTATGAATGGGAGTAAGGTACCAGGAAGGAGAGACGAAGCAAGAAAGGGAAGGAGTTGGAGGTTTGGAGGGAGTGGGGGATGAGAATACGCCTCGGGCACACTGATTAAACGGTGGGATGAAGGCAATGAAATCTCAGGTCTGACCCAGCAGGGACACGCCTGTGGCTAGACAGGTCTCTGTGTGCCTGTGTGCCTGTGTGTGTGTGTGTGGTGTTTATGCGTATTTGTACCAGTACATGCGAGTGTGCGCGTGTGCGTGTTTTTATGCCGGCATCCATCCAACCGTCTATGTGTGTGTGTGTTTGTGTGGAGACAGGACACTACTGACCACGGAGGACTCAGAGCTGTCAGGAGTGTTTAGCCTGGATCCAGTTTCAGATTTTCCTGAGAGACTCCTGCTCTCTCCCCAGGCCAGGGCCTAAAGACAACACACCTGGACTGTTTCCAATAGCACTACACTCCCTAGAGTGTGCATTTTAGTAGGTAGAACTTTAGACCAGGGGGGATTGTCTAGAACGTTACTTTAGACCACAGGCCATTGTCTAGAACGTTACTTTAGACCACAGTCCATTGTCTAGAACGTTACTTTAGACCAGAGACCTTTGTCTAGAACTTTACTCTAGACCAGAGACCTTTGTCTAGAAAGTTACTTTAGACCAGAGACCTTGGTCTAGAACGTTACTTTTGACCACGGGTGATTGTCTATGATGTTACTAACAGGGGCCATGTGAACATGTCATTATTTTTTAAATCTCATAATCACCTCAAATCAACTACACATTTAATTTGATTTGTCGCTGAGTAAATTTGGCCATAAAAGAAAAGAACACATAAGATTGTGATGTAAAACACTAATTACATTTCCGTCATTGTTTGCAGCTAGTCAGATTTTGTCTCAGTCGGGACTCGGGTCTGCACCAGATGTGAACTCTCAGGTCGTCTTGGGAACATGGATGCTGTGGTTGGGATGGCAACCACTGGCACAGACTCAGGCAGTGTTGACCTCAGTAGTACCAGCAGCCCACAACACTGAGTGAATTCTCACTGCTGTGTCTCTCACCCTTGTAACAAGGAAGACAATTATCATATCAGAATAGTCCAGGGAATAATGAAAAATACTTTTGCACGATTGCCATAGCCAGTGTCAATCAAATGTTGTTTTTACTTTGCTACTTTTCAGCTCTTCTCCCCATTTTCTGATTAATTGCAGCAACTCCAAGCAGACTCCAGACAATTGATGTTGAGACATGCATCCTCCAAAGCGGAGGTTTTCCCACGCTGGAGGGAATGCCTCGTCTGGCCTTCAACCGCGATTGAGCCGCCACATATTGCTGGAGCGCAGCAAGACAAGCCATACTCAATTACCAGCCGCTCAAACCCGGACAGTGCAGCCAAATGTCTCACACTCTGCAGGAGCCCTGGGCTAATCTGTGAGCTTGATTGGAACCTGTTCTCGCAATGACATGGGGAGGCAGGGGACTATACACTGCGCTGCACATGTCCACTGTGGTAAACAGTCATTTATATACCAGTTCTATTGAAGAAATGCATAGAAATGCAGAGAAATAGTCAAACCTATTTGGAGGTTGAAGTAGCCCCAAGAGTTAATCATGTTTGTATTTCCCTCACTAGCCACACGGCATCAATTATCTAGCAGATAATTGATGCCGTGTGTGGTCCTAGGGTAACTGCATTGCAAATTTAACACCATCAGAGTTAAAATTAACACTTGCCAAGGGTTTATATGGGAACCACCATGAAAGTGTTAAATTATGAATTAGTGAAAATTATTAACACCACAATTGATGTCAACCCTAAGTCGGTGTTCATTATTAGAGACACTCATGGAGTAACTGGTCAACAGTACACCAGTGATCAGTTAACAACTAATGTAGAGTATGCTACTAATACAGGGTACATGGTCCATTGAGATCCAAGTTAAAATGTACACTATTAAAATATAAAAAGTATGATCTGTTAGTGTAACCATCCCACCACCTACAGTGGGGAGAACAAGTATTTGATACACTGCTGATTTTGCAGGTTTTCCCACTTACAAAGCATGTGGAAGTCTGTAGTTTGTATCATAGGTACTCTTCAGCTGTGAGTGACGGAATCAAAAAACTAAAATCCCGAAAATCACATTATATGATTTTTAAGTAATTAATTTGCATTTTATTGCATGACATAAGTATTTGATAGATCAGAAAAGCAGAACTTAATATTTGGTACAATTGTTTGCAATTACAGAGATCATACATTTCCTGTAGTTCTTGACCAGGTTTGCACACACCGCAGCATAGATTTTGTCCCACTCCTCCATACAGAACTTCTCCAGATCCAGCTGTCGCTGGGCAATACAGACTTTCAGCTCCCTCCAAAGATTTTCTATTGAGTTCAGTTCTGGAGACTGGCTAGGCCACTCCAGGACCTTGAGATGCCTCTTACGGAGCCACTCCTTGGTTGCCCTGGCTGTGTGTTTCGGGTCGTTGTCATGCTGGAAGACCCAGCCACGACCCATCTTCAATGCTCTTACTGAGGGAAGGAGGTTGTTGGCCAAGATCTTGCGATACATGGCCCCATCTATCCTCCCCTCAATACGGTGCAGTCGTCCTGTCCCCTTTGGAGAAAAGCATCCCCAAAGAATGATGTTTCCACCTCCATGCTTCACAGTTGGGATGGTGTTCTTGGGGTTGTACTCATCCTCTTTCTTCCTCCAAACACGGCGAGTGGAGTTTAGACCAAAAAGCTCTATTTTTGGCTCATCAGACCACATGACATTCTCTCATTCCTCCTCTGGATCTTCCATATGGTCATTGGCAAACTTCAGACTGGCCTGGACATGCGCTGGCTTGGGACCAAGCCAGGAGACCTTGCATGCGCTGCAGGATTTTCATCCATGATGGCGTAGTGTGTTACTAATGGTTTTCTTTGAGACTGTGGTCCCAGCTCTCTTCAGGTCATTGACCAGGTCCTGCCGTGTAGTTCTGGGCAGATCCCTCACCTTCCTCATGATCATTGATGCCCCACGAGGTGAGATCTTGCAAGGAGCCCCAGACCGAGGGAGATTGACCGTCATCTTGAACTTCTTCCATTTTCTAATAATTGCGCCAGCAGTTGTTGCCTTCTCACCAAGCTGCTTGCCTATTGTCCTGTAGCCCATCCCAGCCTTGTGCAGGTCTCCAATTTTATCCCTGATGTCCTTACACAGCTCTCTGGTCTTGGTCATTGTGGAGAGGTTGGAGTCTGTTTACTTGAGTGTGTGGACAGGTGTCTTTTATACAGGTAATGAGTTCAAACAGGTGCAGTTAATACAGGTAATGTGATTTTCTGGATTTTTGTTTTAGATTCGGTCTCTCACAGTTGAAGTGTACCTATGATAAAAATTACAGACCTCTACATGCTTTGTAAGTAGGAAAACCTGCAAAATCGGCAGTGTATCAAAAACTTGTTTTTTTCTCCCCACTGTATGGGCAATAATCACTTCAGAAAGTACTCCAATTAAAAATGTATTTTACCTATCAAGAGCTTCACATTTAACAGGACATGCAAAAAGCCCTGTACAATGACCTTGTATAATACAACACTGCCCAGAACATGAGGTAGCTCACAACTCTTGCTTACTCTATAGAATGCAGCCATCTGGCACAACATAGAAGAATTAGTCTGTACCATATGACATGTGGACATCAAAGGGCTTAAACTCTCTCAAATCATGTGGTGTAACAACTGAAACATTATGCATGTTGTCAACAACATAAAGCATGAAAATGCTCAACCAATGTAGTCTCCATTTCCGACACCAAAATATTGACCTTATTTCTCAGAAAGATGGAAAGAATCTTACTGAAAACTGGCATCTCATGAACAGAATCTGTGCAAAAAGGCCAACATGATATTCAATACCATTGTGTCTAACCCAAGTTGTGACACTTATCTCATCTGAGACAGGAATTTGAAAATGCTCTGAAATCAAATCACCATTTCCATCAGCCAGTATTTTCAATTTGACTGGCACAGACTCAATACCTTTGGCAGACAATGATTCCCAATGATAGGCAACAGCTATTTGGTGTTTCTTCGCAAGGGACTCCGTTATGTTCTTGAAGTTGTTTATGCTAGACCTGAAGTATTTGTGTTTGGCTTCATATCTCATACTCCAAACATGTACTAATGGACCAATTTGGCGTATACATTCAGGATAATGGATCATAGTGATGTTTTGGGACAAAATTATTTTGAGGGTACAAATCTGTAAAAAACCTGTGATGCTCTTCAATAAGATATTTTAAATATACATTCATTCCCTCTGTAATACAGGGGGAAAATACAATGTAAAAAATATCATGCATGATGTCAAACACAAAGTTATCTGATACATTGAAGTATGACAGGGAATTTAGTACACTAATGTGTTTGATCCCAAAACAAGATACGCGACAAAATACGTAATGCTCCTTTTTGGTTAATCTGGTTTATAATACCACACGTGGATCATTCTCACTAAACACTGTTTGAGCTGATGCTTTGTCAATAACTCACATCCTGCAGTAGTAGTTCGCAGTGAAATATTCTACATAACCAAGAATGGAGTTCAGACCTAAATTGTCACCTGTTACTTGTGCAATAGAGAGTTTTGTTCAGCAAATGACACTTTCATTCCATGTTGCTCAAGTACCTTTACGTCTTCTACAAATGGACTAAGTATGTTGTCAATGCCATATTTTTTTTGCATCTGGGGAATTAAACAAAGAAATTAGATGGATATTCATCAGGGATGAATTTCGATGTGGTGGGAAATTGCGGAGTGTAAAATATAAACATCCAAGCTTATGAATGCGTTGTTTTGACCCTAGGGGATTTGATGTTTCAAAGTCATCATAATGAACTAGAATTTTTAACACATTTTTGGATTTTGAATACAATGGGTGATGTCTGTAGTATTTTCCATCACAGAAACCCTGGTACAACTCACCAAGATTAGCAGATTTGTTAATTTGACAACACACTTCATTCTTGAAAACTCTAATGTTTTAAACAGGGGAATATAAATGAAAGTGTCATTCACTGGAACCTGCTCATATACTCCAGACACTATGTTTGCCTTTAAATCATTCCTCACTCCCAAGAGAATTTCTACTGGTTCAACAACACCCCATTTCTGACTAAAATACATTGTCCATTTAGAGTTCGTGTTTAAGTGACTAAACGGATTGAAAGTGTTGCTGAAGACCTCTTCCACTGCACTTCCACTGGGATTATAAGCAGGCACTGCGCTTCCACTGGGATTATAAGCAGGCACTGCTCTTCCACTGGGATTATAAGCAGGCACTGCGCTTAACACTTGGTCTTTAAGACTTGCATGAACTTCATTGACATACTCCTCCATGCTTTCAACAGCATGTTGGCCACACCAATGCCTTGTAACTTTGCTGTAATAGAAGCGCACATATCTTTTGGCTGGTCTTTTGACATATCAGATGTTGAAGGTTGATTTATTACATCCATGTCAGAGGCATCTTCTTGCGCGCTCTGTTCACCTAAGTCTCACTGATGCAGTGTTTGTATATTAACATCACTGCGTGTGCACATTTTAACAGTACTATGAAAACTATTTAAATGCTTTCTAAAATCTGCAAAACTTTTAAACTGCAATGAACATCCTCCTTGAGCACAAACAACAAATTCTTTGCCAGGATATAACCCATGAAAAAATGTCAGGTGCTCAATTAATCCACTGGGTGCATCATGCAAGGATCTACAAATGTGACTCCTGTGCATTTTTCTTATCTTCCATTTATAAACATGGCTCTTTGCCATTAGGCTCTTTTGTTGTGCCAACAAAAATGTTGTAGACTGAGCCAACAAAGATATATAATATGCCAAAAGAAATTCTGCACTAGGTGCACTGATCTACAAACTTTGCACGTATGCATTGTTTAAGAACTTGTCTCTCAATTCCTTCACTTTTGGACTTTCTTTAGTGGTGTCAACATTAATACCACAGACTGTTGTCTGCAGGAATGTGTACATGTTGGTGACACTGAAAACTTGCACATACTGCAGCAGGGATTTTGGCCCACTCATCCATACAGACCTCCAGATCCTTCAGGTTTCGGAGCTGTCGCTGGGCAATACAGACTTTCAACTCCCTCCAAAGATTTTCTATTGGGTTCAGGTCTGGAGACTGGCTAGGCCACTCCAGGATCTTGAGATGCTTCTTACGGAGCCACTCCTTAGTTGCCCTGGCTGTGTGTTTCGGGTCGTTGTCATGCTGGAAGACCCAGCCTCGACCCATCTTCAATGCTCTTACTGAGAGAAGAGGTTGTTGGCCAAGATCTCGTGATACATGGCCCCATCCATCCTCCCCTCAATATGGTGCGTTGTCCTGTCCCCTTTGCAGAAAAGTTTCCACCTCCATGCTTCACGGTTGGGATTGTGTTCTTGGGGTTGTACTCATCCTTCTTCTTCCTCCAAACATGGCGAGTGGAGTTTAGACCAAAAAGCTATATTTTTGTCTCATGCAATAAAATGCAAATTAGTTATTTAAAAATCATACAATGTGATTTTCTGGATTTTTGTTTTAGATTTCGTCTCTCAAAGTTGAAGAGTACCTATGATACATGCTTTGTAAGTAGGAAAAACCTGCAAAATCGGCAGTGTATCAAATACTTGTTCTCCCCACTGTAGATGCTCCTTAGCCTGAGCTGTGCTGAACTTCTGCATTTTCTTTTTTGTAGGCTTAGGTGGTAGGATATGCAGGAGCAGCAGGAAAGATGCCATATCACTGTCCCACTCTATGAATAAAAAATAGTAAATAACGTTATATCTGCAGTTCACTAAAAATGTACTTTCCTCAATCAGTGTTGAAAGAAACAGTTTTCAACTGTAAAATATTTTTGAAATATACACGGTTATGTTTGAATTATTGCAACATAGCAGGTACTGTATAATTCAGCCCAAATGTACATACACGGTTTCATCGTGACTCCAAAATGTCAAGTTAGCATCAAGTTAACATAAGCACATTGTAATACAAAACAGTAATAACATGACAATAGCGAGTGAAAGAAAATGGCGTCTGTCAAGTTCCTCAAAAAGCGGTCCCTGGCCAAATGCCTGGATGTATCACCTATAATGTTGAATACTGGCAACTCTGTGATGTCACGCCTACACTATTATGTTTTCTCACTAGTACAGAGCTCATTCTATCAGAATTAACACCAGAACCTCAACACTTCACTCTAAAATGGTTTAACACTAGAATTTTGACTCTAATGAATTTGCTGCGTGTCTCCCCAAATGGCTTCATAAATCTGCATAACTGTACTGCAAATTGATCAAGGTAATGTTTTATTCTAGTCAGTTAGGCAGTATAAAAAACCATTTAATTTGCTTGTCAACTTTTTAAGCGCAAAATGTTAAAAGAAACATGAACTCACTAGGGTCAGCCTTTCGAAGCTAAACTTTGGCGAAGGCAAAGGACACAGGAGGATGGGCATAGAAAACAAAAGAGAGATGGTAAGTTGATGGAGGATGGAGGACAGATATTGTCATTTAAAAATCATCCCACATCAGTGGAAACTAGATTCATCCAATACAATCAACTTATTCGAAGGGACTGTTTTTTTATCATGTTTTTAAAGAAGTTAAAAAGTTTGTGCAAAAAGGCTTAATAGACAAACACTGTGCTGTAGGTATGATATGTCAACATACACATTGTGTCAAATGAGACCCACACCCTCCCCCCTCGTTTGGAACACAGACATTTACATTACAGCCCTCGCCCATTTTCCGGATCACGTTACAATTTAAAGGTGACAATATATACAGTAGAAATCGGCAGTTAATGTTTCCAGGTAATAATATTTTATACAAAATTAATTAATCAGAGTGGCTGAGATATTCCCCATTTATACTTTCTCACTGGTCTATCTGTTTGCATTCACTTGTAATCTCCATATAGTCTCTTTAGACACTCGCAGTACTATCCATCCCGCCCGGAACCACCCTGGACTAGCTAATACTATTACGGTCTCGTTCGGGTAAGGAAAGACGAGGAGACGTGTGGTGGCGTCGGTTCGAGGCAGGGTTCTACATCGCGGCCCTTGACGATCCTTCATTCGTCATGTGTGTTATGGGTCATTGTTCGGAGGACATTCCAATGTGTGTCGTTTTGTTACACTTTAGTTATTTCCGGTGAGGGCCTCCCCTTTCCTCAGGAGTGTGTTCACAACATTTACACATTTTGAGAATATGGGTGTTTGTACAGGACAAATATAAATCACATAGCTGTACATGCTCTTCCTGACATTTTCAAGGTACACAATCTACATCATAGTATAAAACAACCACTGTCAGGGGAGTCCATAGGGGAGAAAGAAAAGGGCAGTTGGGCATCAAATGTGTAGCCTGTCTTTTGGACTTGCCCATAGATGAATCTCAAATTGACAATCTTGTGTAATCAGGGGCAAACATTTGATATCAACATTGGAGGGGACAATTACATAAAATTTTTCGAAGAGCGATTCCTGAAGGGGGACACCAAAAGTAGTGCTGTAATACTGTTTTAGTTTGCACCATCGGTTTGCTTGCTACTGTTGCTCTGCAAATTCAGCTACTGTGTGTGAACCCTACCAACATAAAACACACTGACTGGATTAACCTCATGTTAGCTACGTGCATAGAGTGCCTTTCAGACAGTGGACACAAAAACTGTCACCTTCCAGCTAAGGAACACTACCTACATTGCATTTCAAGCTTCTCTCATAGACTTTAATTCAAACAATGTAAATACTGGTTGATGTTACTGTAGCTAGCTAGCAAACATCAGCTAACCGCTAGCTAACAAATTGTAACCTGTAGTTCAATTAGTGATGGCCATATGAGGCTTCATTACCATTCTTCTATCAGCAGGATATTATGCTAGCGGGGCTAACTCAGATTTTCTTTTCTAAATAAAAGCCATCATTGAAATATACTAGTCTGTACATTTTATGTTCAATTTCCCTTCCAATACTGTTTGTGTCTGTTCTTTTTTACTGACTAGATTGTTAACTATATTGCCTTATAAATTTAAATGACAGATTTTATTGTGATAAAGAAAATCTAAGTGGTGCCAGCATAATATCCTGCTGCTAGAATAACGCTAATGAAGCCTTGTTTGGCCATCACTAAATTCAATGCAGAGAAAATGAAGACTGGTCACGGTTAAAAAATTGTGCTAGAAGTAAAGAAATGTCTAAAATATCATATCATATAGTTATGTTTACAGTGATTTATTGGGGGGGACAAATCATAGTTTTCCCAGGATGGGGGATCGTTGTCCCCCCATCCCCCCTGGGATTTCCGCCAATGTGTTTAATATTCCTCTATTGTGATTAACTTTTCAGTGCTTATCTTGGGAGCGTTTTGCATTGATTCAAGAGATCAAAGAGCAGAAGTTGTTGTTCTCTGGGCTTCAACAGAACATTGAAATCACAATGGCTATGAAGCATTAAAGATAATGTTTTGTCAGGAAATAATGTATTCAACATCGAAACTTCTTAGCATACTGAGGGGGTGAGATTCCCCCTCTGCAATGGCTAACATATTTGGGTTAATGGATTTCCAAACACTTTTAACACTTTAATCACAAAAGTTAATAACAAAACTGACCAAATCAAACAAGATTTTACTTCAGTGTTTCAGAGATTAATGCTCCACTAATGCAAGAAAATAATACTAGAGCCTTCGATAAAACGCTCATGGGAACACATTTCAGTTACACTTTATTTTCAAAGTCCCACAAGTGTTTGTGTAGAAATTAACTACTGAATATCCGTAATATTTTCACTAGCTATCTAATTGCCCTAACGCTAACCCTAACCTTAATCCTAACCCTTATTCTAAACCTAACCCTAACTTTTGTAAGTAGTTGCCTATCAACAGGTAGTTTGTTGAAGGTTTGTTGATAGTATTACTATCTTAAGAGCATCTACAGGAAATCTACTGGAAATTGGGACTCCTAAAATAAAGTGTGATCCGCATTTCATATTTCGGTCTGGACAAAATGTAACTTCCCTATTAAGGCAGAAAAATGTACACTAAAGCATCACCTGCCTTTTTCTGGCAATCTGCAAGTGTGTGTGTGTTTATGTTGACATCCATGCATGCGTGTGTTTGTGTATGTGTTTGTCTAGAGGGACAGATCTCCGCCGAGCTGTCAGGAGCGTTTAGCCAGGACCCTGTGCCAGGACTCCCCAGTGACACCTCTCTGACTCAGAGAGACAGGCTGTTCTCCCCAGGCCAGGGCCTGCTGCCAACACACCTGGACGTCTCACAAATAGCTCTCGATTCCTAACATAGTAGACTGGGGCCCAGTCTCTGGCACAAGAACTGTACTTCAGTCAAGGGTTCATTCCCAACCCACAGAACTGTTCTTCAGTTCAGGGTTCATTCCCAACCCACAGAACTATTCTTTAGGCCAGGGTTCATTCCCAATCTCCAGAACTGTACTATACACTCACCTAAAGGATTATTAGGAACACCATACTAATACTGTGTTTGACCCTCTTTCGCCTTCAGAACTGCCTTAATTCTACGTGGCATTGATTCAACAAGGTGCTGAAAGCATTCTTTAGAAATGTTGGCCCATATTGATAGGATAGCATCTTGCAGTTGATGGAGAATTGTGGTATGCACATCCAGGGCACGAAGCTCCCGTTCCACCACATCCCAATGATGCTCTATTGGGTTGAGATCTGGTGACTGTGGAGGCCATTTCAGTACAGTGAACTCATTGTCATGTTCAAGAAACCAATTTGAAATGATTCAAGGTTTGTGACATGGTGCATTATCCTGCTGGAAGTAGCCATCAGAGGATGGGTACATGGTGGTCATAAAGGGATGGACATGGTCAGAAACAATGCTCAGGTATGTCGTGGCAATTAAACGATGCCCAATTGGCACTAAGGGGCCTAAAGTGTGCCAAGAAAACATCCCCCACACCATTACACTACCACCACCAGCCCGCACAGTGGTAACAAGGCATGATGGATCCATGTTTTCTCATTCTGTTTACGCCAAATTCTGACTCTACCATCTGAATGTCTCAACAGAAATCGAGACTCATCAGACCAGGCAACATTCTTCCAGTCTTCAACTGTCCAATTTTGGTGAGCTCGTGCAAATTGTAGCCTTTTTTTCCTATTTGTAGTGGAGATGAGTGGTACCCGATGGGGTCTTCTGCTGTTGTAGCCCATCCACCTCAAGGTTGTGCGTGTTGTGGCTTCACAAATGCTTTGCTGCATACCTCGGTTGTAACGAGTGGTTATTTCAGTCAAAGTTGCTCTTCTATCAGCTTGAATCAGTCGGCCCATTCTCCTCTGACCTCTAGCATCAACAAGGCATTTTCACCCACAGGACTGCCGCATACTGGATGTTTTTCCCTTTTCACACAATTCTTTGTAAACCCTTGAAATGGTTGTGCGTGAAAATCCCAGTATCTGAGCAGATTGTGAAATACTCAGACCGATACATCTGGCACCAACAACCATGCCACGCTCAAAATTGCTTAAATCACCTTTCTTTCCCATTCTGACATTCAGTTTGGAGTTCAGGAGATTGTCTTGGACCACACCCCTAAATGCATTGAAGCAACTGCCATGTGATTGGTTGATTAGATAATTGTATAAATGAGAAATTGAACAGGTGTTCCTAATAATCCTTTAGGTGAGTGTAGACCGTCTCCCATTCCCTAACACTACAGCTTCATGTTGATCCAGGGTCGAAATACAATAGAACTTGCACCATATAGGGAATATGGTGTGATTTAGGACACGCTGGTCCCACAGGGAGAGACTGCCCGAAACCAGGCACACACTGCCCCCTTTGTTGACTAAGGACGGATGGCTAAAGTGAAACGTCAAAAGCCAATCATGTCACAGTGACTGCCGGGGAAAAAATGAGACCATTAAGAGGACAAGAATAAGTTAAGGAAAGAGGACAAAGTAAAGTTAAATGAGGATATAACAAGGGGAGGGGAGAAGAAGAGGAGGGGAGAAGAGGAGGAGGGGAGAAGAGGAGGAGAGGAGGAAGGGGTGCATTTTAATAAGAACGCAAGCAACAAATAGAACAACAACATTAAGGCATCATGGAAGATGGAGCTTGTCTCCCTAAGCCCCAAGCGCTGCTCCTAACTACGGGAAACCTAGAAAGCCTGGTTTAAGGCTGCCAAAGGGAAACGCAGGGTATAATCTACTTTCTTTTCCCCCTGAAGCATAACAAAGAGCGAGAGGAGACTGTTTGTGATGCTAATTCCACAGGAATAAAACTGCACACAAATTCCGAAACTCTTTTGGATAGTGAGCGGGCGGGGGAGAGACTGAGGAAGAGAAGGGAGATGGAAAAAACGCTCTAAGAATCTGGAGCTAATTCTCAACACTGCGTTAGTGGTTCTCTGAATGTTCTACAGAAATCTGCTTCATGTAACTGATAATGATATAATGAAATGTAAAGGGGACTAAATGGGAACTGAACTTACCATTTTACACATGTTGAGGAGGTTTTAAAAAAGTATTGAAAAGCACTTGGTTGTTTTTAAACACCTTGTTTGAGACTCGTTGTGTAAATTTTTGCCCATATACAGTATATATTTTAAACCATCTGTAGTTTTCCCCCATGTAAAGACAGGCACATCATCCATACACTATATCAGTTAGTGCCCAAGATAAACGATGTACTTGTGTAGTGATTGCCTGCAATCAGTTGTTTTAGCAATAGCAAAAATACATAAAATGCAATCATATTCATGCCTTGTAAATGATATGATAGATCTAAATATATCTAATAAACCTACATATACTTTATGCATACTAAATATATACAGTACATATACACAGTACCAGTCAAAGGTTTGGGCACACCCATTCAAGTGAATATATATAGTATGCACATACATATATATATATATATATATATATATATATATATATACACATATATATATACATATATATATATATATATATATATATAAATATATGAATACACACACACGTACATATAATGTATACACACACATATACATAAAATGTACACGCACACACACACACACATAACATATCCATATAGGAATAGAGGGCTCAGAGATATCATCATTAGGAATCCTATCAAAATACTATCAAGACATTTTGGTTCGGCTGAGGCTTAGCTCCCCGAGGACGCCGCAGGAAAGATGACAAATGTGCCTGAACAGAAAGCTGTGGAAAAATGAGATTTAAATCTAATTTGAGTAACCTAGATCTGAGATGATAAACTGGGGAGAACACAGGGTGATGGTGCAATCAGTCAGGAGAGAAGGGGGGAGAGTAGAGAACAGGAAGAGAGATGGAGGAGACTAGCTGAAATGAGAGGAGACGGGGGGGGGGGGGGCAAGAGAGGTGTGGGCAGAAAGGTGAGGAAGGAGAGGAAAGAGACGACATAGTAGCAGGTTAGTTAAGAGGAGTCTTGAAGATGAAAGATATTTCCAAGGCACTCATCCTATTAATGTTTAACAAAACGCAGAAGCCAAAGACAGGCACCTAACGTCTTTCAGTTCTCAGGGCCACACAACAGGACCAGAGAGGAGAAACCATATATGAAATATTTACAAAAGGCAATCATTTGTTTATCTTCCCTGACATGGAATATCTGTGATTAATGTTTTATTCATAACCGTATCGTTTGTTGCTTCCAATCCCTCAGAATATGCTGGTTTTCTCAGAGACCCAACTGAGGTAGCCAATTAGAGGCTGTGATTCTCAGGGAGACGCCTCTTTGAAAGAAAGAGTATTTTGTGGCTGTCTTTCAAAGCAACAGAACCAAGTATCTACGACTGATCTGAACAGGGCACACCCTGCATGAGGAATTTATGGTGGTGGGAGGGAGAGAAAGAGACAGACAGAGAGAAAGAAAGAGAGAGATGATGGGAGATAAAGAGAGAAAAGAGAGAGAGAGAGAGAGAGAGAGATGATGGGAGATAAAGAGAGAAGAGAGAGAGAGATGATGGGAGATAAAGAGAGAAGAGAGAGAAAGAGAGAGAGAGAGAGAGAGAGAGAGAGAGGGGTAGGACAGCAAATGTCAGCTGGCAGATCTGACAGTCAATTAAGAAGATAGTTATTGTTTCACAGAAACAGGCCATTGTAACTCGGTCCATGCCTCTATCAGTACCCAGTCTGTCCTACTGAACTAGATTTCAAGAAACTCGCTACTTCTCTCACAGCTCAAACCCTAACCCAGCATCAACATACCGCAGACGGATTCTTTTCTCGTTGGTTCATCACGCAAAAATGCAGATGATGGGAAAGGTGTCCAGTTCCATTAAGCCTCACATCAGAGCCAGCAGGAGGAACAGTAATACAGTTCATTTAGAAAGTTAAAACTTCTCCCACTCTCAGCTAAACTCACCCGACGTGTCCCGCCAATATCGACCTGTGTGAAAATCAACTCACGGCCTCGTTATTAGATTAAAACAGGGGCACTCAATGACTGGCTGGGTCTGCCAGATAGCACTACACCTGTCGGGCTATGTTTAAAAGCTGCTTCATCGTCTTTAATTCATTACCGATAGGTCTAATGGTGCGTAACCTGATTAAGAACATTAGCTGTGTCATAGTCCGCAGTCTTACTGTAAGTACAGGGCACGTTAAAGGCAATCCCATCCTCCTTCCATAACCTCCTGTTCCTAGAGCCGATACAGTTAGCATTGATCTCCACTTGCAGTAAGTACAGACGTCTGTGTTATATATTATGGTTGGGTCCATATCCACCTACTGTATGTCTATAGTTCTACCAGGAAGACATCTGTGCTAACACAGTTGCCCTGTTAAGTCAGAGACGCCGACTTTGAATACTGTTGTGTGATGACTTGGTATCATGTGGAATGAACGTAAACAATGGCCCTGTTTCAGTGATGCGAGAAATCTACCGCAAACGTCCCTGCCGGCGGTCTGGCCAACAGAACCGCATGGTTCCACGTTGTTCAGCTGAAACGTGACGAACTAGAAATTATTCCAAATGAGAAAACGAAAACATCACATCTTATGGGGTCAGTAAACTGACCCGAAGTGTTAAGGGACCTAGACTGGGGTGATTCTTTGGAGACAGAACCCAGGGTTCTGCTCCGAATCCAGCGTGTAGAACGATCATGTGGGAAATCTATATTCCACACATCTAATCCCACTTCTGTGGGAATGAGTAGGTGTGCGATCAGCACAGATGAGCTGCAGATAATGGAACCGAAAATTGGAAAAGATATGCAACGTTAGCGAGCGGAACGTTTCAAATCAGCACTTCAGAAGCCGATCAAAGTAGGTTAATTGAAAATTACTTTACATGTTTTTTCTTTCTGTTCCGCTGTAAAGACTGCTGTGTTGGTTGAAAGAAGGTATTATATACATGTATATAAGTGTGTATCAGCTTGGAGGCTATTTGTGTGTCTGAGAAAAAACGCCGGAAATCAGGCTATGAGAAGCATGTCAAGTGACCTAGGTTGCATTGCTCTGTTAAGGACAGAAAAGGACACCAGCATGTTTTCCTGTATGCCGTAATTTGTAATTGACATCAATTGCAGATTAACAATGGGTCCAACTTAAGTATTTGGTGTCCGGTACCAGAAGATGTGGAGCTCCCTGTAAGGGATCCACGTTTGTAGACATGCTGTTACACTCTGAAACAGACAGGTACATTGATACACCTTGACACAGAAGGATAATATGTTTTTATGTCAAATAGCTACCATGCAGAATTCAACAGAAAAACTTGGAATACTATCATTAATGATTAAATGCGGTAATTTTTTTATCATACGTTACAGTTATATTATGCTATTATATTTGTTTGCTATGTAGTCTAGTCTACTGTAACAATGATGTAATCTTGCAGAAATGCATTCAGCTTTAATGCTACTTTTTTAAACTTGTCACGGTAGCCTGTTATCTATGAGAGGAGTGGAGACTAGGCAAAGAGAATGAACACCCCTGTAAGATCATTATCCAGACATTTGCTGATGCTTCTAAGAATGAAAGATCTTTTGGTCTGGTGGACTAAAAATCCATTACGGAAAAAACGCCATGAGTTTTAATTAAATATTTGGTTTATTTAAAAAAGTAGATAAAGAGTGAAAAATGCTTCCTCTCTAAATCGCACACACACACACACACACACACACACTGAGGCCCATCGTTAACACTGACACACACAATCTCCACTCAGCTGTGATCTACATGCTCAAACATTATGCACTAATTTCCCTTATTGATTCCACACGCAAAACATTCCTCTGTCACTTTCCCTTTATACAGCCATCCGGTAAGGCCTCCCTCCCCGTGCGGTCTCTCTTTCCAGATAAAGGAAATCAATGCCTCGATGTCGGACCACGTGAAGGCCTGCCGTAAAGGCGCTATCGAGGAAGGGTGATGGCGAAGGCCGTAAACGTGTCAAATGGAATTGTTGTGGTTTGGGAAGAAGCACTAGGAAACAGACGATGCCAGGCAGGGCCCAGTTTGGGGGGGGGGGGGGGGGGTTACTTCCTTAGCTCCTAGACATGTACACGCGACGCATTTCAATCGCTCCCAGACACGACCTCGTGAATTATTCATGGCAGAAGGAATTACCATTACTCCTCCCGCTCTCTCTGTTTCTCGAAAAAGAGCAGCTCCCTCCCTCCCACTGCCTCTCTCCCTCTCTCCCTCCCTCCCACTGCCTCTCTCCCTCGCTCTCTCTCTTTCTCCACTCGTTGTTTCTCCCTCTCTTTCTCGCTTTCCCTCCCTGTCTTTGTCGAATTCATTCTCCCGTTGTCTCTCCCTCTCTCCCTGTTATTGTCTCCCTGTCTCTCACCATCTTTCTATCGGTCTCTCTCTTCCTCTCCTTGTAGCGCCCTCTTGTTGTCTCTCCCTGTCTCTATTTCTTTCTGTCTATCCCACTATGTCTTTCTCTATTAACAGCTTTGCATACCTGCAGACATAGACACTCACGCATTTAAAAGCATAACACATGCATGCACAAAGTGAATGTGTGTATGCGTGTTTGTGGTGTGTGTGGGGGGGGGGGTTATATGTGGTTGTGTTTTTCCGTTCTCTCCCTTCAAAACTTACTAAACTCAAACAGTCTGCTGCAGAACGATAGCCGAGTTCAACAGCTCTTGAACTTATACACACTCGCCCTGTTTTACTCCGTTGCGTCAGTTGCCAATTACGGGGAGGCGCAGTGTGACAGAATGATGAAATCCGAACGCCGTTGAAGTTCTCAAACGACGACACGGTACATCATTGGGTCCGCGCTTGTTGTTTTGAAGTGGAGATGAACGCGCGTGTCTGTAATGTCCTGGATGCGTGTTTGCGGTGACGTGTACGCAGAAACGACGACCGAGATGCACACACTGTATGAGGTGACAAACAAGCAAAACGCGTTAATAGCATGGACTTCTACCTCATTAAGTTCCACACGCGGTAATGAGCGCCTGCTCCAACATTTCGCCACTCCCCTCGGGAAACGCTCACAGGTATCAAGCTAAAATGGGAAGCCTGGTAACAGCCCGGTTAAAACCTTGAGAGTTGAAGAAGTTGATTCAAACGGGGAATCGGGGAGATCAGGACAGGTTGGGAAATTCACTGCTGAGACGTGTAGACACAAACATGGTTCCCTCGTCGGCTCGATTGTTCTTTAAACATGTACATTTATTTGAATACTTGGTTAGATAGAGAGCTGCACTAAATACTGCATCGCATGGCAGGCTATGCAAACCTAGGCCAGGCGACACCGCTGGAACCCACATTAAATCAGTAAATCCTTTCCGTTCCTCGACCCAATCAAATGCCTTGCTTGGGCAGAACTCCAAACGTTCCTCACAAAAAAATTGTCATGGCTCCAAGGCATCCTGCTCAGGTCAAAATTACATCATCCTTTTACTTTAGACTCAGACTAGTAATCTCTGCGGTTCAGTTGGCAACACCAGCCGGGAGCTCATTCAATGGGGACCATATTTCCGAGCTATAGATCGCTCACGCATCGAAATAAACATAGATTTTCTGTGACAGTTACACAGCAATTAGCCAATCGTTCGTCCCTGGGAAAACAACGGGCCGTGCGATTGGCCAAAGCATTGAGGTGCTTGCCAACAGCGATTGTCAACGTCAATGTTTGCCCTCCAGCTGCGTCACCACTTCGTTGGCCGTATCCGACGCGGCCAACTTTGTTTTTCGGGAAGTTGTTATGGCAAGCCGTTTTTACATTTATTTGCGTAATTACAGTGTGACTATTCAGAATTTTTATTCAAGATATCTGTAACGTCATTCTGACTAGTCAAAACTATAGTTACATATATCTGTAATTCAGTTTTGACTAGTCAAAAGTGAATTACAGATATCAGCAATGACCTTGACTCGACGCTCGACTCGTTACACATCTCAAATGGAAATTCACGATATCTGTAATTTCGTTTTGTCTAGTCAAAATAATAGTTGGAGAGATATCTCAAACATCATTATGACTATTTCAAATTGTTTTGCATGACGTTTCTCATGTGAGGCATCAGATCATATTGGCCCAGCAACGCATTTTGGTGTATACCCCCATACCAGATTGCAGACTTTTGGAGACAGGGCTTTCTCTGCCAATGCTCCAAAACTGTGGAACAGTCTACCACTCCACATCCACTCTGCCCCATCTTTGCCCATATTCAAAAAGCACCTTAAAACCTATATTTTCAATAAGTCCTTTGATCCCTAACCCCCAAGTCCCCCCTCCCCCCTAATTTGTTAAGTGACCTTGGGTATTATGAAAGGCGCTATATAAGTATAAGTTATTATTATTATTAGCAGGAATGGCGGTTTCAGTTGTGGATAGAATAGTCATGAAATAGAACAAACTTATCATATGGGATTTTGTGGCGAACAAGTGTTTTTTGAAGGACAGTAAATCTTCTGTATTTCTTGCTAAAAGCGCCTCTCGTGCATTGCCTGCAGCCTTAAAAATTCTGTCAAAACTAGAACTTCGGCCTAACGCAGGACTAACGTTGAGGTTAATGCTTGCCATACGATGGAAGAATAGTAACGTGTTTGAATACAAGCAAGCCACACACTCCCGCTCCCGACTCCTACATGTAACTACAGATATCCGCAATGTAATTCTGCCTAACTAAAACCCCAATTCAAGATATCTGTAATTACATTTTGACTAGGCAGAATGAAAGTTAAAGATATCTCAGATTTGAGATATCTCCAATCAAAATTCATTCGAAGATATCTATAACTTGAGAATAGATGTCTACAATTACATTATGACTGGCTGTAATTCCAGTTTCAAATATCTTCAATTTAATTCAGACTAGTCAGAAATCCAGTTCCAGATATCTACAACTGATTTATGACTAGTTCATACTTTATTTAAGATATCGCAAAAGAACGATCTAGATATCTTAAATTGAGGGGGATTTAAGATATCTTGAACTGGAATCGTGACTAGTCAGAATTAAATGATAGATATCCAGAACTGTAATTACAACTAGTCATAATTCAGTTGAAGATATCCACAATAGACATTGTGGATATCTGCAACTGATTTAAAGATATCTGTAATGAGAAACCTCAGACATGAATGGCAATAGTTGTTTAAAACTGACTAGTCAAAACTGAATTACAGATATCTCCAACTGTAGTTTTGACTAGTCAAAATGACGTTATAGATATCTTGAATTGGAGTTTTGACTAGGCGAAATTATGTTGCAGATATTTGTAAGGAATATCCAGTTTAGCGAATAAATGTTAAAACGGCTTGCCATTAGTTCTTGTTTCAAGAAAAGTTGTTTAATTTAAACTGTCACTTAGGAATCCTGGATGTTATAGTGAGATAATGATTAGCTAATGTGAATTTCCCCTTAAATGAATTACAACATGCTTGTTTCTTATCCAAAAACAAGAAAGAAAAACTAGGCAAGTTTGGCCGGGCTGCGTGTAGAAGTGATTGTGGTTAACAGGGAGGGGATTTGAAGAGCAGCTATTTATGGGCCAATGCCATCTTTGCTATGATAAGTGGCCAAGACTTGGTTGCTGCACAAATCCGAAACCTAGGGTATGGAACACCATTTGTGTATCAAAAATGTACATTTAACTTGTTTAATTAGAAACCAATTGCTGCAGATGACCATAATAGCTATATAGTACCTATAATGGAAATAATGAATGTCAACTAGTTAATTTCACTGTGCATAAAGATTTGGTTTCAGGTAACTACATTCACAAGTTTAATTAAAACATTTGATCTTATAAATAGCCAGGAAGAGGAACTGAAAAGTAAAAAATGAATTACCTGTATGCCACTCTAAGAACATCAGTGGTGGTTAAGTTATGTATAGGCACTACTTTGTCAATCAGCATAATATATTATTGTTGTAAGTAAATCATGTGATTATGGTATTTTTTTCACCAAGTTCTATCGAGCGCATTAGTTGGGAGAGAGCAATACGTTTCGTTGCCCTCACTCTAAGCTGCTCTTCCTGAGTGAGAGAGCAGAATTTCAGGACACACAGTCCAACACAGACCAAGGCTCATACATCACAACAGAAGCATAAACTGGCCTCGGTCCGTCCAGCAAAAAGCGAGACGCAGTAGCATAGACTCGGCTGGCGGCGAACTCACAGTGTGTGTAGAGACCGCTGCCCTAACCACTAAGCCACACAGTGTGTGTAGAGACCGCTGCCCTAACCACTAAGCCACACAGTGTGTGTAGAGACCGCTGCCCTAACCACTAAGCCACACAGTGTGTGTAGAGACGCTGCCCTAACCACTAAGCCACACAGTGTGTGTAGAGACGCTGCCCTAACCACTAAGCCCCACAGTGTGTGTAGAGAGCGCTGCCCTAACCACTAAGCCCCACAGTGTGTGTAGAGAGCGCTGCCCTAACCACTAAGCCCCACAGTGTGTGTAGAGAGCGCTGCCCTAACCACTAAGCCCCACAGTGTGTGTAGAGAGCGCTGCCCTAACCACTAAGCCCCACAGTGTGTGTAGAGACGCTGCTCTAACCACTAAGCCCCACAGTGTGTGTAGAGAGCGCTGCCCTAACCACTAAGCCACACAGTGTGTGTAGAGTGATGTAACAGCCTTGTTTTCTGTATACAATCCTTGGTATCCCGGTGGTGGGGAACATATCTTGACTAACACATTTGTCTATAAACATAAAATATGTTGTTGTTTTTGTGTAGTAAACTTATTTCTTCACAAATCTCTACCAAGTGCATTAGATGAGGGACAGAATTATGTTTCGTTGCCCTCACTCTATACTGCTCTTCCTTTCAAGACAGGCAGACCAGCGCTTCAAGCGATTTTTGACAGGTTGGTTACAGTTTGTCCATCACAATATAACCATACACAGTTATACTGTCGGCTTACTGTATAGCTAGTAGCCAGTGAAGTTTTAGTTTCTTAGTATCCTCAACTAATCCTAATTAGTTTTATCCCCTGGCCAGATTCAGTGCTCAGATTCGATCTCCTATGTGGCAGACTGTGTCTCTAACCACTATTCAACAAGTCAGTCAGTCACTCAGAGACATTTGCTCTTCTTGATCAGCTCCGCTTACAGGGACCATTTTCCGTTTTCCAACCGTGGTATTGTACTTACCTTTACCACTGAAAACTGGCTTGTGTGAGTAAATGAGCAGAATCCCCTCCTTGTTCCAGAGACATGTACTTGTTGAACTTATTTTTTTATCTCAAATGGTTTTGCTCAAAATGGTACGTGCAACTTGTAAAAGTGATTTCAACATTTCAGCAAATGTTGTTTAGCTTACCTTCAGGTTGGCAGAACAGCTCACAGAGGACATGTGTCAAAATCAAACATGTTTCTCGTGTTCCAAAGATTCCCCCGATTCGAAACCAGGTTAGACCCGCCACTGACAACTCTGGACGATTTAGTCTGGAGTTCCAGCTGTAAGTCACCAAAAACATGCTTTCCTAACATAATCAGACCTCCCTGTGCTTCATAACCATTGCTTATCATCAAATCACGGTTTTCTCTTGTAACAGCTGGGCATGGCCAACACCATTGTAATATATCTATGTTGAGTGTTTTTAGCTTCCAGTCATTCTGTTTCTATGTTTAGCGTTGTTTCATTGCCTGCCTGCATTGATTTCACCTGTCTCTAGTTTAGTCTTCTCAACTGTGTCTCGTTTTACCCTCATCCCCTCCCTATTTACTCTTCCCAGTTCAGTGTCTGTTTGTCGGTCATTGTTTGTGGTTCCATTCCGTATGTTTTGAGTCCTGTATATTCTTGTTGTGAGCCAAGAAAGTATTTGAATTAATAGGCTATGTATATTACTGTTACTCTGAATGTGTCCTGCTCTTTCATGAAACTTGACATCCCTCCCCGTAACATTAAGTTAATTCAAATTAATTAAATGGTAAAGGTATGTGTACATTTTCAGCCACTAATCTGTGTGCTGTTCCTCACACGAAGAGACACATTACTGACTGGGTACTAATGCACTGAGGCTTGTCCCCTCAAGTTTAAAATAGGTGAAGAAATAACTGGTAATTAGTGCCAAAATACCTTTGTGTTTGTGATTTCCTTTTCTTCCTCCATCTCTCTCTCTCTTCCTTTCGTTTATTCTCTGCCTCTCCCTCCATCTCTCTCTTTCTCTTTTTTGTCTCCCCATTTCCCTCCATCTATCTCTTCCTCTTCTTTATTCTCTGCATTTCCCTCCATCTCACTCTCTTCCTCTTCTTTTTTCTCCACATCTCCCTTCCTTCATCTCTCTTTCTGCCCCTCCAACGTTTCGTGCTGACGAGACATGTTTGTTCTTCTAAACGCCCACAAGCTGGACGGTCCCTGTGACATTTAGATGAAACGGTTGATCTTATGTGGCGTTAATCCTGCTCTGCTCTTGAGCCACAGGCTATATCAGATCTCCCCCTACAGCTCCCAGTAGAACCCAGCAGAGCCCAGAAGAACCCCTTCACTGGCCGACCAGGTTTTATATTACAAACAGACCTACAACACTTTCCATGGCACTGTAACTATAATTACTTTACATCATCTGCCACCTCTGGAACTGCTGGAAGTCGGAAGATTTAAAGAAAAGCAACGACCACCACAGGAGCCTACTGAAATGCTTACTAAGAGAAAAACACACCATTAAAACCTGACTGCAGAGTAGGCTGTCCAGAGAACAATGCATTCAGTGCAGAATTAGGCCAATATCTTTTAATAATTAAAACAGAAGAAGGAGCAATTTTGTATTGCAAACAGCTACACCACAGTGTTGTAACATACCATTAACAACCCCTGCAATTCCAAGAACTAAACAAAGATAGGAGTCCCTTCATTAAGCTGGTCCTTCATTAAGCTGTCCCTTCATTAAGCTGGTCCTTCATTAAGCTGTCCCTTCATTAAGCTGTCCCTTAATTAAGCTGGTCCTTCATTAAGCTGGTCCTTCATTAAACTGTCCCTTCATTAAACTGGTCCTTCTTTAAGCTGTCCCTTCATTAAACTGTCCCTTCATTAAGCTGGTCCTTCATTAAGCTGTCCCTTCATTAAGCTGGTCCTTCATTAAACTGTCCATTCATTAAGCTGGTCCTTCATTAAGCTGTCCCTTCATTAAGCTGGTCCTTCATTAAGCTGTCCCTTCATTAAGCTGGTCCTTCATTAAACTGTCCCTTCATTAAGCTGGTCCTTCATTAAGCTGTCCCTTCATTAAGCTGGTCCTTCATTAAGCTGTTTTTTTTTATAGCTGTCCCTTCATTAAACTGTCAGTATTTTAAGATGGTCCATCAATATGCTCTCCCATTATTAAGCTGTCCCTTCATTAAACTGTCCCTTCATTAAACTGTCCCTTCATTCATCTGGTCCTTCATTAATCAGTTATTTGGAAACATAAACACGACATAATAGTGGTATATGGCCCAAACCAACAGTGAGTAACTGATCAAAACTTCACAAAAACCTTGACAATGTACAGGCTCAGAGAGCACAGCGCTGACATTGAAAAAGCAAAATGCAGGAAAATCGGTTTCCCCGTAGAGGGAAGGCTGTTTGAGAACCATTTCAGAACTGTAAAGAACCACAGACGGCGTTACAGTTTCTCGCAAAAAGCTAAACAATTAGAGAACATTACTTCAGAAAATGTGAACATACAATCAAAAGTTTCCAAAAATCTCTCGGATAACAAAAAGCCGCCAATCCTATTAGGCGAGAACAAAGAGAGCTGTGGGCTGTGAGCGCACTAACAACCTCACAAAAGAGGAGCGACAGGGAGCGACAGTAACTGTTTCTGTCTTTTGTCAATACTGTTATATATTTTAACAAGAAGCTTTTATAGCTACAATAATTGTCCTTTGTCTATACTGTCATACAGTATATTATAACTTGCACAACCTCGACCATAGCATTTCTTTTTAAATGTTGCTCTCTCAATAAGATAGAGACAGAAAGAAAAATGGAGAGAAGGTCAAGGGGAAGAAGATTGTGAGAAAGAGAGGGAATGGCAAGAAAGAGAGAAGGAGGTAAAGAGGAGGTAGACAAGACAAAAGATAAAATACAAACCCAATTCTAAAAAAGTTGGGACACTGTACAAATTGTGAGTAAAATGGAATAATTTACAAAATCTCATAAACTTAGATTTAATTCAAGATTTAATTCACAATAGAATATAGATAACATATCGAATGTTGAAAGTGAGGCATTTTGTAATGCCATGCCAAATATTGGCTCATTTTGGATTTCATGAGAGCTACACATTCCAAAAAGTTTCTCAGAGAACAATTGCAAAGAGTTTGAAGTTATCATCATCTATAGTGCATAATATCATCCAAAGATTCAGAGAATCTGGAACAATCTCTGTGTGTAAGGGTCAAGGCCGGAAAACCATACTGGATGCCCATGACCTTCGGGCCCTCAGACGACACTGCATCACATACAGGAATGATACTGTAATGGAAATCACAACATGGGCTCAGGAATACTTCCAGAAAACATTGTCGGTGAACACAATCCACCATGCCATTCGCCACTGCCGGCTAAAACTCTATAGGTCAAAAAAGAAGCCGTATCTAAACAGGATCCAGAAGCGCAGGCATTTTCACTGGGCCAAGGATCATTTCAAATGGACTGTGGCAAAGTGGAAAAGTGTTCTGTGATCAGACAAATCCAAATTTGAAGTTAATTTTGGAAAACTGGGATGCCATGTCATCCAGACTAAAGAGGACAAGGACAACCCAAGTTGTTATCAGCGCTCAGTTCAGAAGCCTGCATCTCTGATGGTATGAGATGGATGGCAGCCTACACATCTGGAAAGGCACCATCAATGCTGACAGTTATATCCAAGTTCTAGAACAACATATGCTCCCATCCAGAAGTCGTCTCTTTCAGGGAAGACCTTGCATTTTCCAACATGACAATGCCAGACCACATACTGCATCAATTACAATGTCATGGCTGCATAGAAGAAGGATCCGGCTACTGAAATGGCCAGCCTGCAGTCCAGATCTTTCACCCATAGAAAACATTTGGCGCATCATAAAGAGGAAGGTGCTACAAAGAAGACCTAAGACAGTTGAGCAACTAGAAGCCTGTATTAGACAAGAATGGGACAACATTCCTATTCATAAACTTGAGCAACTTGTCTCCTCAGACCCAGACGTTTGCAGTCTGTTATAAAAAGAAGAGGGGATGCCACACAGTGGTGAACATGGCCTTGTCCTAACTTTTCTGAGATGTGTTGATGCCATGAAATTTAAAATCAACTTATTTTCCCCTTAAAGTGATACATTTTCTTAGTTTAAACATTTGATATGTCATCTATGTTGTGTTCTGAATAAAACATAGAAATTTGAAACTTCCACATCATTGCATTCTGTTTTTATTCACAACTGTACAGTGTCCCAACTTTTTTGGAATCAGGTTTGTAGTAGTATCATGGCTGTTACGGTAAACCTGAATAATTAGCACAAATAGCAGCTTCCAGTCAACAAGGGCAAATGTGAAACATCTAGTATGTGTTTGTGTGTGTGTGTGTCGGTTCAGCCACAATCGACTAGAGAAAAAAAAAAACGTGCTGCCATTGTCTCAGCAGCTGCAAGTGGGTCTTATCTGCATGGATAGCCATCGGGAAGCTCACTGCACAATGAAAATGTCATCACAGTTCAGCGTTGAGATGTGAACCGCTAACGCTAGCTAGTGGACGTACATCCAAGACCAACTATCTCTGCTGGTGTCTTGTGGAGAAGTCATGGCTGTCTTTACAGGCCTGTAGGTTGTGGACGTGTGCCAGCCACTAAGGGAGACCGTGTGGGCTGTCACCAGCAAGCTTGCAGCCGGTTAATCTCTTTACCGAGTAATTTCCTGGTTTACTTCTGGGGGGATTGCAGCAAAAAATTGTGATTGCCATAGTCCAAAGGTAGGGATTGACATCCCTTCCCTCACAAAGGGAAACTCTCAACCAAAACACTCCACTAATCACTTGTGCCTGTCATTGCCAAAATGCACGTTTCACGTTTTCATGATTTTTCAAGATGTTGCCAGTTTTTACTTTGTGTCTGTGGAATCAAGTGAAAACAATTTATCATCACTTGGCAATTCTAGTGCTAGACAGTCATTTTTGTTTGTTTTGTTTTAAGCCTTTCTCAGACCTTAACTCTTTCCATACCCAATCGGAATGCATGGGAGGTTTAATTTGCATCAGGGTTTAATTTGAACCATTTAAACAACAAACTTTTCCCACATAAAACTGACATTCCTTCCCGTGGACAAACACTGGATTCTAATGTCAATTTGTGATAACGTACACTGTTGGTTCGCCTTGTCCTGTTAAGCATTTTACACCTTGTCTTCGGGTACACATTCAGAATCTTGAATAACTGTACATTCTTCTCATCTCTCTCTGAAGTAAATTACAGTAGAACAGAAAGAACCCATAACAGAATTCTTTATTGGATGGCTTTTTATTGAATCACACTCTCAAAGGCTCCATGCCAGGCTACTCATAGTGATGGAAACACATTAGGATATCGCTTAACAGCAGGGAAAATATTTCCACAGCCTGGTGTGTGTGTGTGTGTGTTTATCTGTGTGTGTGTGTGCTTGTGTGTGTGTGTGTGCGTGTTGCATTTGTGTGTTTCCACAGTTGGAGTTAAAGCTGGAAATTAGAAACAGATGAGGCCTTGTCATAAGTGAATATTTCTGCACGGACATAAGCTTGTTGGCAGCAGATCACCAGGCACACATGATTCGATTTTCCTCTCTCATGCTTCTAGACATGATGAACGATGGAGGACTCTGAACATATAAGAAGGGGTTATACAGTGAACAGCCTTGCTCCTTCCCTGTCCCCATCCCCCTATCTCTCTCTTTCTCTCTTTATCGCTGCCTTTCTCTCATTCTGGCAAACTATTACAAGATGCCCAAAGTCCACTAAGATCTGCATTCAAGCAGTTTGAACCTGAAACTGGGTGGTCATTTCTCATGGTCCACGCCTATCTTTACATTTCTTTTATAGACCCCTATTGACTTGAGATCTCTGCTCGATGTTTATGATTTATGGAGCATTTATAGACCATTATAGGTTGTCATGAGTGATACATTGCATGATATTTCATATCCATAAGCCATTGGCTGGATATTTCTTTGTCATTTGTCATTTTTTCAGTTAAGTGGCAGTTGCAATTAACCATGTTGCATTGTGGCAGTGAACGCCTCACAAATCATGACTGTTTTGTTCGAAAGGTTTTACTCTTCATGCGCCTCTTAACCCCTTCACAGACTTTACATTCTGCAGAATCCCTGCAGCCTTTGACACATTCTGAATACTCAAAGGTTACACCAAAAGCTCAAATATGGAAGAGAGAATGATGGAGAGGAAGAGACAGGGAGAGAGAAGGAGAGAGAGAACCTGATAGTGAGGGAAGTCAAAGCGTGCGAGAGAGGGCCAGAGAGTCCCGGCAAAAGATAGAGAGGAGTGCAGAGAGGAAGATAAAGAAGTGAGTGAGAAAGGCGGAGAGAAGAAGCGAGAGAGAGAGGGGGCAGAGCTGTCTTGAGATTGGTCTCACTCCCTCTCTGTGAATAACCTCAAGAGAGAGAGCTCTGCTAAACAGCCTCCTCCCTGAGATGACACAATGTGGCCCTCCTCGCTGACAGCATTAAGATCAGACCTCAGGGAGAGGGGGGGGGGGGCATAGATCATGAAATCCCTCCAGAGAGCAAGAGAGAATTAAAGAAAAGGACAGAGGGAGATGTGGAGAGAGGGCCAGCTCTGGGGAGAGTGGTGTAGCCTGGCCGTGGTAATGCATGAAGGGTATTATGAATGTTGTGTGTTTTCCCCTGAAAGTGAGAGACCATTTATAATTCAGGACAGACTAGGACTGACACTCTTCTCTCTGGTTAATCTTAGTCTCTGCTCTCACACTCTAAACCCTTTTTCTAACTCAAACTTTTTCTCTCTCATTTCAAGTCTCTGTAACAAATTATTTTGCTCAAACTTTTTGTCTCTCTAACTTTCTCGCTCTGTGTTCTCTGTAACAAATTCTCTCTGTACCTCTTCCTCTCCATTTCTCCATCTCTCTCTCTTCTCTCTGTACCTCTCAACTGAATTCAAATCAAAGGCATGGGCAACATTTATTTAAATTTCCAATGCAACTTGAAAATAAGAAATGTATAATAAAGAATAATTCTAAAAACAAGCATGTGAGTAGACATTAGGCACAAAGGTTTTAGAAGGACAAAGGAATTTCAAAAGCTATTCTGTCAGCTACTGTATGTACAGTGTGGTAACACATTTCAAGTACTTACAAACATTTATGTTGTTTGTAACGGATATCCGTTTCTCATGGCAACCGGTCACAATTCTAGCCGTTGTGATTTAACTTTGGCTATTTCACTCATTTACATAGAAGTTTACTGTTTTCAGATAATTGTTTGGTCTGTATGATCTGAGGTCATGCTCATGCTCATGGAGTCTGTATATAGTCAGGGCCATGATCACTGAGTCTGTACATAGTCAAGGCCATGATCACTGAGTCTGTACATAGTCAAGACCATGATCACTGAGTCTGTACATAGTCAAGGCCATGATCACTGAGTCTGTACATAGTCAAGACCATGATCACTGAGTCTGTACATAGTCAATACCATGATCCCTGAGTCTGTACATAGTCAAGACCATGATCCCTGAGTCTGTACATAGTCATATACTTAATTAGTTCTTTCTGTCACAGTGGTCAGGTGTCTACCACTTTCCATTAAGGGGAAAAGAAGGTAACATTCCTATTTGGATGGTTTTTCATTGGTTTCTTTCAGTGTGTCATCATTTTTGTTTGTTGTTTTTTTCCAACTGTATTTTTCTTCTGAGACTCTGTAGGTCTGTAGGGTCTGTGTTAGCCTTCTCCTTCACTCCCTCTCTCTCTTGATTTCCTCTCTATTTCTCATACTTTTGCTCTCCACTTCAACTGCGTATCTCTCTCCACTGTCTCATTCTCTTTTTTCTCTATATTTCTCATTCTCTGTGACATGTCGCTGGTCGTCAATACCTGGCAGTCATCAATTTAAACCTCTGATTTAGCTGTTCACTAATCCCTTGACCTCCAGAAGTTCTTACAGGATCCTGGGGCTTGCCCCGGGACAGCCTCTCCAACCACTTCCACCGCCCCACCCTGTCACCCCCCAAATCCCCTCCCCTTGCCAAGTGTGTGGGGGTGAATTCACTTTCAATGTCCCCATTGTCAGACACCGTCGCCCCAAAGTAGAGCCACAACAAAGGCCCATTTGCCTGCGTCTGTCCCGGCCAAACCTTCGATCGGAAGACAAAGCCGGTGAACAGGCTCGCGCCGGGCCCCTCCGGCATCACAATACACGGCTTAGAATAAATTGTTGACAAATGTGCTGTGCCAAACGGTATTCTTTTTGGTACAGGATAATATGTTTAAGACAATGCCAAATGGGTGGCAGCATCCAAAAGTGTCTGGCAGCAGGGTGATGGGTTTTTGGGTAAAACAGGAACCCAGTACAGTTCTAGTAATGAGGTTTATCACAATACTGTACAGAGGTTGAATTCTGTACCAAGGTTTATCACAATACTATACAGCAGTTTAATACTTTACAGAGGTTAATCACAATACTTTACCGAGGTTAATCACAATAGTGTACAGAGGTTTATAAGTGTGTACAATGGCTGATCGTAGAATAAAAATCAAAGAGTTTGCATTATCGTTCGCATTTATGTTCCATAACCTTGGCTGGTTTGTGACAAACTGTGACTGTTCAAATGAGAAGGGACCGACAGAGACTGATCACTATGGTCCAAAGGAACGGACTGAAGTCTCTTCCCTCATTAAAGTAAACTCAGGACTAAAACTCTCCCATCCACTAATCGCTGGTGCTGTTCACTGCCAAGACACACACGCTTCATGCTCTCATGCATTTCTAAGATGTTGCCAATTTTGACTTTGTGTCTGTAGAGAAAGTTTCTCATCGCTTCACAATCTCAGTCTTAGACAGTCATTTCTGTTTGTTTGTAAGTGCGTTTTAAGCCTCAGACCTTAACCCTTACCCAAGCCAATTGGAGTGAAAATGTAAAATAAACAATATACAGGGTTTGGTTTTCACCTCTTCAATGACAGACATTTGCCTTTAACACCTTGAACTGTGACAGTTTCTTTGCGTGGTGCCAGGTGCTGTCTCCCGCTCTGGCGCTCCACCTCGTCGGTGTACTAACTGCCGGCTGGAGATGACGGCAAACACACCCCTCACACTTCTTGGTTTTCCTGGTTTTCACCCACAACTCACAGGCTATTGTGTCATTTGGTTTGGACCGTGTGGTTCAGCGTTATTGCTTGCCAAATTAAAAAGAGAGAGACCAACCGTTGATTCTTTGTTTTGTTGTTTTCATTTTTTGCCTCCATTTACACACTTGCTACCCTCACACCTCACAAAAACGAATATTCCTTCCCATAGTCAAACATTCTGAAGCTACATAGGTTTACTACAATACTACACACAGGTTTACTACAATGGTACACACAGGTTTACTACAATGCCACACACAGGTTTACTACAATACTACACACAGGTTTACTACAATGCCACACACAGGTTTACTACAATGGTACACACAGGTTAACTACAATGCCACACACAGGTTAACTACAATACTACACACAGGTTTACTACAACACTATGGACAGGTTAACTACAATACCACATACAGGTTTACTACAATACTACACACAGGTTTACTACAATGCCACACACAGGTTAACTACAATGCCACACACAGATTAACTACAATACTACACACTGGTTAACTACAATACTACACACAGGTTTACTACAGCACTATGCACAGGTTAACTAGAATACTACATACAGGTTTACTACAACACTATGCACAGGTTAACTACAATATTACACACATTTTTACTACAATTCTACACATTGGTTAACTACAATATTACACACAGGTTTACTACAACACTATTCACAGGTTAACTACAATACTACATACAGGTTTACTACAACACAATGCACAGGTTAACTACAATATGACACACAGTTTTACTACAATACTACACACAGTTTTACTACAATACTATCCACAGGTTTATGATATCACTGCACTCAAAGTTTAAGCACAGTACTACTTAAAGGCTTACAACAATACTGTTCCAGGCCAGCCACAACAGTATAGGGTTTACCATAGAATCGACATTAAAAGAGCCTTCAGTAACACTTCATATACAGGCATGATCATTTATGTTCCATAACCTCAGCTGGTGTGTGACAAACTGTGACAGTTGAAACGAGGAGAGACAGAAAGAGTGAGCCCCAAAAGCAAAAACACACGTTGGTTTTTTATCTCCTCATTTATTTGTCATCTGTCGTCTCCAGTGGGGTGCTGCATCAGGGCTGTGTTGGGGAGCTGCATCAGGGCTGTGTTAAAGAGCTGCATCAGGGCTGTATTGGAGAGCTGCATCAGGGCTGTGTTGGGGAGCTGCATCAGGGCTGTGTTGGAGAGCTGCATCAGGGCTGTGTTGGGGAGCTGCATCAGGGCTGTGTTAAAGAGCTGCATCAGGGCTGTGTTAGGGAGCTGCATCAGGGCTGTGTTGGGTAGCTGCATCAGGGCTGTGTCGGAGAGCTGCATCAGGGCTGTTTTGGGGAGCTGCATCAGGGCTGTGTTGGGGAGCTGCATCAGGGCTGTGTTGGAGAGCTGCATCAGGGCTGTGTTGGGGAGCTGCATCAGGGCTGTGTCGAAGAGCTGCATCAGGGCTGTGTTAGGGAGCTGCATCAGGGCTGTGTTGGGGAGCTGCATCAGGGCTGTGTCGGAGAGCTGCATCAGGGCTGTTTTGGGGAGCTGCATCAGGACTGTGTTGGGGAGCTGCATCAGGGCTGTGTTGGGGAGCTGCATCAGGGCTGTGTTGGGGAGCTGCATCAGGGCTGTGTTGGGGAGCTGCATCAGGGCTGTGTCGGGTAGCTGCATCAGGGCTGTGTCGGAGAGCTGCATCAGGGCTGTTTTGGGGAGCTGCATCAGGTCTGTGTCGGGGAGCTGCATCAGGGCTGTGTTGGGGAGCTGCATCAGGGCTGTGTTGGGGAGCTGCATCAGGGCTGTGTTGGGGAGCTGCATCTGGGCTGTGTTGGGGAGCTGCATCAGGGCTGTGTTGGGGAGATGCATCAGGGCTGTGTTGGGGAGCTGCATCAGGGCTTTGTTGGGGAGCTGCATCAGGGCTGTGTTAGGGAGATGCATCAGGGCTGTGTTGGGGAACTGCATCAGGGCTGTGTTGGGGAGATGCATCAGGGCTGTGTCCGTGAGCTGCATCAGGGCTTTGTTGGGGAGCTGCATCAGGGCTTTATTGGGGAGCTGCATCAGGGCTGTGTCGGGGAGCTTTGGCCCAAACAGAGAGACAGAGCTCTTGGGTTAACTGGGCTTTGAGGATTCTTCAGTGGCACTAACACTCGCGACTGCTCCTGTCATTGCTGACCTCTGACCCAGGAAAGGTCCCGCATCCCTCCATCCCTCTTCTGTCCCTCCCTTCCCTACGTGCGATGGCAGAACTGCAGATCACCCCATTTACTTCAACGGGGTGGTCTCAGAGTCACACCCCTACTTACCAACGTCTGCACTCAAGAGCTCCTCTGGGAACTTGAATTGAAACATTAAATCCCTCTCCAAGAACCCCACCAATTAACCGAGCTGGAAACATGAACCACTGAGTACCAATGGTTACTCAACGTTCTCCAGGCGTTTCTTTAGGAGACGCTGGATTTCTCAAGTAAACATGGATTGCCAATGTAGCCATTATTTTCTTCTTTCATTCTCTTGTAGATTTGCTTCACTGTTTAAAGGCTTAGTCTCTCTCTCCTCCTCAGCCATTGTGTGTTCCAGCCCTGAGGACTGTCACACAGCTGACTGGTAGACTAAACACATTGTTTTAGACATAACAATAAATGAAATGGGACAACAACAGGGCCGATCTCGACCACTCACCCAACCGTTGTTCTCCCTCCCCTCCCGACTAAACAACAAGCCCTGTGTTGTAGGTTCCCGTGTCTTAACGCATGGACCTTTTTCTGTGTGTCTAAGACGCTGTCCCGCACAGTCTCGCCAGGACAAAAGGTGCAGGGTTTAAATGTAGGCCAGGGAGAGAGTGAGCCTGGGCTGGGGACGGAAGTGGGTCCTGTCCTCCACGACACACAGCCGCCAACCACCCTTCACGCATAACATTACCATAACTAATGAGGTCAAGCGTCTGGTCTGTCTCCTTGGAAGATGGAGCGAGGCGCCGTCTGTCCTCTGGGGTCTGTCTCCCGGCATGTCCTATTGGTCGGCCTCCGGGTTGTTCTCCGCAACAGCCAACGTGTTGCAATAGCAGTCATTCTGAGGTAAGAACCCCTCGACCATAGAGAACCAGTTCAGCGTATCGTCAGTCACTTCTCTGGTGACCGCGTACCTGTGATAATACAATACTATAAATGACCGGATGGATGTTTGATTGTTTTTGACCTTGACATAGAAACAAAGTGAGCCGCAGACATTGCACCTTCCATTCACACTCCGCCTGTTCTGGTCAAACGGCTGGGAGTTAGTTTATTTTTTCTCTCAACAGTTGGGCCTTTTTCTCAAGTCTCTCCCAGAACCTTCTCCACTGATAAGATTAACTAAGTGGAGATAATTGAGGAATCCAAGAGACGTCCACATACCTCCGGTTCTTGTGGGAAAAGTCTGGAATTTCTTATGTACCTCTGCGTTTCTGGGCCTTTTAATTGCATTATTGTTAACGAAACCCTGATGCAATTACAGGAAAGAGACTTGTCTCCTATCTCGCCAGAGTCGCCTTGGTCTAACCACTAATCTCTGGGAGGGAAATGTGACTGAAATAACTTGGGTAGTTTGGGTTCTGGATGCTGATTGGTTGAAAGTCATGGATTATCATGCCAAATAACACCAGAATTATGCAAAATTAATGGTAATTAGTTTTTAATAGCAATTGAACATCTTGTTGCTTTGTGGTATAGGTGTTATGTACCAATGCCGATTTTCTTTACCATACTTCTCTCCCCCACAGGCCTTATAGCTTAATTACCAGGGGTATGCTGATTGGTCAACAGTCGTGCTATATAAGACCGTATACAACTGGTATGACGTCACATCACTTTTTACTAATTGCAATGGTAACAGATCGTAGCTACGGTACATCGGCCACATACCACACCCCCTTGTGCCTTATTGGTTATTGGTTAAACACTGTTTGCCATTTATGATGTTTGCAAGCAAAGACTTCTGAGAAACGTGTATTTGCTTAATTTAAATTTTCTTTATATTAATTATGACAATATTTCAGTTAATTGCGGCGCGTAACAGTCTCTATCCGTAACAAACTTCATCAGATAGGGCTTGGGGAGTCTCAAGTGTCCCTGCAATTTCACAGTCATTTATGTGAGTGTTTTCATTTCTGTGGCTGATTGTCAGCAGTAGTGATTATTTGTTTATTTTCTGTCAGTGGAGCAGACGTGATCTTCAGGAGCTTTTATCATCCCACACACTTCCTGGATTAGGACAACGTGCATAATTATCTCGGACATGAATATTCATGTCCTTCCCAGCACCAGCTGACGCCTGTGATGTCACTGGTTGGAGGAAGGTTTCGAGGGGGAGAGTGAGAGAAAGAGACGGGGGGCTGAAGGAGCGAGGGGGAGAGAGAACAGCCTGCCTCAACACACCGCAGCACTTTGACTGGGGTTAGACTAAACACTTGACATGAGTAGAGACACCAGAAGAAAAATGTGGTAATGAAGAAGAAAACAAAGAAAGGTGAAGAACAGAAAGAATAGGACCCTGGAATTATAGCTTCTCAAAAAAACTTGTATGTATGTATGTAAGTAAAAAACAAACAATTGGAACGAGCAAACTAGCAAAGAATAAAGAGACAGAATCAAGAAGAGAGACCGGAGAAGTGGGGGGTATGGGCAGGGGGGGGTGGGCGGGGGGGTGGGTGGGTGAAAAGTGCCTGTGGGTTGGCAGTGTTCGCCTCCCTCCATTGGATGCTGGTACAAACAGAGCAGCTCTATTAGGAATCGGGTTCTGTTTGAGATGCAGTCTTCCACTGCACCAAACCAAGTGGAAAATGAAGGCGCAGCGGCTCGTTAAACAGAGCGAGAACAAACTCGACAGGGCTGCAGGACGTCTTGTGGCTGATCCCCTCAGCTGCCGGGAGACTCTAGCTCAGTGTGTGTGTGTGTGTGTGTGTGTGTGTGTGTGTGCGTGTTAGATCTGGGGTTAGAGGGAAGATGGCGTGGGAGAGATGATATTGATTTACAACATAGGCCTCCATGGGGCACAACAAATCAAAAGACCACAAGACCGGAAGAAGAATGCTTTTGTGGGTCACTGCTTTGGGGTGTACACCAACGTGCCTTAAAGGGATAGTTCATGATTTTATAGATGTCCATCCACCATTTGTATCAACCAGTATGCAGTTTGAATAAATAAGATGCTGGCGCAGGGTCTTGAAGTCCACAGGACAAACCTAGGCCTTGCAAACAAGTACGTTACAAGGTTCTGGATACAGACATTGCACATAGAACCACTGTATCATGAAAGTACATGGAAGTCCCCATTGCCAATATCCTTAACCATCCCTTAAAGCAGAAAGACAAATGCTTTCCTAAACAGCAGCCTACAGTGCCAAAGGCTAACAAAGTGAGTCCGCTCATCTCAGAGCTCTAAACTACTGTACGTCCAACAAGAAATCCCAGGAACCCCTGGCCCTTTCGGAGGAAATAACACACTATAAATGGCCGTAATACTCAAAGCAACTCTCATTGAGAGACATCTGTAGAGTGAAAGAATTTCAAGACTGCTCTAAAACCGCAGCACACTTGCTTGCAGACAGGCCTTACATGTGCATGTGTGTGTGTATGTGTGTGGGTGGGTGTGTGGGTGGGTGTGTGTGCGTATGTGTGTGTGTGTGTGGGTTTGTGTGCATGTGTGTGTGTGTGTGTGGATGGGTGGGTGTGTGTGTATGTGTGTGGGTGTGTGTGCGTGTATCTTGGGAATAGCTGTTCAGAGAAGAGGCCTGGCTGTGTTGGCAGTGACTCTAATAACAGCCATCACTAATGTGATTCCCCTGGCATGATTCACAGCACTGGAGTATAAATATCTACCAAGCTGAGCTGAGGCCCTAGAGCTGAGGTCCTGGAGCTGAGGTCCCTAATGTTGCATGGGAAAACAGGAGAACAGGGGCCAAAACTCAGGCTGTTTAAAATCTCACCATATAAAAAGAATGCACGTACGTCTTGTTTCTTTTTAATACCGTGAATTTATGTTCATCTGGGTTAGCGACGTCTATTTCACAGCTGTGAAAAATTAGGAATAAAAAAAAAAAAGTGATGGAAATGCGTAAAAGAAAATATGATTGATGATAAGCTGTTTATGAATCCCCAGAAGACTGGTGAAGATGGATACGGGGTGTCCCGAATTCCTTGTTCGAGGCTTGACTGGCGCTCGGGCAACATTCTGTTCTTAGCGTCTTTACCTGCAGCTGTTTCTGCACCCCACTCAAGAGTCCCACCAATGGACGTCCTGAGAATGTGTGAAGATGAACTTTAAACCTGCAGCTGTTCAACACAATACCTGCACCAAAGAAGGCTTTTTTCCCCCCCAAACTCGAGGGACTGACGTTGAGTTCTGAAAACCATCTGCGGGATTTGAGAATATCGTCTATACCCCCCCACTGTGGGATCCGGCCTCTCGGGCTGATTAAGGTGACGAGTGATGAGGGGAAGTCGTGAAGGAAACGGTCAGGAAGGCATCTTACCAGTGACTTGTCTCCTCTCTCCCTCCTTTCACCCAACACACACACACACACACACACCATCAGTCGGTCACACTGTCATCAACCCCCCCCCCCCCCCCCGCCTCTTTCGGCACACTCCCCAGGCACCAGTGAGCTTCACATTCAACACGCAGGGAGCCCCCAGCCCCTTCAGCCCATAACTAACCCATCCCAACCCTTGTCTCCTGTCAGAGACAGCTGTAGACCCGAGGACCAGACCTTGAACACCCCCCCCCCCACACACACACACACACTCTGTTCCTCCCCACCCACTTCCATTCTACTCCTCGCAACTCCCACTGGCCCTCTGCACCTCCACACCCCCTTTCATTCTTCTCTCCGACAACCCCCCCCCCATTCATTTCATCTATAGCAGTAATCACATGTACATTTTAAATATTCACAACTGATTAAAAGATTAGGAAAATAATCTTGCAGTATGTTATCTCATAATCCTAGCCCCTGAGAGTAAATATGAAATAAAAAATTCATTAAAGCTCAATAAATATAAGAGAGAATGAGTAAGAGAGAGCGTTGGGGGAGACAGAGAGAGGGAGCCTTGAGAGAGATGTGCAACAATCCCACCAAACCTGCCTTGATTCATTGTGATTGATACAATCAATAGAACAAGCTACATTGGGAGTTGGGATGGCAGGTTAGTTGGTGTTTTTCTTTCTGAGAACTTGAAGCAAAACTGATCTGTGTGTACAAATGACCGTTTTATGACCTGGTCGCTGTTGTTGTCAACCGATCTCTGCAGTAGCTTTCACTGAGCCATTAAACCTGACAACGTTACGAATTGCACCAAGAACAACACCAACAGTTCTTCAAGGCCTGAGCTCATGCACAGGCAATCCATTAATGTCCAACGGGGGCTAATCGCTAGCTACGAGAATGTGAATGATATGCTGAAATCATCCTCCCTTAAAACGGCAACAAAAACATTAGCGGGAAAAAGTACGGACGCGTGGTGAGACGCGTGACTACAAGCATCTGTGCTGCAACAGCCAAGATTTTCTCACCACAGCAATCTGGACACAGGCAAGATCTATATCTCCTCTCCCCATAACATGTTGTCCTGACAAATTGGGATTTTTCTGTGATCAGATAATTCACCAATTTTACATACAGAGCGACCCTGGAAGAGAAGTGGACAAATATGGTTAATTCCCTTCAGCATGTTGGGAGAATGTTATGTATGTTTAGGTAGCTGTTAAAAGGTGTAATGTGTGTTTATGTGTTGTTCTTAAAGGGTGTAATGTGTGTTTAGGTGTTGTTCTTAAAGGGTGTAATGTGTGTTTATGTGTGGTTCTTAAAGGGTGTAATGTGTGTTTAGGTGTTGTTCTTAAAGGGTGTAATGTGTGTTTAGGTGTTGTTCTTAAAGGGTGTAATGTGTGTTTATGTGTTGTTCTTAAAGGGTGTAATGTGTGTTTAGGTGATGTTCTTAAAGGGTGTAATGTGTGTTTATGTGTTGTTCTTAAAGGGTGTAATGTGTGTTTAGGTGTTGTTCTTAAAGGGTGTAATGTGTGTTTAGGTGTTGTTCTTAAAGGGTGTAATGTGTGTTTATGTGTTGTTCTTAAAGGGTGTAATGTGTGTTTAGGTGTTGTTCTTAAAGGGTGTAATGTGTGTTTAGGTGTTGTTCTTAAAGGGTGTAATGTGTGTTTAGGTGTTGCTGTTAAAGGGTCAATGCTGATCAGCCCCGTGAAAGCTGACAGCATTTCATCCATGTGGAAAATGAAACAGAGCCACATTTTTATCTACACAAATCACGTTGGGTCACTTTTACAGCTTCTATTTTCATTAAAAATGGTTAAACTTACGTCATTTGGAAGTGTTGCACAGAAAGCGTTTCCAGTTTTCAAGAGTTATTGCCTTCTCTAACTGGTCCCTGAGCAGCTTTTCTCCAGGAGAACAAGTATTTATTTAGTCATCCCTAGTCTTGGCCACAACGTGAAAGTGATGATACATTATAGCAGTATAATTTTTTGAAATAGGCCAGGCTTAGCTGTATCAATAATTGTGTCAACTTAAAACTGCCTAGCAAACCTGTCAATGTGCAGAATTTTTTATTGAAATTGAATGATTATTGAGATAATTTGTGAATGCGAAGTGCAGAAATGTATTTTTTAAACGATGTCTGACAGAGAGTATTAAAGAAGTTGTAGGAGATATACAGGCAAGCAGTATTCATTAATTAATGGATGGCTAAAATGAGGAAGAGAATGACAAAATGGTGCATACATTAGGCATTATTAATCCAGACAATTAGAGGAAGACAGGCAAACAGTGTGTGGTCCCATTAGCTCATGGGAGGGACACAAAGAAAGTCCAGGGCCTTCAAGCCATAGTCCCATCAGCTCATGGGAGAGAGAGGAAAATATCCAACCGCAGCTGGCAGATGTAAGAAAAGAGAAAAAACATTTGATCTGGATCTTTTTATAAGCATCTAAGTTGCTTGGATCAAGATTCTTGACCAATAGTTCTACTGTACAGATATCCTCCGAATCAAACACCAGAACCCAAGGTTTATGAAAACACCAGCACCTCTGATCACAGGGGTGAAAGACAGCCGGTGGTCATAAGAAACTAAGAAACACGACCTTAACACATCAAAGGTATAATTGCGTACAGGTGATTTACAGGGGTTGGGTGAGCCCTACAAAGGTACTGTATATTTAACAATATGCTTATCCACTTCACATCTGTGCGTCTGCTAGATCGCTGCTGCCCACAATGACCAAAACGACGCTTCTCAAAAAAGAATCCCGCTTACCAGAGATGACATTCATGTTTGTGGTTTAGCACGCCTACACTGGAAGACTTGCTAAGCCAGTTCCATTTTCTAGACATCTACACATCTCAGTAGGTCAAGATGACAGGAAGTAGGGCTGGCTTTGCTCTCAGCTAGGCCTCTCATGTAGCTTAATATAATATTAAATCCTGCGGAATGTAGAATGTTGTGCAGGAAGACACTGAACATTAATTTTGACTGAAGCCGGAGTGGAAAAATACGATTTCTTAAAGAAACATAAAAGCTGCTACTTTCTAAATCACAAAATATGCATTAAATCCAAATTTCAATATCATCAGAAACATGTTGGTGTGGTTTCTCACAGCTTTTTGACTTCCCTAAAATCAATCAAACTGATGCGATTTGGAAAACTTTCTTCATTTTCAAAGTTATTGCTTCTTCTTTCCATTCCTTAAAATGGCTTTGCTCCATGACAAGCAGAGATGAATCAGAAGTCTATAACATGTAGATGTCAACCAGAAGCATTAACTCTTCTATTTATTACATTATTTTGGTGGTAAAAGAGGTATTTAGTCTTCCAAACTCTGTGATTTATCGCTTTTAAAATTAATTAACAACCCATGTATGCTAAGTGAATCTTTTTATTTCAATATAGTTTTAGGATTATTGCGATTTCTTTATTGTAGGTACAATGCCATGCTGCTTTCTCAATCCCAGCTAACTGAGGTAAATCTCAAAACCATCTGACGCCATCACGGTGATGATAAAAGGTTTTCATGCCACTGTGTACTTTTGAAATGTCTGGATGCAACACACTCTCATCATCTTCCTTAATCTCAGGTGAGATGGCAAAATCAGCTGTCAGAACAAAACAACTCCTCCATCACAGTCTGACATGGGTCTGCATCTACCTGCTCCACTGGTAAACCTGGGGGAAGTTGTACCACATTCAGCAGCCTCCTAGAGCTCTTGAAGTGGATTCGAAAGACGAGTCCAGCAGATTTCAGACTCCAGTACCATCACCTACCGTACACCAACAGTGTTTCTCCAATCAAGCCCTTTACCTGACCCTCTCAGGATGTGGCACTGAAAGACTTGACATCCATTGGCTGAACTGTGATGGGTTTTAATGCTTGTTTGCTTTGACTGTCCGGCTAATTCTGAAGGTCCCAACTGGATGTTAAAGCACCACAACAGAGAGACATGTTAATGCAGCCGCTTAGAGAAACCAGTAGCACTATGTACAGTGGATAGAGGGGGGAAAAAGGCACACTTACAATACAGTATTTTCCACACGGTCAAGACATCGGGATGCGATTAACAGCTTAAGAATCAAAGACGTGAATGTTTGTGCGCGTTAATGCATTAACTGTCAGCCGCGGCGTACATTCGTTGTAAAGCCAGTTGGTGTGAGTGATCACGAGGTGAAGAGGGGCTCTAATTCCCAGCTGTACTGACCTCGCATCACATGCTTCATGATAAAGGCCCTCCCACATTCACTGTACTCACAACCCCCCCCCCCCCCCACATACACACGCCACCAACACATAAACACAAACACGCGAACATGCGTATGCAAGCAGAGCAACATCCGTCCTCTTGATTCCCCTATCAACCACAAAACCACTTCAAGTAAGTACAGAAGAGCAACATCATCAGATTTTTTCCTTCTCAATTCAACCCTCACGCAGGGAAAGACAAAACAGCATCTATGAATAGAAATGAGAAAGTGATACAGGCAATAAAGAGAGAGAAAGAGAAAGAAAAAAAAGGATAAAGGGAAAATGAAAGAGACAGAGAGAGGAAAAATAGCAACAAGAGGGAGGATGTTAAGTGAGCATTTAGAGACTATGGGCTTCAGATTCATGTTTTAATTTCAAACTGTTTCTTTCAATTTTTTCCCTTCTCTGCTGTTTCTCAATTGTACCTCTGAAGAAAAGAGAGAGAGAGAGAGAGAGAGACTGTTTCCACTTTATAACCTTGTTATTTTCCACTTGATTTGGCAACATGAACAAATGTTTCACGTGCCAAAAGAACCCTTCAAATCCAACATTTTAATTGAATTGACAAACATAGAGACAGCGCGAGAGAGTGGGAGAGAGAGAGATAGATGAAGAGAGAGAGAGAGAGAGAGAGAGAGAGGGAGAGAGAGAGAGAGAGAGAGAGAGAACGGTCCAATGTCGTTTCCTGTCACCACGAAGCCAGTCGGTCCATTCTGATGTCTCCTTTGATCTGCTCCGGTGTTGTCATTCCCCGACCTTCCTTTAACTCTGCTGTTGAGTCGCTTTTCCTTTATTTCGTTCCTCCCATGTCAGAGAGACATTGTGATTGGCTGTAGACAGGCTGTGCCATTTTGGTGATTCATGTGCCCGTCACTGGGCCAGCCCAAAGGGGACGTACGAGGCACAGAGACAGGCACATACAGTCAACCATCACTCCGTCTCTCTCTCTCTTCTTCTCTGAGACTCTTTTTTCATCAACACTTTCTTCTTTTCTCCACCAGTCTTTTTGGTGTTGCTAAGTTTGTCACAGACTATTTCTCTCATCTTTCATCACTGCTGTGTCCTCTCTCCCCCACGTCTTCTATCTCTCCCCCTCTCTGTTTCTCTCCCCCACGTCTTCTATCTCTCCCTCTCTCTCTGTTTCTCTCCCCCACTTCTTCCATCTCTCCTTCTCTCTTTCTTCCCACCCCCTTTTTCCATCCCTCCTTCTCATTTCCTCTCTCCACATCTCTTCCTCCTCTCTCCCATGGCACATCTCTTCCTCCCTCCTCCTCTCCTCCTCTCTCCCTGCATACCTCTCTCCTCCTCTCTCCCTGCATACCCCTCTCCTCCTCTCTCCTTATGTCTCTCGTCCTTTTACCCCTCTCCTTCCTCTCTTTTCCTTCACTTCCTCAAAAACATAATCAAACGTGTGTCTACTTTCATTCCCAGTTCAGGCATTGTCTTCCCTCTAACCCAATCAGTGGCCACACCGAGGTGTCACAGTTCATAAGTATCACCTTGCCAGCCAATTAGAAGACTTCATCAATTAAACAGCATTCACCGGGTTACACAACCAAATGCAAGAACAATAGGACTTCCCTGCCAACTACATAGTCTAGGCTTTTTCTTAGTTTGAGGTGAATTTAAATTGTCGCTGTTTTGGTAGCTTTCCAATTTGCTCCATATTCCAGTTTCAGATAGTGTATTTGTTTTTGTGATGATTTGTTTGGGTGTTACTGTGTTTCTGTCCCGGGGCTCTGTGAGGTCAGGACTCATCTCTGGGTTGATCTCTCAACCCTCCTAAAAGGGTGTCTTCTTTTAGGAGGGTTTACTATGGCTCCTTTCTCAGTGTTGGCAGAGATAGCTTTGTTAGGATTCTACATGCTGTCTTGTTTTGGTGTTTGTCCTGTTTCGGTTGCCATAATCAATGCCAGATATTGGTTGGTGTGTCAATGCCAGAACCATAGATGGTGAGGGGTTCTATAACCGATTCAATTATTTTGAGCCACTCCCCTCTGTCTCTAAATCTCTCTTCTCTCTCCCTCCCTCCCTCCCTCCCTCCCTCCCTCCCTCCCTCCCTCCCTCCCTCCCTCCCTCCCTCCCTCCCTCCCTCCCTTTAGTTGTCTTTTCTTCGCCCTCTACCCTGCCTGCAGTCTCTGCCTCTCCCTCTCTCCCTCTCTCTCTCCCTCCCTCCCTCCCTCCCACCTCCTTCCCTCTGCCTCTAACTCCCGTCCTTTTGGTCCCTTTGTCTCTTCGTCCCACCTCTTAAAAAGTCAGGCTCCATGATTCCATCTCTGTCAGTCTCTCTGTGCATTTAATTAGGGGATTCTATCCCTCTCTATCAGTCTATCTGTTCTCATCTGCTTACTGAGGTTTTGTTCTGTCTTCTGTCCTGACTCTTGTTAATCCAGTAAATGGCACCATGGAAAGTTAGAGTAATCAGTACCTCATTGGACTGGCCTTCCTCTCTTTCCCTCTCCCTCCCTCCCTCCCCCTCTCTCCACCTCCTTTTCTCCTGTGTCTGCCCTCTTTTTTCTGTTTGTCTCCTCCTCCCTCTACCTTTCGCTCTCTCTCTCTCCACCTCTCCCTCCATCATATCCTTCGCTTTCGCCCACCATCTCGGCCCTCTTCCTGGGCTATGGAGTTCTGGCCTCAGTAGAACAGCTGGTCTCCATTAGATTCCCTTCCTCCCCACACAAACACACACACACACACACACACACACACACACGCGCACACACACACACACGCACACATCCACGCTTTCACAAAGGCCAGCAACTTGCTGTCTTTGGCTTGCCTCTCTGTTGAAAGAGTCATTTTCATAATTTCACCAAACTATTCGTGATGCACTGGGCTGTAGAGTTTGGTATTTTCACAGGGTCTTGCTTCTACATTCAGTTGGACCGCTCAACTGTGGAAACAAATTAAATGCTGCAGAATGTACCGACATGAGCAAAAACAGAGTACAGTGTTCAAGACTGTGTCAAGCAAGTGGGATGTTTTTGCCATTCTGTCTTTGGTTCCATTCTTCTTCTCTTGTCAGTAGTCTCCCCGTGTATTTTGATTTAATTACATCCGCTGAAGGGGTGTTATACTTCCACAAGTCTTGTCCTGATGTTTAATTCAACTGGAACCACTGGGCACTTAAAGATGCATGTTGACAGCGATGTAATCAGGCTGAATATACTTCACAGAACCATCTCACGTTAATTAACTCACTAGTTGCACATGGTTAATGACTGTGAAGACAAAGTAGTCGAAGAGGATGTGTGTGGAACTCAAACCCGGGAAGGGGCCCCGCTGCTGGTTTCAGTGGAGGTCAATTAACTTAATTGAAGCATCTATATCAGGTTTGGATGCTGGATCGTGTGCTTCGCCCAATGTCAGGATCTGTTGGCTGATTTGTTCCTGTGAATAGAGAAGTCCCCCCACATATTACCCTTACCAGTGAGGCTCATTAATGTGAATGGGCCCTTTGGCTCCTCTCGATCTGTCCTCCAAGGGTAGAGAGGTCGTCCCGCTCTACTTTATCATTTTTCTACATCATTCACAGGTCATTAGGAAGCAGTCATCTATAATTCAACTCGGAGGCCTTTTATTTTCACACGAAAATATCAAACATATCAGCAGGATGTTCCTGCCGTGGACTACAGCCATTTCAATATTTCACGAGCTGAGCAGCGTGGAGAAGGGTTTTACATTTTAGATTCTGTTTTAAATGGGTGCCCCCTCACCCTCTCATTGGTGACTCCCTCTCTGTCTCCACATGCATGCTCCTTCTGTCGGGAGGAAGTTGGAGATGGGAAAGAGGAACTGTCTGTAATTTCGGCACAGCTACACCAATGTCCTGCCTTTATCTATTTAACATCTCTCTGTCTGTCTTGGTATAAAACTCTCCTGTGCTGCCTCTTTCCATCTGTCGAAGGCTTTGCTGAATGTGCTCTTTTGAATTGAGAGTTCTGTATACAGGGAGGAATGGGACTGCAGAATGGGTAATAATTGTATCACTGTGTGATTGCAATTTTATATTCAGTTGGGTTTCCAGAATGATCAGATTATAAAAATGTGTGTGAACGTGTGTGTGTGTGTGTGTGTGTATGTGTGGGTGTATGTCTGTGTGGGTGGGTGTGTGTGTGTATGTGTATATGTGGGTGCGTGTGTGTGTGTGTATGTGTGTGTGTATGTGTGTGTGGGTGTGGGTGCGTGTGGGTGTGTGTGGGTGTGTGGGTGTGTGTGTGTGTGTGTATGTGTGTGTGTGGGTGTGTGTGTGTGTGGGTGTGTGTGTGTATGTGTGTGTGTGTGTGTATGTGTGTGTGTGTGGGTGTGTGTATGTGTGTGTGTGTGTGTGTGTGTAATAGGATTCTGTGGAGGTAAGCAGAAAACTGACACATCGCCAGTGATCACATCATCTTTTCTCGTCCTTCATCATCGGCAGTCTGAAGATGACTGCATAACGGCTGACTTTGCATAAACAACGAGAAAAGATTTCGGTCCTTTTCAACAAAAAAAAAACAAAAAAATGAATAAAATAAATATCTCTGTTTTAAATAAAATGTGCTCAGACAGCCCATTAGTCTGGTGGTCTTGTCAGTAAATGTGGAAAGCATTTGCTTCTGGAGGTTTGCATTGGATATACGTTTTACTCGGCAGGTGCTGTACAGGATGTGGGGAAGAGTTATAAATCCATGTAATAAATATGTGCAGATATGTTTAAAGAAGTAAATCACAGATTCCAGGTTGTGTTACTAATGTAAGCAGATGTGTTTGAAAAGTGCATACCACAGCGATAATGAAAAATGTGTGGGGTGGATGTCGAGGGGGGAGGGAATGAGAGAAGGAGGGAAGGGGGAGGAACAGAGGGGGACGAAATAAGGGGGGAGGAACAAAGAAAGGAGAGAGATACAGAAAATGGGAGGAGAAAGAGGTGTGGAGATGGAGAACGAGTGGAACAACATGCTACACTCCTGGTAGTTGGTGGATTAGACCTGTCCTCTAGAAATCTACACTGACACAGACACAGACACAGACACAGACACAGACACATACTGGAATATATTAAAACACTGAGATGATCCCTGCACTATAAATAGATGTTGGGCTGAAGGATTTACTCGGTAAAGACTTTGCCGCTGTTCAGGACTGCAGGGCCACAGCCAAGACATATCGTCGGCGATTCTCCGGCACAAACCTGGCACGGTGACAATAACCGTATTAAAAAGCAAAGCCTGTGATAATCCCAGCTTGGCAACGCCAAATAAAATGAACGTTAAATGTGTTCCTCTCCTCGAAATCAGGCTTCCAAGTCCACATAGAAACTTGGAACAGGGCAATGTTTTTTTTTTTTTTTTATAAAATACATCTGGAACGGGGGGGGCAAGATGGAGGAACGCAGCAAGAACTCTGACCCCGCCCCTTCTCCCTCCATTGTGCTTCCTGTCAATAATAATAAAAAACAGAATAATGTAGAATAAAAAACAGAATAATGTAGAATAAAAAACAGAAGAATGTAGAATAAAAAACAGAATAATGTAGAATAAAAAACAGAATAATGTAGAATAAAAAACAAAATAATGTAGAATAAAAAACAGAAGAATGTAGAATAAAAAACAGAAGAATGTAGAATAAAAAACAGAAGAATGTAGAATAAAAAACAGAAGAATGTAGAATAAAAAACAGTAAAACTGTGACAATCGGGTACCTGGTGGGAGGGACCACATAGTTCTGTTTTATACCCAAGGTAATGGCACATCTATGTGGTGTCTATGGGAGAGTGTGTGTGTGTGTGTGTATGTGTGTGTCATTGTGCGTGTGAGCATGTATGCGGTTGCCGGGCAGCACTGTAAGACGGGCTGCGTCGCTGCAAACTGTCATTGGCCTCACAAGTTATCGGAAGAGAAAACATTGATCTGCATTGGTCGTCATGGACGACAGCACCAGCAGACACAGAGACATCTCACCTTGGATGGACGCCCCGTTCACGGCCAATGTGTGAGCAAGCAGAGAGGTCAGGGGTCAGGGGTCGGGGTGGGTTGAGGGGCCCACACCACCAGAGGATCTGGTGTGTGGCAGGTTGAAATCCTTCACACCATGAATCCCCATGACAACCTAGGATGGGACCATCACTCAGGAGGATTCCTTCATAACTCCATTAACGCTGTAAACAGCCTCCCTGTCTCCCTCCATCTCTCTGCCTCCCTGTCTCCCTCCCTCTCTCTGCCTCCCTGTCTCCCTCTATCTCTCTGCCTCCCTGTCTCCTTTTATCTCTCTGCCTCACTGTCTCCCTCCATCTCTCTGCCTCCCTGTCTCCCTCCCTCTCTCTGCCTCCCTGTCTCCCTCCCTCTCTCTGCCTCCCTGTCTCCCTCTATCTCTCTGCCTCCCTGTCTCCTTTTATCTCTCTGCCTCACTGTCTCCCTCCATCTCTCTGCCTCCCTGTCTCCCTCCCTCTCTCTGCCTCCCTGTCTCCTTTTATCTCTCTGCCTCACTGTCTCCCTCCATCTCTCTGCCTCCCTGTCTCCTTCCATCACTCTGCCTCCCTGTCTCCCTCTATCTCTCTGCCTCCCTCCCTCTCTCTTTGCCTCTATCTACTTCTCTATCCCTCTCCTCCACTCTCTCCCTCCATTGCTCTCAATCTCTTCCTTCCCCCTTTCCCTCTCTCTCACTCCATCTTTCTCTCGCTCTCTCTCTTTGTCTCCTCCTCCCCCTCGTCTTCTCTCAATCTCTCACCTTCTCTTCTCTCCTCCTCTCTGTCCTTCTCCCTCTTGCTCTTATTCTTCAGCAATATGTACCCAGAAACCTACAGAGAGACACACACACGCACACACACAAACACACACGCACGCAGACACATGTACAAACACACAGGGACAAACACATGGGGAGTGTCATGCACTAACACACTGGCAGTGTGTATGTACACATGCAAACACACAGACACACACACACACTCACACTCCCCAGCATACGCCCAGGCTCAAAACAATGCCTGCATTTCTGATTCCCCTTCATCAGAACACAACATTAATTCAGAAACAGTGCATCATAGGGCCCTCTAACTTTTGACATTACATTTGGGAAAGTGGAGCTTTCCTTGTGTGTGTGTGTGTGTGTTTGTGTGTATATGTGTGTGTTCGTCCGCTTCCTCATTATACACATGAATGAATGACCGTGAGCCTGTATAAAAGGACACCAGCACAGTCATATAAATGTACAGCCCCAACCATGAACGTGAACGGAGAAAACCGTGTAACCTATTTTCAGGCGAATGCCTTTTCCGTACGTACACAAACAGACTCAACTTAACAACCTCTTCCAACAGAGGCGGTTTAGAAAATTGAAGGTCCAACCTTTGATGGTAAAAACACGAGTACAGTGTTTTATTCTCCAATCTCCAATGCTTACAATGAAAATGCGTGCCCAGCTACTGACACAGACCAAAGCTACTGACACAGACTAAAGCTACTGACACAGACTAAAGCTACTGACACAGACTAAACTTTCTCTAGCGCTCGGGTTGAACTCCCTTTATCAATTATGTAGAATAAGAGAGATGATTTGATACAGACCTCATGAATATTGCCCCCATCAATAACTTCCTGTCCTCCAGACAACCCAACACCCTGCTTGACTCTCCCCGCTCCGAGAGCTGCCCCGCTGGGCTTCTGCCTGCCGGGCTAGCCCCAACCCAGGCTACGGGCCTGGATTTCCTCCCATGACATCAGGGGAAAGGGGAGATGGCGAGGGATAGATGGTGAGAGGGAGGGAGGGATGGGTGCAGAGAAGGAGGAAGAGACAATGAGGAAGACAAAAAGGTCTAAATGAATGTCCACACACACAACGACAACACATGCCGTCACAATCAATGCTTGACATTTTTCCTCCCTCCAAAGCCAGGGTCGTGTTGGAGGAAAGAAACAGGATATCGTTGACCTCTGCTCTGTTTGGGAGAAGAATGTGAGGGAGAGTAAATCTTATAGGATGCACATCTGGGGCTCTTGTAATGTCAGCCGTGAATATATTTGACAAATAACTTGTGGTCCTCAAAGCTTTCATCCTATCAAGCTTAATGCAGTTATCTGCATTGTTCAAATATCATTACTTTTTGTCACAGGCTCTGATGTGACTGTGTTTCCTCCTCAGTGGAAGAAAGCCATAGTGGTACAGTCCAGATAGAGAAAGCCATAGTGATACGGTCCAGATAGAGAAGGCCATAGTGGTACAATCCAGATAGAGAAAGCCATAGTGGTATGGTCCAGATAGAGAAAGCCATAGTGATCGGTCCAGATAGAGAAAGCCATAGTGATACGGTCCAGATAGAGAAAGCCATAATGGTAGGGTCCAGACAGAGAAAGCCATAGTGGTACGATCCAGATAGAGAAAGCCATAGTGAAACGGTCCAGATTGGGAAAGCCATAGTGGTACAGCCCAGCTAGAGAAGGCCATAGTGGTACAATGCAGATATAGAAAGCCATACTTGCATGGTCCAGATAGAGAAAGCCATACTGGTACGGTCCAGATAGAGAAAGCCATAGTGGTACAGCCCAGATAGAGAAGGCCATAGTGGTACAATGCAGATATAGAAAGCCATACTGGTACGGTCCAGATAGAGAAAGCCATAGTGGTATGGTCCAGATAGAGAAACAGAGTCCCAGAAGCATACTGTCCCCCAAATGTAACTGTGACTGAATGTTTTTCCTCCTGGCAGCCAGGCCAAAATAGCTGTCAAACCTCCCAGAAAAAAATGCACGGATATACACACACGCACACACACACACACACACAGACCCATCAAAACTATGTTGGTCTTATAGCTCACCACCAGATTTCACCAGAAGCACCAAAATAATACATTTCCCAGAAAGCAGTGGGATCTTATGAATATCTTTGGAGTTCCAGTCTGGGACAGAGTCCATAGTGTGATCACTGTCATATGGTTGAACCTTTCTCTCTGCTTTCTTTCTCTCTCCCTCGTTTCCTCTCTCACTCGCATGTAGTCCTGGAGAGACTCTATCAAACCGCCAACTTGGATGCAGGCCTTCCAATTCAAACACACACACTCACACACACACACACTCACAGACACACAGACACACACACACACTCACAGACACACAGACACACACACACACTCTCACAGACACACACACTCTCACAGACACACACACACACACTCACAGACACACACACACACAGACACACACACACACACTCTCACAGACACACACACACACACACACTCACAGACACACACACACACACACACACTCACAGACACACACTCACAGACACACACACACTCTCTTACAGACACACACACTCACACACACACACACACACTCACACACACACTAACAGACACACACACTCACAGACACAAGTGTAGAAAGATCATGCTTTTATGCTGCATTCAGCAGAAAATATCTTAAACCCTGGGGGATTCCAACTCCAGACACAAAAACTTGCAGGAAAAAAAGAAGAAAAAGAAATATGTGGGGAAGAAGGGAGAGAAGAGGAATAGAGAGACTGAGACAGAGAAAGGGGGTGTGGTGGGACAAATCTGGTTCTCTGCTATTCTCAAATTGCTGATTTTTTGAAACCACAGAGCTGGAGTGTGGTGGTGGTATTTGTTCTGAGTGATGTCAGGGCTCTCTTCTTTTAAAGGCGGAGTCATGCCAGACACACACTGAGACTAAAACATACACATGGTGCCAGGTTCTGAGACATGAATGAGACGGATGAGAAACAAACACACAGACACACACACACACACACAGAGCAAAACCTGGCCTGCCTAGCCTGGTGAAAGTTCTGCATGGTGAGAAGACCAGAAAAGAAGATTAACCAGTTCAATTTACATTCAGAAGTTGAACTGGTCATGTAACAATTAAAAGATTAATACTGTTAAGTCAATATATTCAACACTGGAGTAATAAATTAGGTCTTAACATGCTTACCTCTCTATGTATGTAATTGCAGTAATATGTCTGCCTCTGTGTGTATGTTAAGTACAGTAATATGGCTGTCTCTCAATGTATTCTATTATAGAAATATGGCTGAATCGCTATGTATGTTATTGCAGTAATATGGCTGCCTCTAATATGTATGTTATTACATTAATATGGCTGCGTCCCAATGTATGCTATTACAGTAATATGGTGGCCTCTCTATGTATGTTATTACAGTAATATGTCTGCCTCTCTATGTATATTATTACAGTAATACGGCTTCCTCTCTTTGAATGTTAAAACAGTGATATGGCTGCCTCTCTATGAATGTTAATACAGTGATATGGCTTCCTCTCAATGAATGTTAATACAGTGATATGGCTGCCTCTCTATGAATGTTAATACAGTGATATGGCTGCCTCTCTATGAATGTTAATACAATGATATGGCTTCCTCTCAATGAATGTTAATACAGTGAAATGGCTGCCTCTCTATGAATGTTAATACAGTGATATGGCTGCCTCTCTATGTATGTTATTACAATAATATGGAAGCTTCTCTATGTATATTATTTCAGTAATATGGCTTCCTCCATATGTATGTTATTGCAGCAAGGGTGGCCTCTATATGTAGGTGATTACTGTAAGATGGCTGCGTCTCTATGTTTGTTATTACTGTAAGATGGCTGCTTCTCAATGTATGCTATTACAGTAATATGGCTGCCTCTATATGTATGTTATTACAGTAATATGGCTTCTTCTCCATTTATGTTAGTACAGTAGTATGGCTGCCTCTATATGTATACTATAATGGCAATATGGCTTCCTCTCTATTTATATTATTACAGTAATATGGCTGCCTCTCTATGAATGTTAATACAGTAATATGGCGGACTCTCTATTTATGTTATTACAGTAATATGTCTGCCTCTCCATGTATGTTATTACTGTAGGATGGCTGCTTCTCTATGTTTGTTATTACCGTAAGACGGCTGCTTCTCAATGTATGTTATTACAGAAATATGGCTACTTCTCTATGTATGTTATTACAGTAAGATGGCTGCTTCTAAGAGCCTGTTGATATAGTAATGTGGATCCTTCTTGTCCTCCATCCCTCTCCTCAGCTTGATCCTATTACGATCAGATGGTTTCCATTCATCTTCATTTAGCGCCACAGCTCTGTCTCTTATGTGTGTGTGTGTGTGTGTGTGTGTGTGCGCACGTGTGGGTGGCCAAGCAATGAGGGATAAAAGACACTGATAGGACAGAGAATAAAAATGATTGTTTCTTTTCAGAAAGCTTGATATAAGTGAATTGAGGCCGGCAGGACTGAGGCTAATGGATTGAGGTCAGCAGAGTTGAGACTTGTGGATTGAGTTCAGCAGAGTTGAGGCCAGCAGGGTTGAGATCAGCAGAGTTGGGTTTAGTGGGATGAGGCCAGCAGGGTTGAGGCCAGCAGGGTTGAGGCCAGCAGGGTTGAGGTCAGTTGGGTTGAGGTTAGTGGGTGGAGGCCAGCAGGGTTGAGATCATAAGGGTTGAGGCCAGTAGGGTTGAGGTTAGTGGGTTGAGGCCAGTAGGGTTGAGGCCAGCAGGGTTGAGGTTAGTGGGTTGAGGCCAGCAGGGTTGAGGTTAGTGGGTTGAGGTCAGCAGGGTTGAGGTTAGTGGGTTGAGGTCAGCAGGGTTGAGGTTAGTGGGTTGAGGTTAGTGGGTTGAGGTCAGCAGGGTTGAGGTCAGCAGGGTTGAGGTTAGTGGGTTGAGGTCAGCAGGGTTGAGGTCAGCAGGGTTGAGGTTAGTGGGTTGAGGCCAGTAGGGTTGAGGTTAGTGGGTTGAGGCCAGTAGGGTTGAGGTTAGTGGGTTGAGGCCAGTAGGGTTGAGGCCAGCAGGGTTGAGGTTAGTGGGTTGAGGCCAGCAGGTTTGGGGACTGCGGTGTTTGTGGGATATCAGTCATCTATACGCCAACTGGACTGTAACCCTGCTACATCTGCATACTCTTTATGAAAACATAAGCCCACACATCCACGCACACACACCCTCTTCCACACACATATGCACACATGCACACACACACACCCACACGCATACACAGTCTCCCACATACATACGCACACACGCACCCACACACACACTCTCCCACACACACACATGCACACATACACACACAATATCCCACATACACACGCACACACATGATGTGAGGAAGTTTACTCCAGTGTGGGCAGAGTGTTCTTGCAGAGCCAGAAACCGCAGCTGTTGGTTCAAATGTGGGTTTTGTCGTGTGTGTGTGTGTGTGTGTGAGAGCGTGTGTGTGTGAGTGTGCATGTGTGTGTGCGTGTGTGTGTGAGTCCAGTGAGTCCAGTATATTTGGGAATAGAGGGAGGTGGCTATCACAGTTTTTATCTGGGTGTGTTGATGACTGCAAAGTCTTTGAGAGGGAAAACAAAGGAGAAGACCTTTCCCCGCTGTTATGGTTGGGAGTTGGGTTGAATAGAGGGGTGGCAAGCAGAAGCCATGTAAACAGATGTGAGGAGATGAGAGAGAATGAGAGAAAGAGAGAGAGAGAGAGAGAGAGAGAGAGAGAGAGAGAGAGAGCAAGTGGAGAACGATAAAAGGAGTCATTGTTCTGCTTCTGCCCAGCTCTTCACCAGAAAGAGGAGGGAGTTAGATTTCGAGAGAAAAGGAGGGTGTTCTGGTTTAAATTAAATGGAATGGTCCGTTTTGCTTGGGTGGGGGTGAGGGGCGTCTGCAATAGCTTTCATTCAGGGTTTCCAATGGAAACATTTCCAAAATGTCCCCACCATGCTGTTCCACCCACTACCCCACCAAACCAGACACAACTTCAGCAGACTCTGACAACGGAAACATGCAGCTTCAGGTAAAACCCACACTTTCTCTTTTTTTCTTCCTTCTACACCCCCCCCCCCCCCCCCAATCTGTCCGTCCCTCTCGTCCCCTCCCAATCCAGATGTGGCTACACATTAAACACGGGACAAAGACAAGGCAGATGTTATAACAGGAAGATCAGCCTATTTTAGGGGGGTCCTCTCAGAGGCTTGTTCAGTCCTTTAAATCACATGGGTAGCTGTTTGGATTGCAGTCTAAATGTATTTTATTGATCCTCTGTTCTAATTATCATCTATTCAGAAATGCACTGACTAAACCCTCAGTTTCAAGGACATAGCCATGCATATGTGCCTTCTATTAGTAGATTTTTATAAGGCAAACTTAACGTAAGTTTCAATCGGCACAACAAGCAGCGCTGACGCAAGGACAACTCAGCTGGCTCAGACACTACTGAAAAACAGGGAACAAAGAAAACTTGTAAAGGACAAATAACTGTCCGTCTGATGTCACAAAAAGTGAAAAGATGAATAGGAAGCTTGTATTTTCACGCTCGGTGACATCCTGACTGTGGGAGGCTGACACAGGAGCAGGGGGACGTCGGTGACTTTATGGAGAGACACCGCTCAACCAAGAAGAAATAATCTGGTCAGCTTAAATGGATAGGGTGGGAGAAGTAGTGTGTGCTACGTCTGTGTGCGCGTGCGTGTGTGTGCGTGCGAGCGTGTTTTAACCATGTCTCCACACACTATTAAAGAGCTTTAAATCATCTGTACTGCAGTGAAACTACACTGCTTCTTTGTGCCCCTCTGTCCCAATGCAACAGCCAACGCACACATGCACATGTGAATGTTCACCTGCACACGCACACACACACACGATGAATACTTTGCAATTGCCGCTGCCCTCTGTGCCCCTCACCCCCCCTCGCGCCACACTTTTAGACTTAGATCTCACAGGAGAAACGGAGACTGTCATGTGACTAGAGAACAAAGAAGGAAAGTGTGTGTGTATTCGTGTGAGAGAGAGCGGGGGGAGAAGGAGTTGGGGAGATGGTTAGAGAGAGACAGTTAGAGAGCGAGAGAGGGGCAGACAGATAGATAGAGGGCCAGTCAGACAGAGGGCCAATGAGACAGAAGGACATTGAGACAGAGAGCCAGTCAGACAGAGGGCCAATGAGACAGAAGGACATTTAGACAGAAGGCAAGTGAGACAGATGGCCAATGAGACAGAAGGCCAGTGAGACAGAGGGCCAATGAGACAGAGGGCCAGTGAGACAGAGGGCCAGTGAGACAGAGGGCCAATGAGACAGAGGGCCAGTGAAACAGAGGGCTAGTAAACAGCAAATGGGGGGTCATTCGCGTTGTCATCCCTGAGGCTGACAAAGAATTCCCCCTTTCCCCAAATCAGAACACCCTGACATATCCCTGCCCCTGCCTCTCCCACTGCCTCCCCTCCCCTGCCTCTCCCACTGTCTATCCCTCCCCCTGCCTCTCCCACTGACCTATCCCTCCCCCTGCCTCTCCCACTGTCTCCCCCTCCCCTTGCCTATCCCAGTGTCTCCCCATCCCTGGCCTCTGTCACTGTGGGCCCATGCATTCATAGATCGCATTGAGCACCATGCCTGCCTTTGTCCATGGATTAAACCTCATATCACACCCCAGCCAGCCTGATGCACCATCAGACATATGGCAGAGCAGGCCCTGGGACCAGAACCAAGCTCAGAGCAGGCCCTGGGACCAGAACCAAGCCCGGGGGGGGGGGGGGGGGGGGTGAGTAACAGAGTAAGAAAATGGGAGAGAGAGATACAGAGAGAGGGAGAAAAAGTTAAATAAATAGAAAATGAGAGAATGAGAGAGTGGTGGATGGAGAGAGTCGGGGAAGAGGGAAAGTCAAACACTGTTCCTTTATTTAGAGTGATGAAACATAAACGTTTGTACTCACTCACAGAGCAGTGAAACTTAAAATGTTGTTTGAACAGCTCACTCCCCAAGTTGTGTGTGTACACAAGAGGAGAAAAAAGAGGGATTGTGAGGGGAAAAAAATGAGTCAGAGAAGAGAGAATGAACGAGAGCTTGAGAAGAGAGAGAGCGAGAGCCATGCAGGCTGCAGATAATATTGATTTATATTTGCAGTGAGGGAAAAAGACTGGGCTGGGTGGGGATTGGGTTAAGTGCTGAGGTGGTGTGTGTGAGTGTGCGTGTGTGTGTGTGTGTGTCCTTGGTGGTGTTGGTCGCCTTGAAATATAACCCCCTTTCTGTGAGCGCCAAGCTGACAGCCTGTTCACGAGGTGTCTGCTTCCAAAGAAAGGAGAGGAGAAGAAAGGGAGTGACCGAATGTGAAAGCAGGGTCGCGGAACGAGGGGCAAATGGAGTGGAATGAATTGTAGTGCTAACACACATGGGCTGATTGCCGAGCTGTTTAGCAGACTAGCGCTGTTCGTCCAGATAAAGAAAGAGCCTGCACACTCTAATTACTGATCTGCACTTCAGACCCTCACTCTCATTCTCTCTGCCTCTGCTCAACCTCTCTATCTCTCCCAGCCCTCAGTCTGCTCTGTTTAGGTAAATGTGCTCTTTCCCTCCCTTTATTTTTCCCTCTCTATCGCTCCCTTTTCCCCTCTCTCTCTCACTTCTTTCTTCTCCCTCCCTCCCTCCCTCCCTCCCTTTCTCTTCCAACCATTTCTTCGTTTTTCTCTGTCTTCTTCACCCTCTCGCCTCTCTCCGTCTCCCGCCCTCCCCCTCTCTCTCCCCTCCGTCTCTGTTTTCCTCGGTCTCCCTCTCCTTGCCTCTAGCCCACTGTGTGAGGTTGTCTGCTGCAGGGCAACGCTGAGCCGTTTCCTTTGTGCTTTGTTTGGCATTACCCCTGACTAAAGAGTTTTCAGCTCAGCTCAACAGTAACCCGTTGCCTCGCACAGCCTCCCTGCCAATCTGTCGCCACTGAGAGGATGCTGTATTGTCCGTCGTCCACAAGGCAACTTCCCTGTTGCTGTTGAACGTAGGGATAAGGTAACGCTCTGAATCAGAACGGCCTTCATCCTCTACAGTCCAGACAGGACCCACTCAGAATTACACGGGGTGGGATGGCGTGGCAAGATGTGGACAACGTGTAGAGACGGAGTAAACAACGCGTAGAGACCGAGTAAACCACATGTAGGGACGGAGATAACCAAATCCTCACAGAGTCGACGTCCATTTGCTCAGCTTCAATAACAGCTGCTCTGTCTCCCGGTCAGCATGTTTGGTCACGAGGACAAAATTCCCCCTCATACCATTGACCTCCACTGTAAACTGTCATTGACTCGCTGTGCCGGTCAATGTACAAGTAACCAGTAACAACCAATGGTTCCCAACACCTCTGCATGAGTGGAGAATACATTTGACTTGTTTGGTCTGTTTGGGACACACTTTGTTTTCATCAGTAGATGGTCTATAGACAAACTATCTGACGAGAAGAAACTGCTTTCTAAGGTTAGGGTTGGTTTTAGCATCAAAAAGAGTTTAGGGTAAGTGTTAAGGTTAGGATTTAGGTTAACATTAGTCGATAGTCAGTAGATAATTCATAGAGCATCTACAGGCAAACACCTTTGGGACTCTCAACATTAAAGGGTTACCTCTAGAGTCATTACCTGTATTGTGTCTGTGTGGTCTTGGCTTTTCTCAGGTTGGTACCCAGCTCTAACACAGTCAGAACGTTGGCTCTGTCACATAAATAAAGGAAGCACCGCAATATTATATATATTTTTTTGAAGCAGTAAAAACGCTCGGGATCAGGCAACGTTAAAAATGTGCCTTCAGACATCTTGTCCTTTTCTTAAATGGAATTCTGTGACTGACTACATCGAGCAGACGACCGGATGAACTGCGTACAAAAGAAATGTACGTTTTTGACACAAGTCAGCGCCGTAACCACAGTGGCCACGCGTCGTCTCCCATGCAGACAGGCTGGCTGAGACATTCTATTTCACGCCGACGGGTAGGACAGGAGGATGTTACCTGTGTCCCGTTCTGCACACCCGTCGTCAGTCCGGACCCTGTCCCTGACCCAGTTCAGTCCACATGGATAAGATCAAACTCCCTTACTATCATATCACCAACACAACACTCATCAGAGTCCAGAACTGCACAATATTAAACCCCAAGAGTGGTTCCTTTTATTGCTACTAGGCCCGTGTCTCAAGATCTGCAATCCTGGTTGCTTTATTGGCATGAAATACAATTTGTAGATATTGGCAAAGCAGACAAGCGGCAATGTATTTCAGTGAATACAACACAATGAAACACACAGTAGTTGTAACAACAATAATACATAAAAATAATAATAGCAATTTTCTTACTGCAGATACTCAGGTATGGAACAACTATTGTTGTTCTGAAAAATGTCACTGCATAAAATTATATTTAAAATAAACACAAACATTTTAATAAATAAATCACACAAAATGTTAATGGATGATTCTTACAACCTGCGTTATAATGTCCAAAAGGATCCCTCTGACTCACACACGTGCGCGTGCACGCACACACATACACACACACACACGCACACACACAAACACACACAGACATACTCATGTATACACAGTTTTTACCAAGATTTCCCCAAGTTTCCTCTAAGCATCCCATCATGGTAAATCTTTCCATTGATGCAGCCCGGAGAGAAAACTGCATGATTTCACGAAAATAAAGACCACTTAGCTACCCTACAAACTAACCCTGATCACCAATCTGACCAGGCTGAGGAAACCCGGCATATTTTCCCTCTAAATAAATCTCCATCTCATTAGCTAACTCTTGTAAAAACAGAATTACGGACGGTAGTTCTCCAACCTAGACAAAGTGGTTCATTCTTTCACTTTCTCAGAAAGAAACGCAGAATTATAACAAAGAAGAAAGGTAGAAAGGAGGTCAGTGTTGTGCCGATTGTTTTGATGTCAGTTTGATGAAATGCAGGATGATGCTGAATACAATCTACATCATTATCCAACCAGAAAAACGGGTCTTCCTTTCTTTCATCATTTCTGTTCCCCTCTGTTCTCTTCCTCTATTTAAAGAGCTCCGATCATCTCCTCCTCAGAACAAAGCCAGGTGGAATACCCAGTACCACTCATTCCTTTCCAGAAAAACATTGTCTAAGCCTAAGATCTTGAGCACACACAATCAATTTAGGAATGTGGCTATCTTAAGTGAAAAATCAAGGCCACATGTTCAACTCCTTTTGCTTAAAACTCATTGCAGAGAGCCAGACCTTGGTTTGGTTGACAAAGAGAGTTAATGTTTAATCCTGTCTCTGAGTTGAAACGTTAATCGGTCAGGGAACACAACGCTGTTGTTGAGGAGTTTTCTTTCTCACAGACGTCAACAACACAAAGACAGACAGACTGACACCGACTGATTGAAGGATAACTTTGGTTGTCTGAGAGGTATTCAGTTGACTGAGCCTGTTGTTAAATAAGTTTAATGGTCTTTTTCTCTGCCTCTTTTCTCTCCCTGTCTGTTTCCTATCTCTGCCCGTCTCTCTTTCTCTGGGTTTTAATTAAAAACAGTCTCTCTTAATCTCATGCTTAACACACTCTGCTTGCTAATCACTTGGAGGGTTCCCACCTCCCACAAAGAACAAAAAATGACGGAGAGAAAGAAAGAGACCAGGAGAATGAATGAGTGTGTCAGCATGGAAGCGTCTTTGTGAGGCCGCGTGTTTGTGTGTTGGGATGTGAGACAGTGTTTCTGTGCGTCGGGATGTGAGACAGTGTTTCTGTGCGTCGGGATGTGAGACAGTGTTTCTGTGTGTCGGGATGTGAGACAGTATTTCTTTGTGCTCCAGCTTGAGACAGCATGTCTGTGTGTTTAGGTGTGAGACAGCGTGTCTGTGTGTCGAGGTGTGAGACAGCGTGTCTATGTGCCAGGGAGTGAGACAGCCTGTCTCTCTGTGCCGGGATGTGAGACAGCATGTCTGTGTTTCAGGGGGTGTGAGACAGCGTGTCTCTCTGTCCCGGGGTGTGAGACAGCGTGTCTGTGTTTCAGGGGGTGTGAGACAGCATGTCTCTCTGTCCCGGGGTGTGAGACAGCGTGTCTGTGTTTCAGGGGGTGTGAGACAGCGTGTCTCTTGTGTGCACATATGTTTGTGTGTGTATGTAATATGACAAAATGTGTGTGTGAGACAACGTGCGCGTGTGTGAGACGACGAGTGCGCGTGTGTGTGTGTGAGAGACGACATGTGTGGTGGGTGTGTGTGACAATGTGTGTGTGTGTGTATGCGTGGCAGAACCCATGCTGTCTCCTCTCCTCCTGTTCCCATAGTACTGGGGCCAAGGGGTCAGGGGGTCCGCAGCAACCTGACAAAGGGCCCGACACGTCACAAAAGTCAGTGCGTGTGTCGTGTGAGGGGGCTGGCTGGGGGTCGGGTGGAGACGGCAGAGAGAGACAGGGATGAGGAGAGGGAGAGTTAGGATGGGGGGAGGCGGGGGGGGGGGGGAGGCGGGGGGGGGGGGGCATATGCAGAAATCCATCTGGGTCGGTGGACCTCCATCTGCAGCGATCCGGCAGCTAAGTGGTCCAATGAGACCCTTGCATCCAATCACGGTACTGACTGGAAACGCGGACCGGTGACAAGTCTGATATTATGGGCTGTGCGCTGCCCTAACAGAGCCAAATGTGTCTAGCGGGGGAATGTACCCTGTACTGGACTGGTATAGTGATATTACTTCCTCAACATGAAGGTGCTCTATACTGGGTTGATATAGTGAGTCCTCAACATCCAAGCTGCAAAAGGAGTGATATGAACGAAAGAAGACAATGAGACGGACTAAAGGCAATCCAGGCCTAATGGTTGGGGTGTCATGATCAATGAGGCAAGCCATCTAATGAAAATTAACGCTAGCATTGTAATTACATTTTTTCTTGCATTAGCTTAAACACTGCTACGCGAACCACGCTTTCCTGCTGTTTCTATTTCTCTCCTCTTACTCTAAGACAGTGTTCTCCTGGGACTTTACTAGCACATTGTTTGTGTCTGTGTGTGTATTAGGGATATGCATTGGACAAGATTTTACTATACGAACAGTGTTATTATTCGAATAGTATTCGGTTAACTGAAATACATGTATTTAATAACTACCGATACAATATGAGCACTACAACATAGGAGTGGGCGTCGTTCCCAAGTAACGTCAGCTCAATGGCCGTTGGTCTGAGGAAGGGAGCGACCGTGCGTATGGTGGAAACCGTGCGGTAGACACGCAAAACTCGACTACAGAACTAGAAGACAATATTTATCAACACATGACATTGAGTTTATTGGATAGAGGAGTCTAGGGGAGCTAGTTAGCTAAGCTATCCAGCAATATGCTATCTGCTAAACTCACCGTTTTCTGCACTCTCGATCGCCTTTTCTGCACTGTCAAACGAACTTTACGTAGCGTTTTGTGGCCAAATATTTTTTCCGTAGGTAACATTAATTCGGTGAATATATTCCATCTTCCCTGAATTAGTTGCCTTTCATCCACTTGCTAACAGTAGGCTATGCAGTATGTATTGCATCATACTGACTGACTGGACCCCACCACATCATACCGCTTTGATTGACGATTGTAAACAAAAGATGCTTGTGAAGTAGCGCATGTTGTAAAAATGACTTAAAAACGTATACTTTTTTGCCGGACCGCGTAAGCGGGGCCGGCTAAGAAGAGCGAATGTCTCGTACTGAGTGAGTGACTACCCCTTGTTAAATAGTGTAGTGGTTAGAGACGAGGGCTCCCGTAACAGTCAAAACGCATTATGCCTGAGGTTCTGGACAGAAAAAACACGTAGCTACGTAATAGGAAGCCTAAAATGAAATGGTTCTGGTGGATATTAGGATTTGTTCAGGATAGAAAAACACTTCGCTGGCTTCGCGATTCTCTTTTCACTTGACAAAAAAGTGAGTTATCTTTAGTGATGGCCATTCGAGGCTTCATTACCGTTCATTACCGCAGCAGGATATTATGCTAGCACGGATAACTCAGATTTTCTTTTTCAAAATCATTGAACTATATAGGTTAATATAGTTAACAATCTTGTCTGTACATTTTATGTTTAATATCCATTCCAATGTTATTCTTTTCTGTTCTTTTTCACAGACTAGATTGTTAACTATATTGCCTTATACATTTCAATTATGGCTTTTATTGTGATAAAAATAATCTGAGTGCTGCCACCATAATATACTGCTGCTAAAATAACGTAAATTAAGCCTTGAATGGCCATCAATAGTTATCGTCACCTATATTGATAGATACGGGATCAATGTCATTCACAAATGTCTAATGATTTTAGAATTTCTTCAGGATAGACAAACACTTTGCTGGCTACACGATTCTCTCATCTATTCACTTGACGAAGAAGTCCGTCATCGTTACCTACATTGATACAGTAGTTGTTGTATCAATGTCATTCACAAATGGCTAATAAGCTTTTAAAACGGCCAGGGGCAAAAGTCATACAGTTCATAGATACTATTTGTGGTGGAGGTATACTTAATAAGAAACGTTACTCAGTTTAACGCTAGTTAATGGTTTCTAACAAAATATTCAAACTTGGCGTGATGTTAATGAGTGAAAATAATAGAATGTGAAGAGGCTAGCATTCGTGTAGTCAGGTGGTGTAGTAGTTAAGGACAATGCTTTTCATATGACGACCTGGGTTCGATTCTGGAGAGGACAGCCACGATTAACACAATTTATTGCGGGCTGGCTGAACTAGGCTTGCCTGGTTTCTTGTTTAAATGTGGTTTTATAATTTTCATAGTTTTTAGAAAAATAATATTCAAGTCTATTTATTTCAATAACAAAAAAAACTATATTTACGTAAAAGAAATGGGGGCAAAAGTGAATACACGCACAAGTACTAAAAGTACTCAAAGTACTCAAATACTAAATTAATTTCGGGAATTTGAATATTCGACTATACGTGCCCATCCCTAGTGTACATGTGTGAGTCTGCCTTTCACAAGGGGAGTAACCCAGTAAAATCTGATCTTTCCAGTGTTTTGAAAATTATATTTATTTATCCTGCACATGCTCTGATTTGAATTAATAGCCCATTAGAAAAAACAATTAGCAAATTACTTCCAGATTTCTCTTCTGTGCAAACTAAGATGGTTGATTAGTCCCCACCAATAAAGCAACGCCTAGTAGTTTGACATTTCAACTTTTTGTCTCCTGCATAATCTCTTTCTCATACTCAAAAACAGCAAGATGCTTCTAAGCAATTCATCAGAAAGTCCACGTGTAGTTTCTGCAAGATGCGTGTCTGCACTCCGTTTAATGTGGCCCGCCTCATCGTCATGACATCGGCTCTGTGTTTCTGCCACGTCCAAATGAAGCATGAACACACAAAAGCTCTTCCCCCGAGAATGTTTGTGGAAAACACACATTTCCGTCGACGCTGGAGACTTTGGCTGTCAGAAGCCGTGTTTGCTTTTCATTTGCTCGCTGTACCTGCGATGCACTTAGTCCCCATCTCTCTCATTTCCCTTGAAAACATGAATCTGCTTTTCCTTTACGAGCATACTTTACTTATCCGAATCGACCCGTGACTGCCATCAGCGTCTAGACTGGAAGTAAATACAAGTATTGTAAATTCAGAGTTGTTATTCTTTGGTGGAAAGCTAAACCCTGCCAAACTCTGAGGTAAAATGGCAGAGTAGTGTCGAGCCCAAACGCGCTCCGGGCCACTGACGTCCTCCAACTGCTTAATGGTGTTTGATTAGGACCTTATCCTGGCACTGCTGACTTCAGGACGACAAACCCTCATTTCCTCCTGGGCCGTTTCTCAATGACGAATGTCAAATAAACCACGAGGATCACCACTGGGTCATTAAGCTGCAAATTCCAGAGTTTTTGGAGCTCGAGTTATTCATACACACACACACACACACACACCAAATCTGTTCATCAGACTCAGACCCCAAAGTGTTTAGACAAAGCGTTAGCTATTGTGCTACTGTAGTCAAACAGGCGTACCTTTTCCCTTCCACGCCACCAGGATGGATAACGAACTGAAACCCTGTTTTCACTGCCCTCCCCGCTAAGTTGGGATCATAAAGTGAGATCATGCGGTGATAACTAATGGGGGCTTGTTGGCTTCCAAGCTTTAAGGAGAGAGTTAAACTGGAGGGACCATGACACGGCACTCTGAAGAATGAGTTCTGCTAGACCCTTTGAGCTTCCATATTCGGAGATCGGCTGTTTTCAGCGGGGAAGAACTATCTCACACATGCAAACAAAGAAGTTGGTGTGTATGATATAAACACTTAAATTATTTATGAGTATTGACTCAGTTTGTCTGGAAAAAAAGACACAAACATCTTTAGCGCGTCTCGTCGTGCGTCTCGCCGTGCGTCTCGTCGTGCGTCTCGCCGTGCGTCTCGTCGTGCGTCTTGCCGTGCGTCTCGCCGTGCGTCTGGTCGTGCCCGGCAGGAATTGCCTGCGAAAGGTTAATAAAGAATGGCTGTGTCTGAAGATAAATGGGTCCCAGGCCGTAGTTCAGAGCACCCCAAACCCCACAGAACAACAAGGGGGAATATTTCTGCAGCTCTGTGAAACGCGATCCGGGGATCCAGAAGACTTTCCACGGAAATGGTCCAAAATTAGTAACACGTGTCGTCGGCCCTGGCAACACAGCCTGGTGACGAGTCAGCCCCCCACCCCCCACCCCCTGAAATAAAAGGTCCTGCGCCTCACTTGCTTCACATCTGCCAAGACAAACAGAGGGGGTAGGAAATCTTCTCCATAATGAATGAGCACCCGCAAAAATATTTCACCCCAAGACCCTGCATGTGGGGAACATTCAACACAAGCCCCAAATGAGGACTTTTGTTCGTGCCCATTCTCTTTACAACGAAGCACGGGTCGGCAAAAAAAAAAAACACACTGTGGCCGTTGTCGTTTCTTTGTCCCGGTGGCATGCGTCCATCCCCATTTCTGAGACCTTTCAAACAAGAGTTTAAGCACAGTAATCCATCAAGATGGTACACTTCCAACCAGGTATACCACATCTAGGATTTAACACCACTGTCTAAAGATGACCTCATGGTCAAGGCAGAAGAAAAAAAAAATACAACAATATACACAGTCACCACAACAACAAAATACATACTTTTTATCAAAGAACCGTATACCACTTGAATGACAACCATTCTGATAGGAAACGTCAATCTCTCTTAGTTCTACTGTGTGCCGGCGAAAGCCTAACCCGAAAGATTATCTGAAATATGATCATTCTTTCTTTTACCAACAATAAAACCTTCTCTTTGTTTCACACCTGTTGGAAGTCCTCAGAAATGTCCCTCTGTTGATAGACAGAAGAGGCGGGAGCTGGGCGGGGAATAAAAGATCTGCATGTTGATATACTGGGACAACCCCGGCTGACACCCGATATCTCAGACTACGAAGTGAAAAGCGGGCGTGAGATATTGTGTAGCCTCAAAAGCCGACGATTGGGTAACGGCACAGCATCTGCCAAACGTGTGTCAATCAGATATCAGGGCTTTGCTCCGTCACAACATGAATGCAGGGTGGGACACAGAAATAATCAATCTCCTCCTGTGCTGACCGCACCAGGCCGACATTGTCTACACCTGAAACTTGCACCACTAAAGGCTTTTGTCGACGACCAAATTTCAGTTTGAAGCCAGAAGAAAGAAGGAGCAAAGAGTAGCATCGAGGCCTGATGCTTTCCGTGATTTGACTGTACGGTTCTCCTTTTTACAATGGGGGTTGCTTAAAAAGCCTCCGTCACTGGTGTAGTTGGTGTTCTGTTGGAGATGCAGAGTTTGAAAGTTTTGAAAGGCACCTCTGTGTTCAACTTGTGCTCCACCAACAGGGACCATTCAGTCTATTGCTCTAGTTTGTTGTTTGTAACCAGAGCTGGTGAGTAAAAGGCTACTGGACACCACTTTCAATTCAAAACCAGGAAAGCACATAAACAGCAGCAGGCATATAACATGAATTGTTCATGGCTCTGCAATGGATAGCAGACGTCCTAGGGGCTCATGAAATATTCTGCAATGTTTTTTCTATTAAAAAACACAAAAAACATTAAATCTCTGCCATCATTTCCCAGACAAGGACTTCTGAAAAGGCTTCTATCACTGGCTAAGGTATACATGCAATATTATGGTATTGTTGTTGTCTTATATATTTTCGATTCTTCTGTAAATTTTTTAACACTGCATTTCGTCGGGACCCAGACCTGTAACTAAGATTTTCACTATACTTATAAGCAAAGCCTGCATCACTACTACAAAACACTCTTTTAGGGGATTTTTACAAGAAGAAACACAGTTGCAAAGGGAACCTTTACCATCTAACCAATAATCAAGAGGACCTGATAAGAGACACACACTGATATCTATGATTCCACAGAGCTTTGAGGATATCTGGTTATTCCCCACTTCTTAACCAATATATAGAACTGTGTTTTATCTTGCTTCCTTCCTTCCTATTATTTAAATCATGGGGTTCCATTGATACTTTAATTTTTCTATATTATATATGTTATTATATATGCTTTGGTGGTGGTGGTGGTGGTGGGGGGTGGTGGTGTAAGCCTTTCAGTGTTACTCATCACCTGCAGTTAACAGAGAGCATGATAAATACATTTGATTTCAGGACAGCATTCACCATCAGTATCAATAAACAGCTACGCAACCTTCTACAGGTCATTGTGCTCCCATGCATGTGAAGAGCAGTATGGTGTTTTAAAGTCGTCTGGTAAAGTGTGCTCTCTGTCGCTCAGGTCGGAGGGATGAAGCAGGGTCCTGGAGAGAAGCAGGGTCCTGGAGAGAAGCAGGGTCCTGGAGAGAAGCAGGGTCCTGAAGGGAAGCAAGGTCCTGGAGAGAAGCAGGGTCCTGGAGAGAAGCAGGGTCCTGGAGAGAAGCAGGGTCCTGATGGGAAGCAAGGTCCTGGAGAGAAGCAGGGTCCTGGAGAGAAGCAGGGTCCTGGAGAGAAGCAGGGTCCTGAAGGGAAGCAAGGTCCTGGAGAGAAGCAGGGTCCTGGATAGAAGCACAGACAGAAGAGGTCATAGGAGTAGGCTGTGATAGATTAAATCAATGACCCAGCAAGGGGAAATATATGTTATTCAAAACAAAATCTGAGAAAACGCATAGAACACGTGTTAAAATGCTACTTCTACAGGTACACCTTAAAAGAAATTAACATGCATTCATGATTTCCATATGGAGTAGGGATACACGTGGTAAATTAAACAGTGTGTAGTTTATTCAGTGTTATAACCATAATCTAAAAAAGACTTTTTGTGAAATAGTTAGCTTATTAGTGATATATAGGCCGCCAAAGTAAAGTAAAGCACACGTAAACCCATTATTTAAGTACTGCACACAAATGCCACAGGATGACAAAAGAAGTCTAATTACATGCCAAGCACTGGGTCGCAATTATACCATAGGCACGTTAGGAAAAAAGAGCAATGAGTCCTGCGCATTGATGTTGATACAAGTTGTTGAAAACTGCGTGGTCCATCTTGAACGACAGAGGAACCTATTATAACTGTTTATACGACGTGTAAAACACAAGCCCGCCCTGCTACACTGTCTAATGGCAAGCCCCCCCCCACCCCCCACCATTACAGCGAGTCATGCTGAGGATGAATAACAATAAGCATTGTCGCATAGGCACACGGCGTCTCCCCTCCCCACACAGCTCGTCCCCCAATTCTTTCCTTTCCTCCAGAGAGAAATCTGCGCGAGCTAACAGCATGAATGATAATGAGAGACGGTGAACCAGGGGCGGCAGATGCTCGCATGCCTTCACAATCGCCCGTTGCGACCCCGGCGCGCGCCGGATCAGGGGCATTCCGCCGGCTGACGCACAGAGTCGAAGCGGGTTGGGGGAGAAACTTTCCCTTTTGTGTGTGTGGGGGGCGGACGCGCGCAGCTCTTCCGAGGGTTCGGGGTGGACCCTGGGGCTGCCTGGTTCCACCTGCTAAGCGCTTTTGTCGTCGGGGTCTCCCTCATTTCAATGACAAAGTTCTGCGCTCTCCGACCCCATCTAAACCAGGCTCCCATCAGCAACTTTATGGCCCTGAACAAACCCCCCCCTCTCTAGGGAGCGCCATGCTGGCCAGACATCGCCAAAATAACACAATGGAAGGTTTTCTGATATTGGCGCAGACCAAGGATTGAAACCGAGTCAAACATCTTACTATAGCATTGCCCATATATTAAGTTTTGATTTCGTACATCTTAAGATCATCATTGGGACACTGTTGGTAAGCTATTAAGCAGAGACAGTTGCATTATACATTTTTTTTTTAAATAGACTATTTGTCTGGTTATTTTACCTATCAAATGAATGCAACTTTAATATCTGCCTTAGGCATTTTTTGTAACCTGTATAGTAGCAGTTTTCTGACTGTAGGCCAGTTGCCTAAGGCAATTTAGATTAGATAAAGGAGAACTGTTTTGTCACCTCACCTACTATATCCACATAACGTGAACATTTCCAAAAAGAAAATAGTTCATCAAGCATAGGCTATCAAAACAGAAAAGAGCAAATATTCCGTCTGCATCGGAGATTATGAAAACATGGTCCATACCCCGTTCACATGTTTCCAAGGGATTTCTGAATATACCCGTTATTGTAAAGGAGTAAAAAGTATTTGTCCTATTGTTTGTAGGAAACGCAATTCGTTTAAATTCAGCACTGAAGTATGACAAAGGATATTAGGGAACAGCCATCAGCTCGCCCAGGGGGTCAAAGCCTGTGAGAGACGGAGAGAATCTAAGCCCAGGACAATGTCTAACATATTTAAACTTGATCGGAGTTCGTTAAATTCTCCTCCTTACCGCTTCTTTCACACAGCGGCCTCCTGAGAGAATGGCTGCTGTATGAGCAGGGCGACAGTGTCCTTTAATTTTATAAGTTGATTACTTTTGGTATTATTCTTCGTTGTGGACTTAAGCACATTTGTGCCACAAACAGTAACATCATAAAGGCTAGTTTCTTGAAACGAATGTGTTCATAATATGATGTTGGAGATAAATGTGCTGAATCACTATAGGAAGAGATGGGTATTGATTTGGAGCTTTGCTCATTCAATGTCCATGTGTTCTCATAGAGACAGATGTCAGAGTCTGCCGATGCAACCCCACTGCTTCTTTCCCACGAGTCACTTCAGGAATGTAATGTCAACCGCGATAAATATACCCTACTATTTCCTACTTTACAGTTATAAATATATAGTTGTCGCGCATTAACATTAAACAAACATGCGTGTTAAAATACATATCTGCTCCTGGCTACCACATCAACTACATTTGGAATTCGCCCGTTGGCCACTTGTGTCTATAATTGGCACAATTATTGGCAAATCCGTGCAGTCTAAAAACATGTTTTGAAGAGATCTATCAAGGCAGGGCGCGAGGAAACGTCATTAGATTATCTCTGAATCGCATGTGAATGGGCGCTAATTCTCTGGTGGTGTTTCTATCTGGGGCCTGCATTGATGTAATTATGGGTTTGGGGTTGTCTGAACCTCGCGCCAGATGGTCCGGTGCCTTTTTAAAGCTCCTGTTGCTCGTGTTTGCTCTCTGAGCGAGAGTCTGAGAATGCTAATTTGGATCAGGGATGGAAGGTTGTAAGACAGTATTATGCACGGGGGGAAAGTGTCCGCCCGCGTGACCCGCGGCGAGGCGCATTCAGCTCCAGGGATTCCTTTCAGATTCGACACACGCGGGACCCTGATGGAACACACAATAGTGAAGGCGCGCACCCTCTATCTTCTACTCTCACTCGGTTAAGTACAAGACTCCGGTTCCACATTCACTCTCTTCTATTTCTCTCTCCTCTCTGGCATCTTGCGGGATAACGACCAAATAGTATCCAGTCTCCGCTGTAACCAACTTGAGTAGGCACCACTAACTAGTATGTCCAATGTTTCATGTTGCGTTCATTGTTTTCCCAGTGAAATAGAGTATGGGCGAACTGTATACATTAATTTCAAAATAAATTGTGAGAATTGTACTGCGGTAATCGTTCCTCACAGCCTGTGCGTAAAATGCAAGCAGGGATATTTTTGGAAGTAGCAAACCAAGGCAGACCATTATGAAATGTTATTGCTCATGGTTATAGTATGGGGAAGTTACAATACTATTTACGCACATTCATTCTGACAGTGACACACTTTTGTGAATTGCAGCTATAACAATATGCGAGTGTCGAAGCAGCCCTGGGTCAATCTTTTGGACGTGTTTAAAGTTCGCCATGAATAATCCCCCCCGCATCCATTGTTGTGGCACACTTTAAAACTCGGTCTTTGGGTTGGTCCTTCCAGCTTACGGAATCAATGCCCTTCTGTGTCGTGAGTGGACATCCTGGAGGCAGCGAAGCGATATACTTGATTTACGGAGGGGGAAGAGGAGTGGGGGAGGAGGACTGCTGTGGGAACGTTTTTGTGTATATGTGAGCTGAGGAAAAAGACGCAGTTTGGGTGAGGGGCGGGCTATGAGGGCCAGTCTGCCTACGGAGACGAGACAGACGGCTGGAGCGCGCGACAGAGCAGAGCGCACAGCAACACGAGCGGAGCTGCGCCTTTTCTCTTCGCTCAGATTTCCAGCCACACGCTCATTCAAACACACATACGCCGTGCGTGGATTTATGCATCAGAACCGCTTGGAAGAGCAAGAAGTCAGCATTTGAGTTGTTTTTGGTGTAAAATCCGAGCGGAAAGAAAACGCTGACCCGATCAATATTGTGTGCTCAGATCAAATATTGCAGCCGATTTGCACGACTTTTCACCGACCGTGGTTTACTGGAGGATTAACATGCCTGACTTTTGAGTGAACATATTTTTTTTCAAACCTTGCTCCTAGGTGAAGTGTGGCCCCAGTTCGGGTGCTAAAGATGGGTGCCAAAATGAATACATCCAAAGGGAATATATTTTTTTCCACTGCACTGTCATTATTTTTGGTCACAATTATACAGGACGTTTCTGGTAAGAATTTGAAATATAAAGTTTACGAAGAGCAAAAAGTGGGCACGGTGATTGCAAGGCTAAAGGAGGACGTGGCGGGTGTTCTGTCTAAATTGCCGAGTTCAGTGTCCTTTCGGTTCCGTGCTATGCAGCGTGGGAGCCCTCCGTTTCTTTCGGTTCGGGAGGAGGACGGTGAAATAACCATAGGGACCAAGATTGACCGCGAGAAGCTTTGTGAAAAGAACCTCAATTGTTCCATCGAATTTGATGTTATAACCCTTCCCACTGAATACCTTCAGCTTTTCCATGTCGAGGTGGAAGTCTTGGACATTAACGATAACTCGCCACAGTTCTCCCGTGCCATCATCCCCATTGAGATTTCGGAGAGCGCGTCCGTGGGCAACCGAATCCCATTGGACAGTGCCACTGACCCGGACGTGGGCGATAACTCCCTTTACTCTTATTCCTTGACGCCGAATAACTTTTTCAAAATCGACATTAGGACCAGAACCGACGGTACCAAGTACGCCGAGCTGGTTGTGGTGAGAGAGCTAGACAGGGAATTGCTCTCAAGCTTCCAGCTGCAGCTAACGGCTTCGGATAATGGAGTTCCCCCGAAGTCCGGCTCTACTTTGCTCAAGATAAGTATCTCGGACTCAAATGACAACAGTCCGGCGTTTGACGAGCAGACGTACGTTATTAATCTCCTGGAAAATTCACCACTCGGGACTCTTCTGATTGATTTGAACGCCACAGATCCAGACGAGGGCACTAACGGTAAAATAGTTTACTCTTTTAGCAGTCACGTCTCTCCCAAAATATTAGAGACGTTTAAAATGAACCCGGAAAACGGCCAAATAACTCTGATGAAAAAAGTGGACTACGAATCTACGTCATCCTATGAGCTGGACGTTCAAGCGCAGGATTTGGGTCCGAACTCAATCCCCGGGCTCTGTAAAATAGTTATAAAGTTGGTGGATGTTAACGACAACAAACCGGAGATCAGCATTAACCTGATGACTCCGGGTAAGGAGGAGGTGGCCTACATAACGGAGGGTGCGCCGGTGGATACCTTCATTGCGCTGGTACGTGTGGACGACAGTGACGCAGGGCTCAACGGGGACGTCGTCTGTCGCTTGCACGGCCACGGTCACTTCCGGCTGCAGAAGACCTACGAGAAAAACTACATGATCCTGACCAACGTGTCTCTGGACAGAGAGAAGAGGTCGGAGTACAGTCTGACCGTTATAGCCGAGGACCGTGGCACTCCGAGCCTCTCCACCATCAAACACTTCACCGTTCAGGTGTTGGATGAAAACGATAACCCGCCTCGCTTTGAGAAGAGTCGCTACGAGGTCTTCAAGTCGGAAAACAACTCTCCTGGGGCCTACCTGATGACCGCAGTGGCGTCTGACCCTGACCTGGGCACCAATGGTCAGGTGACCTACACGGTTCTGGACACCCTGGTTCAGGGAAGCCCCATCTCTACCTACGTCACCATCGACCCATCCAACGGCGCCATCTACGCCCTGCGGAGCTTCGACCATGAGGATGTTAGCCGCATCTCCTTCACCATCCAGGCCCGCGATGGGGGCAACCCCGCCCTGTCCTCCAATGCCACCGTCCTCCTGACGGTGCTGGATGACAACGACAACCCACCCGTCGTCCAGTCCCCGCCCCTGCGGAACCACACGGCCGACCTCCCCCTCTGGAGACACGCCTCCGCCGGTCAGCTGGTCACCGTCATCAAGGCGACAGACCGCGACACCGGCGCCAACGGGGAGCTGAGTTGTTCCATCGTCGGGGGCAATGAGGAAGGCCTGTTCGTGATGGACGGGCGACGGTGCGAGCTGCACACCAACGGCAGCCTGGGCGGGGTTCCCAAGGACGTGCTGGAGATTCGGGTGGAGGTGCAGGATAGGGGCACAACCCGGCTGTCCACCGGGGTCCTGCTTCGCCTCTCACTCCAGGAGAACATGGACATCGTGCCGCCAGGCCCCCCCACGGGTCCCAGCCAGCCATCCCTGGACCTCTCCCTCATCATCATCATCTCCCTGGGGGCTGTGTGCGCCCTGCTGCTGGTGGTCATGGTGATGTTCGCCACGGCACGCTGCAACCGGGAGAAGAAGGATCCGCGGAACTCGTACAACTGCAGGGTGGCAGAGAACACGTACCAGAACCACCCCAAGAAGCCCGCCCGACAGATCCACAAGGGGGACATCACGCTCGTGCCCACCGCCAACGGCACCCTGCCCATACGGGCGCACCCGCGCTCGCCATCCGCCTCGCCAGCCCCAGAGAGGGGCACCATGGGTAGCCGGCAGAGCCACCACAGCCGCCAGTCGCTCAACAGCCTGGTCACCATCTCCTCCAATCACGTCGCAGAGAACTTTGCTTTGGAACTGGCCCATGCCACGCCCCCTGTTGAGGTAAGAGGAACAGAGGGTGAGATAGAGAGAGGGAGAGAGAGAGACAGAAACAGAGAGAGGAAGACAGAGAGAGGAAGACAGAGAGACAGAAACAGAGAGAGACAGAGAGACAGAAACAGAGAGAGGAAGACAGAGAATGTTTAATTCAATGTCCTTAGTTGGTATTAGGTCCCTTGTTACGGTTCTATGAATCTTATCTTCTAATGGTAGTCTCTGAATGTCTTTAGAAAAACCATCAACCATGGATCTGTAGAATAATGAATGATTCAGCTTGAGCCTTGGCTTATGTCATGGTGCCTTAGAAATTGAATTTAGTGTATTGTTAAGATTGTTCTGTTCTATTTTATATTCAGTATTTTTTCTAAATTTGTTCCCCACTATGTGTTATGTTCAGTTATCCACCCATATTCCCTGTGATCATCTCCTGTTTTAGAACACATCTCGTCATATCAGCCTTCACCCAATCCATGTGTCCTTTGCCTGTCTGCTCCCATAAATATTCATTTATTCATTTTCCCTTTTCATTTTTTTCCTTTTTATTTCCCCTTTATTTTCTTTTAATTTTTTTTTTTTTGGGATTGTAGCAAGTCTCACAGCTTCTGTCCATGCTCCATCAGGGCCAGTACCAACCAAGACCCAGTTTCCGTGGCA